>NC_135772.1:10352589-10727194 GCF_028453695.1 Augochlora pura | reverse complement strand
CACTTTCACAGGATCCACTAACCTTGGCATGGTTTTGTTTACAGAACATGCTTACACAATAAACTTTATATATTGTTGGAATAATGGGGATGGTTAATCAATTCTTTCTCCTTATTATTAAATATGAATTTATTGTTATCGGACAACACAACTCTCACACGCTTCTACCGCGATACTCTGCTCTTTTCCATAAGCACTTCACCTCTCTCTCCACGCATGCGCATTCCGTCATTTAATTCATCTACAATCAAAAGATGATTTACTTACTAATAAACGTTGCAACGAAAAATTCTCTTTAAACTTTTGACAATTTTACGCTTATCTATCTTTGGTTTGATCGCACATGTTACCGATACGCGAATAAAGTAATTTCATTCGTTAAGTGAATAATCACTGGAAACCGTTCAACTATTTCCGACACTGTGGTTAAGCAACTTGTATCGAATACAAGATAGGTATAAACCGACGCTGGTTTACGAACATTTCTATTACCCGAACGATGTAAATGGAGAGGCAGCATAGCAGCGAAACTACATTAACCGAACATACGAATCTCAATTATCTGAACCAAAAGAAAAAGCCGATGATGATGCAAGTGAGCCTGTTATAATTATCTGAACAGCTTGATTATCTAAACTGCCTTGTCCGGCGAACTGTTTACATAAACCAGCTCCTACTGTACCGAAAGCGCCACGCTCGATTTTGCACGTCGATAGAATTGTGTATCGCGATCGGCATGTCCGTATTTGCGTATCCAATCCATTTGTCTATTAAAATGATGACGTTACGTACATGCGGGTAATAATTAATTTCATCCGACCATTTAACACATTCGATGCAGAAAATTCGATATCCTTGCGGTAGAACGGGACCGAAAACAGCAATCTAATTTTGGAGCATGATCGCTAGATTGCGGTTTATTATGCAAAATAAAATGTATTGAATGAGAGACGAAAATATGTCGAACCATAAGCGAAATAAAGACGCGCCTCGATGAATATTTTGCAAATAAGCTTCAACAATTTTGGAAAGAGGGGATAATAAGGCTTCGTGAGAGATGGAAGAAGGTTATAGAACAGAACGGTTCGTATCTAACATAATAAATCCACCTTAAACAACAAATATCGTGTATCCATTTCGCATCAAAAAGAGGGAAGAAACTTATCGGACACCCTAATATTTCCGCTAATACTGTGAAATGGTAAACCATCCTTCCTCGCTTCTACGAAAGCCCGCTAATTGGCGGTAGTTTTATCGTTCTTATGCACGACTGTTCGTATCATTGAAACGGCGACGCGACCCCCAGGATCAATGAAAAGGAGGGAAGGCAGAAGTAGGCGGAGGCTAAAAAATGCAGAAACCACTGTTCGTCCTTTTTTCGTTCGGGACTGGCGTTCGTTAAGACGGCTAAGGAAGGAATCTCGTGTCGGCGTTGATTGCGCGGTCTAATTATAATTTCCGGGGACAGCGCGCAATTAGCATCCGGCAGCTGCCGCGGACAACTGCACGCCTCATCGCGGCTGCGCGTCTCATTATATTGTCTTTTGTCAGAACTATGTAAAATGGCCGTGAATTAATGCGCGCTCGAACAACATAACCGATGGCACGTTGCCCGACTGTTTAGGCTCGTCGTTTTCAGCAGAGATCTAATACCCTTTTTTCCCTGGCTGCAAACAAACGCAATCGTCAGTGGATGGTAACGTAGAATTTTCGATGACAGACCGCAGCGGAGCCAATTACATACTGTGGGGCGATCAATAGCTGTGACTTCGATTTGTTTTCGGACATAATCAACTTAGACACATTAGATTTTTTTCCTTCAAATATAAGCAAAATGAAAGAATAAAATTCTCGTACTAAAAAATAAACAAAATAAAACAGTACAAAGTTTAATGTCTCATTAGATAAATATAAAGTTAACTATATCCGATAAAAAACCAAAGGTACAACAATTTCGTTACCGTTTCATTGCAAACAGTAAAAACGAGATAATCCTCGAAAAGATATCAGAAATCTTTACAGCGAATTTATTTTAAGCTTTTCTCTTTCATCAGAAAGCTCGTGTAAGCGATTTTACGTGAATCCATCTAATATTGTTACGAAAGAAAACCATTGTTGTACTGGTGTGAGAAATGGAAGAGGAGTGTTATTCTTTAGGAAAATATTTCTTATTATTGAGTAATCATTAACCATAATTTTATTTTGCGAGGATATAGAAATCATTTTTCAAGTGATGTCATTTCAAAACTGATCACAGGCATGGGATTACGTACATAATTGTAACATAAAATAACACGTTATTTGGAATAATACTTGAAATAACGTCATAATAATACTTCAAATAATCCCTAACTTGGTCAATTTTGTAAATTCGACTAGAAAATCCTACGATTATTAAAACATTGATATTGATTCGTGCAGAAAGAAAATGAAAATTCGAGGGCAATATGGAAACTCGTGCGACTGCGAGCGTTGGAAAACCTCCTTTCAAAGATTAGCCACATTCCTGCCCGGTCGATCAGAAAACAGGTCCAAAGAAACGGGAACGGCTTCGGCGTGGCATCGTTCACAGTGTTCGACAAGGCGACACGTAATTTGTTTCCGCCACGTGCTCGCCTGGAATCGAGTATTCGCGAGTTCGACGCGACCGTGTTAGAAATCGCGAGGTTCCCTCCGCCGGAAACCGTCACCAACGGCTGTAGAATCCACGAAAGGAGGTCGTGATCACGATGTTCCGTGGGAAGCTGGGCTTATCCAGCCACCGCCGTCCTCCCCGATCTTCTTTCAGTGCCGGGAATGAGCGAGTCGTTAGAACTTAACTGCCCCTGAAATAACGCCTCGTCTCGTACACGACCCCCGACGTAATTTTGTTTAGGACGTCTCCTGTCGCGCGACCATCCCTTACATCTGATTATTACGGCATAGGAGTAGCTGCAGCGTGCAAGCCATCCGCTGTCGCGGTGTATTCTGTCAGCGTCTCAGAGATCAACCGGGAAGGGACTTGGTTCTGCTTTGGAAAGTGAATTCGCAAGTATCAGCCAAGTTCGAGAAATGTCGCATCGCTGATTTTCAATTCACTTTACAAGTATTAATGTCTGCGAACGCGGCAGTGGACTAAATCTTTCCAAATATCTTGGATCAGAGTCTTTGAAACTATCGTCTATTTAACCCATTCGCTGCCAAGGACGAGTATACTCGTCTTTGGCAGGGTGTCACGCATTGCCAGGACGAGTATACTCGTCCTACTTTAAACATATTATAACATGCAGGCTTTTGAATTAGCAAATTTTTTGTGGCCACAAACATAAATATCCCCCCTTCCCCCATTGCCAACGACGAGTATACTCGTCTTTGGTTTTCTGCTTCTAAATGATTTTGTATGATAATATATGTGCTCTTACCAAGAAATAACAGGGTTTTGGTAAGCAATAGCACTGAAAATATAAATGGCAATGGGAATGACTTCATATAATTTAGGCTTGGCAGCGAATGGGTTAAATCGCTACGATTTCTTTCCGAAATCGGAAATTTGAAATCTGCCGCCTCGCGATGCAAGTTGTAAAACAAGCGACGAAAACATCGCCAATAATTTATCGGTAATCGTATCAAAGATTCATTTAATCTCGAAATCGTAGAGAATTCTCGCGCATGCCTAACAGAATTATAAATATTAACTGCTGATATTTCGGCAAAATTTCTTACACAAATGATGAAACAGACAATATTCTCAGACGAGATAATCCAAATTGGTGGTATCGGTTCCCCTTATCTTGGTAAATCGATCGAGAGGAGCAGGTGATCTTCGTCTGGCCATCATCGTCATTTCCCTGACGTCTCGTGCTGACGCGCAAGTACATTGCGGGAGGGTCCACTTGCCAATTAACGAACTTATAATTAGCGCACGGAGCTGACAACTTTCCCGGGCCGGGATTACAAGTTTCCTCCTGTCGGAAGCGCGTGCTTTGTCGCCGCCCCCGAATAATGACTGTTATATCCTCCCGAGGTTGTTGTATCTATACCTGCAACCGGACTGCCGGGAAATGAGCCAGTTTTCGGACGTGACGACAGCCGCGTTCTGTCCGGTTATGTCCACACCATTGACCGATTCTTTGCTGCATAAGATACGTGCCGTATCTGCGGATACCAGGATTAAGAACCGTTCTTGGCAGCAGTCGAAAATAAAACTCCGTGGCACAGCCAATGTTGCTTCCACGACAATCGTGACCAACGTTGTCTTAGGATAATTTCAAGGTTTCATATTATGCTATAGCAGGTCGTTGAATTTGTCTCGACACCAGCTAGAATATTATAACGTCAGAAACACATATTAACATTAAAAAACGCTATTATAGAATATTTTTTTAAAAATTTGTTATAGTGGAACTTGTAAAAACGTGAGGGTGAAATTCAAAACATCTTCTATTTATAAAATTTATTTTGTTTGTAACACGATTCGATTAATTACGTCTATCTATTTTAATTATGGCGGAATGAAATTTAAGTACGAATTAAGACTTGCTGATCGTTACACTGATGCAGCTAAAACATAGCGTATGCAGTGTATGTTCAATCGAAAAAGAACACAATATTCAAATGCCTAACGTTGAAAATTAAAATATATAATTCGCATCTTTTATTCAATAGATTTGCAATTGTTTACAATGAATACTTCTTCGAATTCCTTTTTTAAAATTCTGTGCCAAACTACACAAGCTTTCATTCAATGCAAAAATAAACGTTTTTCCTAAAATGTGAACAGCATTATTTTCACACTTAACGAAATCTACGTTAAATCCCGTGAACGAACAATGTTTTTACGGTTTCAGGAATTCCTTCATGTTTTAGTTAAATGGACAGTCGAGGACGTCTTTTTAATGACATTACATTAATGAGGCCAGAGTGCTCTTTTGTTTCCGCAGGAAAAGGACGAAGTCTCGCGAGAGGAAAGTGCTGTTCGAATGACGGTGGCTGCTTTAAAAATGGAATAATCATCTTACATTTTTTCAGCATAACAATCTGTAGAACGATAATTACACTTACTTTTTAAAGTAACGCACGCCCCTCCCTATTATCGCGTCATAATTTTTCCACTTCGGTCTCGTACATATTTACAACATATTTTTCTACTCGGCTCCAAATACGCGAAACAGTTTTCGAACTCATTGAATACGTTATAAATATAATAATAATAATAATAATAATTATGATTACAAGCGTTGTCAATGTTTCCGCTGATTCGAAACCGAACGATACTTAAACTCGTTGGTATTGCGTATTTAATAAAAAAAGATTTCGCTCGGTCCACGCAAATGTTTTTGCTTTTAAATCCGTTATCAATGCGGGAACACAAAAATGTCCAAAGCGGGAAAGACAAATGGCTCGAACAGCACTGCATCCGTGGAACGATGGTTTGTTTAGAAGCGCGATGGTGCATGTGCTACCAGTAGTTGCATTATTCTCTAAAATGGAAATGCATATTTTTCTCGCATAGATATATTTCTGTCGTCGTTCTACATGAAAAACGTGGCGTTGCAACCGGCAACAACAAACGTGGTCATCGATATTACATAAACAAGATCTTCATAATATGCTTTGACACAGTGAAAATACTTCACGCGACGTTTCTCAATTGTTTTCACGTCTGAATTAAATTCATCCATACTGAGTGGAGACGATAATATTGAATAATATTATGAAAATATTATTCGTACAATATGGCACCTTTTAATCATAGCAGATCTTTTAATGTTAACCAAACTTTTTAAAAAGATCCAAGTATCCTAACTAATTATCTAAACAGTCTATACATTTAATTGCCTAATTATTTTAAATTATCAAGCTAAAATAACATCTGCATCTATAATAGATCCAGAGATACTGGATAGTTTTAGATTTTCACTTTATCTTGTCTATTTTTTAACGCTACTACGTTCCATCCTCCATTCTCACGTCAACGACGATTTTTCTAGCTGCTCCCGGCATTATAGCGAAAATAGATTTTCAATTTTCAGGCATTCGTCTCTCGATTTCTAATGTCCCGGTGAAAAGTTGCCGACGCTGTTATATCTTGCTCGATTCTCGCACAGGTCACAGGCATCGATTCTCTTCGCGAGAACGGGCAGAAATTCCCAGCCCGGTGGGCTCGGAGAGCACGAGGGTGTTTTCTCAACCGATCGGGAAAAGGTGGCAAGAAACTTTTCTTCCCGCGTCGAACAGTTTCAAATTCGGCGAACATTCTTGGGGAATCTCCGTGCTGGGTCTCTTAATCGAATTTTCAAGTTGGCTGAGCCGAACTATGCTTCAGCCAGAAACTATCGATTAGTCGGACGATTCGCTTCGCGATGCCTTGGCGAGCGCGCGACCGTACTCGTTTGGAAATTTCCGCCCTTTTTCCTAGAATAACTCCGGTGAAAGCATGGCGTCGCTTGCCGGTCGGTCCAATGAGAAGCGAAGAAGATTAGCTAGGTCTAATAATAATTTATTTAACGTTTGCCCGTTCACCGAAACGATCTGCTTCGATGGTGTTTCAAAATATTATAAACTATAGACATTTCATTTCAATCGTACGTCTTGTCTAATTAAAGTCGAGAAAGGAAAACAATTTTTCCATAAATCTTTTGTAATACAAAGAAATTATAGTACATTAGTTGTACGAAGTAATTCGTAGCCTTTGAGAATTGTCCATTTATAAACAATTGAAATAAAGGGGCATAATTAATTTACTATGTTGAAAGAGAGGGTGTTTCACGATATTATACATCGTTGTTCTTCAATTATTAAGAAATAATAATAATAAATAGATAAAGTAAAAATTATTTTATAGATAAAATAAATAATAACACGAAATGAATGTAAATTAATAATCACTAGTATTTTCAAAATCAAAATCACTTTTTTATATTTTAAGCGTTGAGCACATACGTATTTTAACAGCTGGATGTTTTCAAAACTATAATGTATTCAGCTTTTTATAATAGTGATTGCGAAATAATCATTTTATGAGCAATACCGTAAGATTCACTCATACCATTACGACTTTCTTCTCATATTTTATATATTTTCTTCTCATACAAAATGAAGCTTGTCTGCACTTTTATATGTTTAAATATATCGATATTCATCAATTCTTTCAATCTTTTTCCAGTTTCAAATTGTAGTTGCATGTTCTTTTGATAAATGCCTAATTAGAGAAATATAAAATTAAATATAAAATTTTGCTGAAAATTGTCTGGTAGTACACTGATTTTCATTCTCCAGTCGATAAGTTCGCAGACAATGGTTAGAGAAATAATACAGCCGCCGAACTGGAATTTTAATAAAGTGCGCATTGCTTATTATGGGCCATATACATTCTCCTGCTACATGAAAAGAGATTATTTAGAAATTGTTCCGAAAATCTCATAGTTGTACCAATATTGAAAAATCAATAAGAAAAACTGATTCTCAAAATGTCGCCATTTCTTAATTATCGATTTTTTGTACCAGTATCTGCTATAGCCAAATTCATACTAATCAAGAATCTCACATGCTTTTCCACTTCAAATAAACGTGATCGCCGATCTCTCCGAAATTCGACTATATTTCAAAGCAGTGAATGCCATCACTTTTGACGTTTTTTAAATAATTTTGCAAAAATTTTGAACAATCTTTTACAACATCTTTTACAATGCTATTGAGACACGCGTGCATAAACATTGTAAACGTGGCTGCAAAAGGTATTACAGTTCTGACGTAAAAAAATGCCGCAATAAAAATGAAATAAAAATGCAATTTCCACTGGAGAACCCCTTTTAAACAGTCTAGAAGGAAGTCGGAGAAAAGAAAATACGAGAGGACTTTGCCCATACGTTAAGTACAGTGAAATTATGCGAAATTCATTTACGTGAACGCATAGATATTAGCAGCCCTTCATAGGAAGCCGCGGTTCTCACGGTAAAAGGTAAAAATTCTTTCAATTCGTTCCAACCCGAAGGAATATCCCGGTTCCACGACCACATCTTCTCCTCCGACTGATCGTTACATTTATTCAATTATGCAACTTTTTATTTCGCCCCGTTCCGCCGCGGTGCATCGTTCAAAGGGTACACCGAACATTTCCATTTTCCGTGTCGTTCCACCTCCAGCAACCAGCCCAGACCACGGACCGCGTCGCAGAACTTTGTTTCAACTTTAAGCGATGTCGTGTTTCCAGCCCACCCGCATCCATTCTAGTTACAAAGTGTCGCGCGACGAGCTAGTATGCCCCGGTATGCTTTAATCGCTCCTTTTTCTTCCAAAACCGTCCTCCATTATCGTCCACGCGGCTCCACACCTCTAATCTCTTCAGCGTCCCGAGCTCGGCTCGTCTTACAACCTCGTGGATCGATCCTCGGCTTTCTTTCGTCCTGCTCGGCGAGAGGAGGATCGACTCAATTTTTCATACAAACTGAACATTTCACAACGTTCTTCCGGGAGATGCGACAATCGGCAACACTTGCGAGAAGAAACGTGTCTTTAGTTCACCAGCCGTTATGTAAGATGATTTGGCCAGTGAATGAACATTTTAGTTGCACGTTTGTTGAAACGAATATTCACAGATGGTTATTTAACCCTTTGCGGACGGAGGTGCTTCACGGGCCAACGTCGCTGTGGACGACGAGTATTGGAGCGCGCAGTACAGAAAATATTCAAGTCGCGCGTTTGCGTTATGGAAACTAAAGCTTTATTTAAATAAGTTTTTTATAAAATCTAACAAAACCATAATTAAACAGATTTAATCGTGCTTACACAGGAGACTTTTTATATTCTTGCTTTTATATTCTTGTGTGGTATTGCTCGAAACAAACACCTATATGCAAGGTATAATTCTCGCAGCGTGAGAATTGGGCGGATATAGCCAACACCCGTCCGCAAAGAGTAAAGACCCCGGAATGTACATTCCCGTGGGATGGCCTGAGAATTTTTTATGAATTTTTTAATCAACATGTCGACGGTATCAGGTAGCCCGGGGCTCGTTCTTAGCCTTTAGGCTAGTTTTCAATAACTTTCCCGTGGAGGAATTTTGACTTTAAGTAGCTTAAAGGGCATAGCCGATTAAGATGGTCAAAACTGCCCTTAGAGGTTTTTCAATGAGTCATACGCCGATCGATAGCTGACCAATAAAAACTCATCTGTGCAAAATTTTAACCCTGGAACTTGTCCGTGAGGGTAGTTACTACACTTACTGTGATCGATAAAGGACATAACAAAATTTATCTTCAAAACAAAATGACACAATAAGTGGGTGAAACCGAGGCATCGACAAACCCCGAAAATCAATAGTCCAGTTTCTTCACCCTGAATAGAGCTGTCGCTGAACGAGTATTGAATTTAATATAGCTTTTAAACAAAGACCGTTCCTGTCGAAGGGATCTTGAACGATCGGCGAACGATTGGGAAGCAGCGATCTCAATTTCCACATAGTTTACGATCCATTTCACCGTGCATTGGCTGGATTTTTCACCGGTAGGCTTTTTCAGGGCAGCGTTCGCCGCCGTTCGGCTGCATTTCCATTTAAAATGGCGTCGATAAATGTGAACGCGGCGAACGGTTGGCCCGTGTTGGTTTTAGCGTTCACGCGGAATCGCTCGTAGGAACCGGAAATGAAGCCGCGCTACCGCTTCCCCGCTGATCTGCATTTGAAACGAGCGCCGCCGCGTTCGTTGCTTTGTCATTTACTGTTATTGCTCCAATCGTGCTTCTGTCCTTAACAAGTCGCGAGGATCGACTGCGCTCTCGAACACGGCCAAAAAGGACCACGTTCTTCGTTGTTCTTCTCGTCCGACTATCGAGTTATCCGCACGCAATGCGGCTTTGTTCTTTGTTTGCTTCAAATCAAATATGAAAATTAATTTTCACCTTGATATGAATAAAATCAATTTTTGCGAGAACCTGATTTAAAAAGATCAAAACGAATTTATAGTGTTCGGACTTCGATGAGATTATAGTTTTATGAGAAATTTTAGAGAAATTTAGTTTAGAAATGAGAAGTGTTTAGAAATGTTACTAAACCGGAGATCGTTATAAAATAATATTTAATATACACTATAAATAAAGTAATTAAATTGCGTGGATCAAAGTAAAAAATTTCTAAAAAATAATATTTAATATACGCTATAAATAAAATAATTAAATAGCGTGGATCAAAGTAAAGAATTTCTAAATTAAATTAAGAAACAAATGTAAGGATATTTTAAACTGGGAAAGATCGTAGGTACAATACAACAGTGGATTCTTCTCCAACATTATTAACACTGACTGTACGGTGTTGTTAAATCAATTTCCGATCTCTTCAGTCTTTATTTACTTTTTAACTCAATTACACAGTATTCGACTTCGAATAATTACACGAACACGGGAAGCAAACTCGGGCACTTTGGATCCTAGAACGCTGCTGGGTAATTACTCGAAGGTGATAATCGGTTTTGCGAGTTCTTGGCATCGGTCTTTTTCCTCGCTTTCTTGTCAATACACCATCGAAACTCGTTCCGATCGATATCTGCTTTCACAACGAACCCTATCCATTATAGCGTTTTCTTTCGTTAATTAAAGTATTTTCTTGTTAACACAAAACAACGGAAACGAGTTCAGCGAAAACGCGTGGAAACGAGAATTTCGGTTTTGATTAACCGGATGGCGATACGCGGTGGCATATTTGTCTAAAATCCTTGATAAAAGTGAAGTATTTTTTTTAACGATGAGTAATAGGTATGCTTGATATATAAAATACCGGAGCATATCTTCTTGTTGAAACGATTATTTATTCGTGGGACTATAACGCTCGTTTATCAATATCGGTATTATCTAACATATTCTAATTTAATATGCATTCCAGATTTATAGCATATTTGATTTATTAAACACGTGGTTGATTGGAATACGAGATCGATGCGGTGGGTAGATACATGTAAATTAAATCATCAAGATTTGCATGCTCACATTTTTGCAAACTAAATTTCAATCCTTTTGTAATTTTGTACATCCTTCTTAATTATGAAAATATAATTAACAACAGAACAATTTAATTTGCAAACAGGTGGAGAGGATATATAAAAAGATTAATTTGAAGTAAGAAAATGTTGAAAATATTTTACAGAAGGATTGTCAGTGCAAAAGTGTATCTGCTTTATGTTAGAATTATTCTGAACTTTTGACTGATTACGCTACATAGATCACGCGAAAGAAAGTGAACAGTTCTACGTTCTTCAAAAAGTTCTACGCTCATTTCCTATTCCAGTTTCCACCGTTCCCTGTATTTTTACGTAACTTTGTCCCGTCCCTTGTCAATTCATCGACGTTCGCGCTCTGCTTTTCATTCATTACTTATTCCGGATCTTACTTTCACCGTTGCCTTCGGCCCGAGCTCTTCCGAAATTTAAATTGTTGGTAGAATAAGAAATAAGCTCGCCAACTGATGAAAACCAACTGCTCAGGCTCTTTCCAAGTTACTATTCGTACATACTTTGTAATTCGATTACAACTTGCAGTTAAACTGAAATTTCTACGGCAGTTTCACGCTAACATTGTAAATTGTAAAAGATGTTATGACAGTTTAATTTTCCTCTAATTTTCTGCGAAGAAAATTAAGGCGCGCGGAAGCAAACAAGTATTATACTCCCGTAATGTTAGCTATAAATTGGCCTAAAATCAAGCTGTTGTATTTAACAAACAAATGCACCGACATTCTACCGGAAGTGGCCAAACGACCGGTTTTTAAATAAACGTTACATTCTTCTCCAATTTAATACAAATAACAGACGGTGTAACATAGACAATAAAACACAAAACAATTGTTACGTAGTAATTAAAATATATTTATTCCATTTATATTTCATTTCAGTCATTTACAGATCGTTATTCAATTTTAAATAACATTTATTCTGCGACGCATTTTTCGCGAAGGAAACGCAAAATCATTCATTTTGTAAATTTAATTTTTGAACATTTCTGTTGTTATAGGGTAATTAAATCTACTAGCATTTTTAAATTATCATAAAACTGGCATTAAACAATATTTATTTTCTCTGATTTATTTATTGTTTTTTTAAATTAATTCATTTTATTAAAAAGTTACTAATATTCAAAAGGTTATATAACAATACTGGAGCTTGCAGTAGCTTAATTTTAAATTTCAGTTTCTATTTTTTTTCATTTGTTTTGCTCCTCGCAGAAGGTATCTAATATTTAAAATATTACAATAATACTTCAATAATATTATAGATAGCAAATTATTGAGTATTATGATTAGGGTTAAAATTCGATTTATAGGCTACCGGTCGGTAAAGTGAGTATTTTAATATAATGTTAGAGACACTTTTGTTAACACAAAATATATGATTCTTCTGTGATAAAATTAACAAAAAGTGGTAGGTGACATCGCTTATATATATACGAATTTTATGGAATATTTATGGCTTGCAAGTTCAGCACTTTTATCTCTCTTCTGTGAAGAGTACGTGTTTTGGCGACACTAATCTTTCGCCTCTAAAAATGACTATTCCCTGAAAATATTTTTCCGCTGAAATCTCTCACGAACGATTTTGATCAACAGAGAATGTGCTTAATGCATATCGCACGACTGACTAAACTATTTAAGGCTTTTTACCGCAGAATTTGCGTCCCGCCGTTCCGCAACTTCCATATTCGGTCGATCTCTTACCGCCCTCACCAGTTAACTTCTCCCTCTTCCGCTAAGCTTTGATGTTTTAGTAATCGTTGTTTTGGTATTCTCAGAGCACGTTAAATTAAAGTCGTCCTTAAACCGCGTATAATTTTAACATTTATACTTCGTGAACGAATTGCCATCGAAAGTTGTCAACCGGTTAAGAATGAAAACTGTCGGCATTAAATTAACTTACAACTTAATAACTCGATTTAACTTCTGTTAAAATGTAATTTGCGATGGGGATGCTTATCGTAAATTTATCGAGCGTTGAAATTACCTTGGGAAACTGGCTACACTAAATAAATGCTTGGACAACAAAATTTGCCCAATCATTTGCCACGAAGAGATCTCTACATTTCAATTATTGTAAAATAAAATATCTAATCAATTGGTCGACGGTGGTAACCCAGGACTTGATAACACTCTGTTTACTTTAAGTTTATTCATAGGCTTTATTAAATAAAATAGTCCTTTTAAATAATAATTTTAAAAGAACTTATTGCGACACGTTAATCGAAATAATTTGGTACATTATAGATGAGATTATTATTTGTTTTAGAAGAACCTCTCAAGAACTTCTGAACTGTTGCAACGTGTAAAAATACGACACGGAATGTATACTATAGTCAAAGACTCGTTAATAGTTAAATCAGTGTACGCGAAATAGAACAGCATCGATTAGCTGGTAATTTCATATACTAATTCGATCTGATAATTAAATGCATCTAAAGCAATTCAAATTATTGATTGTCATAGATATTCGATAGATATTAATTATAAAAAAGACAAGCGTTGAGTGTAGATAAATTTGCACGTCGCCGTAGATCGCATCGTAGAAATTTATTAAATGAAACCATTCGCGAGAATTTAGCTAGAATAAAAGTCACGTCGGAGGCACTTTCGCAATTTTTATGGAAAAATGGAAACCTGAAAATTAAAACTTCCACTGTTAGATGTCCCGGTGAAAACCTTATCGTTCTTTTTCAAACACGATCAACCTAATACCCGGATAACGTATATCGCAGGGAGATTTAAATGAGGGTGCGTGTCCTTGTTCTTTATGGCACGCTGAAATTTATAGCGTATGCGCGTAAAAAAATTATGAACCATTATACTCGGGCAAAGTATATGTTTGACTAATGTTGCCTCCTTTACAGAAAGATTAAACGTCCCTTTGAATTCCAAGCTTTTTTCTTCTTTCTAATTCGAGGCTCCCCGAGACTATATTGCAGTACGTAGATCATCGTTTGAGGATCCGTGACACTTTCCGAGATATATTTGCTCGTAGCACTATGGTAATACATATATTCGTTTCTGACGCGCGCAAAAATTTACGATTATAATACTTAACGTACAACAACGCTGCAAATAAATGATACTGTTTCCACATAAATACGAATTTCCGTGCCATAGATAAAAGTCATGAAATACGCGTGACGCCAAAATGATGTGTTTGAAATACGAGGATTAATTTAATAAAAATAGATCCTTGCTTCAATCTGTCTGAATATGGTAGAGAGTTATTGTGCTGATTGCTCTGATTTATCAAAACACAAACCATACAAAGGAGGGAAGAGCCAACGAAAAAAAAGGGAGGGGATAATGCAAAAGAGGGATGAAACCATCTTTTTTCTTTAGAGTTTAGTTTTATTGCTTTGTCAATACCCTCCGCGCCTACTACAAATTAACGCCCACTAGGCTTTGGCGACACGATACTCATTACACATTGACTGTAAAAGTCAGGGCAGATCGCGTATGGAAATGCGCGTGCATAAATTCTAAGAAATGGCGAAACAACGTTTCGCTCGTATCGTAAACCTAAAACAAAACTTCGGTAATCCGGAAGTTCCGATTTGTTTAAACTTTAATTTGCCTGAGAAAGGTGTGCAGGTACCTGTTTACCTTACGTCTTTACTTTAAAATAACAATTATAATAAAAATTTATCGATTATTATGGTTCATACGAATATTAAATCCATAATAAGTCATATTAAATTATTTGAATTATTATCATAATTCTTTCCGTGATACGATAGAATAATAAATACTGTCTTTCATTTCCAACGAAGCGGACGATGTAACTACGTCACGCCGGAAATATTAAAGCGATAAACGCTATAAAAATGTAAACACCGTGCATAAAATTGATTTGACATTTAGAACGCGAGGCACGAGCTCGTGATATGCGATGCTCGTAGCTCGCGCAGCATTCGGATAAAAGTCCAACAATTTCAACAATTTTTCATATTCGGTACCGGCTCTTTGTCATTGTATTAAGAACATTCCGCGCATCATTCCCCCCCTTCGGTATCAAAGATCAAACATGGCTGCGCGACAAAAACAAAAAAACTGCAAGTACTCTCTTGGCGTGTTTTTCACAATTCGCAGCGTCCGCGCGAGATGTTAATCCACTTTCGCAAAGCAAGTGGAAGTTTCGTGCAAGCTTAATGCTCTAAAAAATCAAATTAGCTGAATATTCAGAGCCCGTGGCGCGTTGGCTGCTTTACATTTCACAGAGGAAATTTCCATGCCTATAAGGATATCAAGGAAAGTATAAACCACGTCCAACAGCGCAGAAAATACGTTGACAGTAAATACATATTATACACACACACACATATATGTACGTATATATATATATAATTCTTTGCGTTCCTTCTTTATTACGGCCTACCTCTTTCACTCGTAAAATTTTCTGCTTTATCGCCGCACGTCCCCGTAAATATGCAAAGTGAAAATAATGCCCTATCGCTTTTAATCAAACGTGTCGAATAAATATGAATATGCATGGTTTAATTGAAAACTTCAAACCAGTATCTCCATCCGAATATAAATCTCGCTTGAAATAACAGAATTCTGATACCGACCCGAGGTATTAAATATTTGTTCAATTGTAGGTGTCGTCGTTCCTTCGGTTCTCCTCGCACATCTCATTGACAATAATATTTCGCAGCAACGATTGCAACAACAATTCCGACGAAGTAAACCCGCCACCAACAATAAAACGCGCGAGAATATTTAACAACAATTTCTTCGCGTCGAGATTATCCGGCGCGATTCGCGGGAACAGACTTTTTGCCAATCACGAGGGATTTATGTAAAGTACGCGAAATTATTTTGCAGACTAATTGCGTCAACGATTCTCAACTCCCGCAGCAGCAATACTGGAAATGTAGCAGAAACACCCCGGGGAGTTCTCAGACGCGCTCCGAATTCGCACGATTCCCTAGAATTTCCTCGGGGACCAGTCACGCAATTACTTATTTCGCGTTCGTCTCGTTAAGAAGCCTGCGCGCGCGCGCGCGGCCAGGAGATATTTTGCCCGAAAAACCGAGGAGACGATCGCAAAAGGCCACCGATATACCGGAGAGGATCCGCGATCGAGCAACGACACTCGTCGCGTTTCATCGGCAAACCTGTCGGAGACGGGTTCTCGCTGGGAAAATATCTCTCGCCAGCGACGGAGCGCGCGCGCGCTCGCGCGAGTTGTGGTAATTAATTAAGAGGATCGCTAAACTGGAAGCGTCGGAAATTACGATGTCGAAGAACTGTGTCGAGGATTGTTGAGGAAATTGCCTAATCTGCTACGAGATCGCGCGCCCCGATGGCGGGCCACGTGACGGCAATCGATAAAATTAGGGGCCCGAAGAATACTCCTGGGGGGCATGTAGTTCGCGACTAACCTTGCGAGCCGAGGTTTTAACGGTACGGGAGATAACGATTAATAATGTTCACCGTCTCGGGGCGCACGAGCGGCTCCTGACTGGATCGAGAATGGTTATGCAAATCTCCGTTTTCATGTGCCAGCCGAAAATTAAATCTATGCGAGTATAAATGACTATTTTCTAGCTTCGTTACTGCAGTGTCGCAGATACGGGAATTAAATAATTCTCACCCTAGTTGTAACAATAGCGGTACATTATGCTTAAATTCTGTCGATGTTTTATGGATCGAGTAAATATCTCGCGGAGACACCTACGGTAGACATGAACGAACTGTAAAAACTTTCTATACTCAGTGTACTCAACTGCGTGAGGATTTTGTCGAAAACGGAGCCTCGGACAAAAAAATGTTACAACAAATTTATTTCTTATTTTGTCCCGTAGAATTATCAATTGCACTAGGAATTCCGACCCTTCCTCTATATACCTGTCTTGTTTTGCTGTTTGATTGAAGTCGTGTAATTATTCCATGCCGGTTATCGCAAGGTGATATTTTTAAATAATAGTTGTAAAGACCATGCACTTTCTAATACATTTTTAATTAATTAATGACTCACAAATAATATTTAGTATATAAACAAGCTTTCTTCAATGGGATATATCTTAAACAATATTATACTGGAAATTCGAATGATGTTTATATTAACCCTTTTCAGTCGGAGCCATTTTAAGTGGTAATGCTAGATATTTGTTTAGACTTGTAGCGTTACCATTTTATACAACTTCGAGCATTTTATATATTATGGAATTGCATTTTGTGACTCGTACAACAGTTATCAACTCTTAACAATTTTCTAAATATAAAGAAATATGATAAAAATTATTTTGGAACGTGGCATGAACATTTTTAGCGGCGCCTCTCGACCACAAGGGGTTAAGCAACTATAAAATAGTAAGTAAAGTTATACGACGAACTCAAAACGATAGTAATAGGAACAATCACCTCATATAAAAATTACTTGCTGCGCGTCAAGAGAGTAAAGGACCGCCAGCTAATTTGAAATGTAGGAATTGCAAGGAATAAGACGAACGTTTTCAGATAAATTTTCAGGTGAGACGACACTGGCCCGACAACCACCTGTGCAGTAGTAATCGCAGCTGCGAGCCGCAACCGGGACGGGAAATTCGGGAGGACGGCCGAACCGCGACACTAACTCCAGAATCAATTTGCATTCAATAATCCGGGATCGTTAAGTCGGATATATTCGGCGGCGCACGGATTCCTCGGCCGGAACTGCCGGCCCGGAAATCGGCATGCGAATTAGACGCTTTGTCGGTCGCCGGCAAGACGTCCTTCTCGGCTGCCCCCCCCCCCCCCCCCCCCCCTCCCTCCTCTTCCCGGTTTGCCGATGAATGCCACGCCATTCGGTGAATGCGTGCCTCTAAACGACTGCATTCATGGTTCCGTTTCCGTGCATCGAACTGGATTTCGCGAACTTCTCCAACTTGAAGTCACGACGAACCTTGACGCCACGGTGGTGCCTGACGGTTCTTCGATTTCTTCTTCCGACCGTTTTCGCAATGCTGCTGCGTACAATCAGCTACGAGAATCGAAATTCTACGCGCTCTCTCTCTCTCTCTCTCTCTCTCTCTCTCTCTCTCTCTCTCTCTGCGCGAGTCCGCAGAATGCTCAGTGAAATGAAGCACGCGAGCTTTCAAATATTTTCGTTGAAAGGACTGTAATAGATCACCGTAGGCTAAAAACAAATTCGTTTCGTTTAATTCTTATATGGTGACTTCTATACAGAGTGACGCGATTCGACTCCTACATTATTCTTTCGATCAAGAATCTCGATATTCCGACGAGACGTCAAGAAATTTACAGTTTCAGAAAATCTTCAGAGGATTGCGGGTCTGTGATTTTAATTAAAAGTTCCTTGTTCGAACAAGAGAAGATCAAAGGGGCTCAGAAATTTTCAGGAGAATTCTCGAAGCTGTTTTTACCACGGTGTATCACGTGTTTCGAACAATTGCGAGCTCGCGCTCTCGCGGAGTTTTTAGTCTTGTTAACAAATACCACGTTCTCCGCGGTAAGTATATTCAAGGCGCATGCACTGTTCGGATCATTTGGAATACTAAACAAAGAAAGGCGAAACAGCCGGAAACGCAAAGGCGGAGAACAAAAGACGCGTTACGTTTTCAACGGTTTATTCGAGGCTCGCGTTACAAGACAAACTAGCTACACGGCGCTTCTGGAACGAGGCGCGCGGATTACATGTGTCCCGTGCTAGCGAATACGTGATTACAAGAAGAACGCGCATTAAGGGGAGGGAAAAAAAGCCCGCGAGAGCTAGACGCATGATTACAAACGCCATTTTTCTAATTAGTCTGCGTCACCCGTTTCACATTCTATTCATCCTTTGTGATCAGGGCACGCGTAAAACTCGCGTCATTCGCTCGATTTCTCTCTTCGCGTCTCGTTCGTAACCCGCGCCGCGAACACGCGTCGTCCCCCTAGCATCGATCATGCGGCCTGCTCGCTCGCGCATCCTTCTGCACAACGAGCCATGAAGATTGCGGATGATGGCGAAGGTAATGTGTACAGGCGATCTTACGCGTTAGACGTTTTGACAAGGTAGATCAACGCCCACGTTATGTTTCTTAACACGTTCCGTGCCAAGCCAATTTTGTCTGACTTATCGTTCAAGCCATTTGATATTTTGACTAAAGATTGATATATTAAATGTAATTATTCATTATTGTATATTTTGTTCTATACTGCATTTTGTATAATGCATCATTTTTTTCGTTGAAATATATTTTATAGAATTACATTTGCCATAAAATATATGTTTTCAGCGCATTAAATTCAGCGCACGTGGCCTGAAGATCAAGTTTAACGTGTACCACCGGTGTACAATGGGTTAAAAAAATATTTTCTGACAAGTCAGAATCCAAGAAATAATTTTCACCAAAAGAATAGATCTATAATGAGTCTGCTTCATAGTTATATTGACAATAATTGCTAAATAAACATAATATATTGATTTTTAAAGCTACAATTGACCAGAATGAAGAGTCGACTAAATACAGCTTGGCACGGAACGTGTAAGCAGGAAATTTCCTCGTTTTGGTAAAAGAAATCGATCTTTTGTTGCGGCATCTTGTAGTTTAACACCCTGCTGTACGGGAGATCAATCTCAGTTGTAACACCGGCACGGTAGTAACACATTAACCCCTTGCAGTATATAACAACGAGTCAGACTCGTGATAAAGATTCCATACAGGATCTACTAAATTTAAATATTATTAATTTCTTCCAAATCAAATTCTTCTGTTATCAAAGCCTAGGAACGAAATTAAATGAAGGCAATAAAAGAAACAAAAATGATCTGTTCCTATTAAAGAAAATAATGAGGACAAATAGGTACTAATCAACGCAACATGAAAGGAGTCATAGTGCAAGGGGTTAAATATCTGAATATTTGATAGATATTAACAGGAATTGTTTTTTGTAAATTAGCAACTCATTTAAGAAAAGACATAGCATTTGATATACACATCTTATATACACAATAATATAATCGGGAAAGAGAGAATTCTTTTAAATATTAAACGTCAGGAAGCAATTAATTTATTAACGTAATAATTTTTCGAAATGATCGTACTCGAAAAATGATATCATGTCTCTGATTCTATCAGTTAGTATCACTAGTTAATTAAATGACAAAATAGCCAAGGGAGTGCTTGACCATATTTCTAACAAACGGAATTGTTATAAATATTTAGAAGCTAGAAATAATAAATTGATTAATGAAAGAAATTCGATTGAATAATCCGCAATATGATAATCTGTGTTATTGTAGGTTAACCGTTCAGCGGAATGTTATTGTTCAATTAGTTGGCGCGTGCTTTCCGGTGAAAGTAGTCGTGTTTCGTAATGTGCTCGTCGCGTGTGTTCTCGTGAAGTGCCCTGTTCCAGTGGACCTCTACGTATTACTGCTGACCCTTTGTCCACCCTGTGGTAACCAGTGACCATCGTAGTAATCAGTAATTGCTATTCAAGTGGTTTTCAGTGGTCGTTCAAGTGATTATCTGTAATCGTTAAAGTGATTATCCGTAATCGTTAAAGTGATTATCCGTAATCGTTAAAGTAGTTATCAGTGGTCATCCTAGTGGTCACTTGTCTGGTCCTTCTTTCAGTTTTCAACTTTTACTCCCCTTTCATATAAAAATTATATTTTTGTATTCTCGTAATTTAATGCTACCTTTACCCAATTTGAACAATTTCTTTTATCTTTAATAAAAAATCAAATTGCAATTTTTTCTGAATTCGAACCTAAATTTATTTCACTTTCTTCATATTTGACGGAAATTCACTCCTTGTTCATTATTTCACACGCGATTCAGAGTCTGAGTTGCAGCGCGTTGCAAATTTCCGTGATCGCTTTCCATTGGTCACTGTTTTTCGTTAATAACTCGCAAACAGAGCCGCAGATCGCATTTTCGCTAAGGAAAAGATTACTCCAAATGACCTCAGGAAACCCTCATTTCCCGCAGTTACAAAAATTTTGATACACCCTGTGTAATGCATATTTGATATACATACCTTCCTATTTTGTAAGCGAAAAATGTTCGAAAGACCAATTCAAGATGCAAAGTAACAATACAAACGAAGAGAGAATCTGCGTTCGAGCAAACCGTATTAGGAAATTATTAGTTTGCCCGAACTCTAACATTTTCTTGGGAATCGGGCGTCCGTAGCCTCTGAAGGAAATAATGGTATTCAAATATTGGTTCACTATGATTAGTGGCCGATGTTAGCTCTGACCTAGTTCCGACTAAAGTTGATTATGTGCATGTGAGGTATGTTCAACGTCCCTTGATTTCATTGCCAAACGAAATATTCAATTATTTATCAACAAACCAATAAATTTTATAACATTACAAATAACAAAAATGTTTAATGATTGATCCTTATTATTGAATGGAAATCCATCGAATAAATATAAAATAATTTGTACCATGACCTATTTTTCCACTGGAGAAGCATAAGGAGAGAAATATAGTTGCAAGACAAATTACAAGAATGTTTAACCGATTACATATGTGTGATATTAAGTTATGCGATTAGATATGTACTTTTTTTTAACCTCTTAGCTGTGTGCAACGTGTATACACGTCATAAGGGAATGGCAATGTTGCATCTTGCAACGAAAGTGCTTCTACAATTTAGATTAAAATGCTTATGAAACATATTCATATTCGCACACTTTAGAATAATTAATTTAGAATATTTAGAATATTTAATATCCAGCAGTGTGGTCGATAAAACGCATAACAAAATTTATCTTCAAAATATATCGACCCAGCTAAATAGTGAAAAATTCCAAGAGTCGTACAATAAAATTACTTCAAGCTTAAATAATCCATCTAGGTACCTGTTAATGCAAAAATAAAATATAAACCATTCATAGATACATATTTAAAGTTCTGTAAATGTCTTTTATTACCCTAAGCATGATTAAGTATCTGTAACTTGGAAGTAAAGAAAATAACCAAACATCTCAATAAAATTCCGTTTGCTGGAATATATTGCGACGGAAATTCATTCTGAAAACTAATATAAAATTAGTGTTAACCATATGCGACTGACACGGCACTCGACGCGTTAACTAATATTCTCCCTGGGATAATAATATGCTAGACGATACAACAGCCTCATATTAGTAATAGCGCGCCTTTGCGGTTCCATAAAGTCTGGAAAGTGTAGCACACCATCATTAGTCGCGACATCATCTTCCCTTCGGTGATGAACGCTACCGAACGACAAAGGCGGTCGAAATGATGCGGTCTACATCACCGGAGCCACATTCTACTTTTGCCTCGCTCTTATCCGCTGGTAACGCTCTCTCTCTTTCTCTCTCTCTCGGTTACAGACAATATTCGACTTGCTACCGCGAGAAAGACTCCTGGTCAGCCGTTCCTTGAATGACCGCCCACGGCGAACCAGGATAAAAATAATATTTCACAGAGTATCCGAACGAAGTTCCGAGCGGTTATTGTCGCCGAAAGATTCGTTTAAAGCAGTTCCACCGCGACACTGTAATACCCGCGTCATATGGTTCGATGTCGGCGAGGATGGCAGTCGGCGGACGGACAAAGAATATTTCCTCCGAAAAACGTATTCTTCCTGTTTCAACCCCTTGACCCTTAGAGGACCATAAGAAAGCTAAGAGTAAATATTAGTTTATTTAAGTTTGTTTAGATGTAAAATTGATACGATATTTTGGCATTCTGTGTACAAAGTGCAGATAAGATTATACTGAAATAATGAAATGTTTAGTCGTGAAAGGAGTAACCAATGTCTTCGTCTACCCGTAGAGGTTATAAGTTCAAGACGACGAATTTTGATTTTAATTATACGGACACTGCACAATTATTACTTATTTATTTAGTCCAAATGCATGTTTTACTTTCTTAACCTCAGGCATAGCGCCGCGAAAAAATACACGGTTCTTCTCGTTTCTTGCGTTTTTAATTGATATTAAATCGACCTAACGGTACCACACGGTTTTTTTTTCTCTGTATACCGTGTCGAGAGCTTATTGCCATGGGGCAGTATCGCCGAAAAATGATTCCGCATCGCATTCCGTTTCGCGTCGACGTAGAAAGCGAGCTCGAGTATTGCCAAAAATAAATAACGGAACTTTCAAAAAAAAAGAAAATCGAATATTTCGAGCGACGCGACGAGCGTCGGGTGAAACGCGTCGATTCCAGGCGAAGACAGATTTCAATGCCGAAAGTCGCTTTAAATCTCCCCTCGATTCCGGGAGACAAGCATTTTTTAACGTCGAGTCGGACCGATAGAAACGCGATTAACGAGGAAAATAATCGCATCCGGCGCAACGAGCTCTGAGATTCGTTTGCGCCTGAATGACGCGAATCAATCGTGAACGTCGGACGTTCCCTCGCGCCGTCGAGACTATCTCGGAAACTGATTCTACGGTGAACGTATCGATCCCTCGTTCTTTCCATAGAACAAATGTTTGAGAAATTAAAAAGGATTTCACGCTGCGCCTCCTGATGAAAACTTTTAATTCTGCTTTAGATTGCACCAACAAGCAGAAAATGCAATTTCGTATCCATCGTGCCTGTTGCATGTGCAAATTTATAAAACAATACCAAAACGAGTATCACGCTCTGATCAAATTATGTCATCGTAAATCCAATTGGATTTAACCCTCTATAACTCAATGTAAGTTTAAAGTTACACGCTAACATACACGGCTTGAATTCAACTGTAAACTTTTACAAATATATGTTATTTAGTATACTTTTAACTCCTAAATTATTTCTTTTTCTGTCTTAAGTGAACTTTTGCATGAGCACTTTAATTTTGGTATAAACGTTCTGTTCTAACAGCAATAAAAAAGTAAAATATAAAAGTTTATAGTATTTATCAGTTGACGCCAAATTGAGTAATCTACAATAAGATAGAAATAGTGTAACGTTTTAGAGAATTTAATTTACTCTAGCCTATTGTATGTGTACGCTTATTCTACTGCTCTTAAACCAACTAAATGAAAAACCTAAAAACGTAATATATAAAGTATTTTTGATCACATAATATAATATGATATATATTTGATCATCCCAACCTCGTAATCCCAACAAATGCGCTACTTATTTATCTAACTAGCTGTTCATCTTTAATTAGACGGGCAGCGATATCAAGCTATTCGGATGTTGAAGCAAGTCACCTGTACTGACGATCATTCGCCTAAAGAACTTCGGACTCGATGCATATATGCCAGTGTACATAACAGAAGAATAGTACCATTAAGGTCATTTAAATATGAAATAAAATGTTACACATTCGAAACTTTCTATTATCGATGCGCTAACCTATCAAATACTTTACCGACCGGTAATCTAGAAATAGTATAGCCTAGTAGCCTATAAATCGAGCGAAACAGAGTCGGTATCGGGGGGGAAATGTATAAAGTCGAATGACCCGTTGGTAAAGCGTTAATAACACCAGCCAACAACTAACACGATAAAAAAGAGATTAGATAATCTCGGAACAAATATTAACCATGTAGTCGTTGGCGTGTACGCGCGGGGAACCAATTACTTTTCCAAACGAAACGGGCGAAGCATTGAAAAGTAAAGCGCGGTGTAAAACGGGGTCAGCTTCACCATTGAATCTTTTTCTGGCGGAATAAAACGGCGCGCGCGCGCGCGCGATTTGGTTCGCTGGACGATCTGGTTCGGTTTTATCTATGTAGCAAAATTCGAGGTGGGGACAGGCCGAAATAAAAGTAAAATAAAAACAGCAGAGCCAGGATCTAGGGGGCTACGTTGAAGCGCGCTGACCTGCGAAGAGAGACGTCGCTAGGCTAGTGGACGCGCAGCCGGAAGTGGTCAGGTGCGATTCAGCGGGTTTCGCGGCGTCCGGTTGGGAAAACGAGACACTTCCGGCCAACGTGAATGCCCTGGGAAGGGAAACCGGAAACGCCCGGCGGAACGGCTAGGCTGTTTTCGAAACCGAAACCACGAAACCGAGGGAACACACCCAAAAATAATCGATACCGATCGATACCGAGTAACGAGACACACTGCTGCCCCGAACTACCTCCACCCTGCCACTTTCCCCGCGAAATATCAAATATTTCGTGCAAGATAGTACTCGAATTGATGGACGCGATATATGGAAGCTATTTCTGGTAGTTCCACTTGACGTGCAATGATTTCCACGAAATGTCTACGTCTTTCCATCGATATCTTCTTAATCTTGTCAGTTTTCATTATTTTTCTTTCACTCACATTAGTGTTCTCGTCGATATTTTATTCTACGATTCCTATTAATATTCAGACTTCCTTTAACCCTTTGCACTATGACTCTTTTCACGCTTCGTTGATTAATGCTTATTTATCCTTAATATTATCCTTTATAGGACCAGATCATTTATGTTTCTTTTCTTATCTTTATTCATTTTCGTTTCTAAGCTTTGTTAACAGAAGAATACAATTTGATTACGATTTAGAAGAAATTAATAATATTCATATTTAATAGATATTACATGGAATCTTTATCACGAGTATGACTCGTTATTATAGTGCAAGGGGTTAAAATGCAATAACTCTCTTAGAACTGGACTAAACGACTTGATCTTTTTTAATGATGAAGATATCAATTTACTAGACAATAACTAGAATGCTTTTTTTAAATTTTGATGTTGCCTAAAATGACAAAGGAAAATAACTACCGTGACAGAAGAAGAAGGAGAAAATAAACTTATTCACATCTACGAGACGCACTTTTTTAAATATTCGTTAAAAGCTCAGGTAAAGAAGTTAAAAAACGAGAGTTTTTGATTTTGTTGATTATCTATTATGTAAAAAAATTCAAATCGTTTGGTACAGTTTTAAAAAAAATCATTACAAATTAAAAAGAGCCGGAATATTAATGGGGGTCGCTGTATATTACAATATATGTTAGAATATATTTATATTTAATGATGCTATTCTTGTCGGTAAATATACATCATTCTGCAATTGTCTTGTATTTGATTTTGACAGAAATTAATGTGGCATACACTGTATAAACGTAATTCATTTATTATAGAAGGACGATATATTTTGATTACATATTAGAAAGCAATAAAAAAAGAACATCCGCCATCTACTACAGTGTTTGACAGGCATACGAAAAATTCAGAAACTAAAAAAAGATCACATAAAAAGTGTCGCACTATACCTAATTTAAATATACCTAGATATAATTATTAAACATAAAATACATACGTAATTGAATAAATATAAATATATTAACATTGTCGGGGATATCATTGTCCATCGAGTGGGACGGACCAGTTTCTAGTACTTCAACGAAAGAATATTGAAGACTGTTTATAGGAACTATTGTAAATGTCAAAATTAAAAAGGGTTTTTATTCGGTAAATGTCGTACTCACATGTCAATGATAATATTAACAGTTTCCGCTGAAACTCGAAATTACGAAATTGCTTTAATATATGTTCATTTTGTTGTTACGAAATGTAATTTGATGTTGCTGTAACTAGCGGAGACACAAAGGGAGCATAGTATAGAATAAATAACAATAGTATATTGGATATTGTTATTCGTGATTAACACCTTAAATGCAATGTGAGTCACCGTTGACTAACGACATGAAATTTAAAAAATTATATTCCTCCGTAGAAATAAATTTTAAATAATTTGGCGATCATAAAAGAATATAGCTAAATATTACTTGTTGTCAAAAAAATATTTTAACGAGTATTATTCAAGCACGATATTCGCACGTTTTTTAGAGTGTTATAACTTGGGCTGAGCAAAAAGAAAGGCAAAGCAGACTTGCACTTAACGTGTTAAGCAGAAACAGAATAAAAACAATTAAAAATCGTATTCCACCTGATGCTTCGATTGTTCTCTTATTTCTGCTCAATAAGAAACAACAATTGCTAATATAATACTGCTACTTCTCATTCTAAACCAAGCCCCTTTCACTTTTTCTTTAACTAGACTAAGTAATTTCATAATTTCGAGCGTGATATATAAGCTTCTTAGCTTATAATAGTATATTAATATAATACTATGCCAGTATTTTAGTGGAATTTCCTTTTGCGAATAGTCAATAATGATATGCCAGCAGATGGTACTGTCGATACCTTCAAGTACAATAAGCGCTAAAAAAATATGGTCGCATGTACTTACAATACTCACGGTGCATTAGAACTTCACCGATTATTACTTTCTAATGTTCGACAACGTTATAAGTATCCACGCCATTGTAAACATCCCAATAAAACCTTCTGAATCAAACAATATTTATTAGTTACGTCTCTGATAAATACAATTCTTATGGTATAATTTAAAAATCATAATGCTTCCACGAATAAAATGAACGATGATTAATACTAAATGGAATAAATGATATAGGTACGAAAATGTAGTTCGATTTATGTGTCGTTCTTGATTTTGTCACACTTAATTGCGAGCGATTTGAACACAGGTTAGTCTTAATCAATTAATAACGTCGCAATTTAAAAAGTAACTTTTAAGATCAAATATAAATTAAAATATATACTACACATTATGATAGTGATAGAAAAGAAACAATAATACAAATCTGCAAGTGAAAAAATAACTATTGCTTGTGATGTATTTGCGGTTTAGGTATAATGGAACTGTAGTGCAAAAATTCTTTTATGAATAATTTTTTTGTGTAGCTCTGATTACTTCATTTCTAGGTGCAATCTTAATGATCCAGCGTCGTAACTCTATTCTACTGCAAGCATTTATTCCGCTGGAGTTCTTGTAGATTAATAATTGATGATTACAGACACAGAATTTGATGTTCCTTGCGAATTTGTTAGGCTGACGATCAGATATTAATTCTATATCTATTAATCATACTTAAATATTCAAATAGTCTGTATGAATACATTATAGCCATATACTAACGATATCAGACGTCACGTCTCCACATATTCATGATCGGATCGAAAACTTTTGAAAGTTTTACGAGGTTCTACATAACTCGGGTCTTCACTTCGTTTTCTTACTTATTTGACTGCTTAAAAATGATCTTTCCTCTGTATTATATTCCTAAAAAATAACAATCTAGAGGGAAGAAGATATCAATTGTTTTTAGCCTTAAATATATTCATTATAGCAATTGATTCAATACCAACTTAGCAACGTTTAATCGTCTTTAATTATAATATGATACTTGATTTATAATTTATTTAACGGTTGCAATAATTGGAACGTTTTCGTCGTTCATGTTAGTTTATAAGAAAACGAAGCTAAAAGGAACAGTTGAATTTAATTTTGAAGAAATTAACAACATCTACATATAATTATGTTGAAAGTTTTCATTACAAGCCTGACTCGGTATTACTAAAGAAATAGCGTATCTATGGTACCGTGGTCCTAGACACGTTATCCTAAATAAAACGTACCGTTATGAGATCGCGAAGTACCCGAAGCCCGAAAACCCCGAAGACTTTCGAAAGTTTCACCGCATGAAGATTTCAGAGTGAAATATGTTATCTACAATACATTTTAATGCAGCTTGACATCTCGCTGTACGTGTGTATTGAAAATGATTCAAAGTGTCCCCGTTTCTCGGATACCGCCGCGTCGTTCCGTCACAAATCTTCCCCAGCATCGTTATTCATCCCCGTTCCTGACACTTTCTTGCATTTCATTCTTGACGACGGGTTAAAGCGAGACGTCTGCAGAGGGAGAGTGAGAGATTTACTGGGCCGTCGTTGTCGCAATCGTAGTCATAGTTGTAGCAATCGAACGGTGATTATCGATGCAAGACCCAGCCGATGGTATAGTTGCGGGGAGCTCGCCCCATGCGTTGCAGGCGATCTGTGGAAAAAAGTCGCCGACCGGTGGCACCGTGTGAGAACACCTGATAATAATCAGCGATCACTATACCGAGCCGAACGATCCGATGACATTGGAACTGTATCTTTCAGTTTAGCATTCGCACCTGGCTTTTCGCGAAAATTAAGACAAAACAGTCGCAGAATAAAGCAACATGGTTCTCAGACTTGTCAAGTCTGAAATGACGAATCGAAGATGCTCAAATTAGTCGCAACAGCACATACGGTACCTATTTAGTGTACACATACAATCTGAAGATCTTATTTCGATAATTTTCAGTTGTAGAATAATTAAACAAAGAGACGGCTCCCACGGAAAATTCATCAACGAAAGGTATCGTTATTTCAGTACTACCAATAAGCGGCTAATGAGCATCATTAACATCTTTCGTCAAAATTGCAGAAACACACTGCGTAATTAATTTATCGATCGACACGAATTTTTACACGTGCTTCGTGCGACGAACATTTACGTTCAATTATTCAGCCGCAAATTACTAGCTGCACTCGATTGCTGTTTTATCTGGCCTACAGCGTGATTAATAGAAAATGTTACAATTACCATCTTAATTCCAGTTCGATTAACATCGCGATGTGTCGCCTGATTACGGAACATTCACGTCTGCGAGACAATCAACAGCGTTGCGTGCGGAAAACTACGGCGATGTTTAGTTTAATAGCAAACGTCAGACAGCGACACTGACATGATAATCGATCTACGATTCCAACGAAGATATCATTGTCTGTGGTGCGTTATATTTTCAACTTTACACTACTTCTGTTACTCATTATCGAGAGCGTAATTGTTATGTTTGATAATAAAATGCATTAACTTCAACAAATGTTTAGATATTCGTGGATCGCGGTCATCACAGCAAATATTAAACGTATGCGAGTCGATTCGCACTGATTCAAATTAAACCGAAATTAATTTTCTCTATAAATCGTTCCAGCCGTCTCAACAAACAAATAACAACGCGATGTTCCAACGCGTTAAATTTCGCGTTAAAAAATATGTTATAATCCATCGAGTTTAATCAATTTCTCGCCGAAAACGCAGGCGTTTAACTTCGAAATATACTTTCTACGTGCTTCCGGTCTAAGGTGATTGTTTCGTTGAGTTTATACACTTAAGATGAAGACTTGACGCGTCGGTTATTCAGTAAAAGCACTTTCCCGGTTTTAGTAGAGACTCTTAAGAGCACGTAAATAGGGGAAGGAGTCGGCTTATAGATTAGATACTGTGTCACAAAAGTCTGTTCATAAAGAAGTTTTTATAACTGAACTTCGAAATTCCAAGGTGCATGCATATTCCTATACGATCGTTTTCATAAATTGTGTCTCGATCGTAACGGCACCATCTCGAGCTGTGCTTTCCTGATTTATTTATGAAAAATCATCGTGGAAGTATTATGTCTAGCATCCTCGATAAAATTCCTCGATACCTGTGCACGTTCGCTTATCGAAACCGAAGAGTCTACGACTATAGGGAGATAGTTCATTTTAGCGTCCAAGATTTTTTATCCTTTCACTAAATTTGTAAGCCATTTCCACTACACTAATGGATCTTAGGACGTCAAAGTATTTTTACACCACTCTATCCATCAAACTGAATTCGGTAAAATAGCATTACAAACGCTTATCAATTATTACTTGCTCGAAATACGGCAATCGCAAGTGCCTACAGCGGGTTTCGAAATATCACCTGTAAGTCATTTAAACAAGACATAGAATATTCGCTGTTTTAATCACACTCCCATCTCGCGTATTTTATAATTTAACAAGACCTGTAATTGTCGAGAATTAAGTATAGTAAGGGAAAACAACATTTACAAGGATACAGCTTATTGCAGAAGTTATATAACTTCTCTATCAATTAAAGTCCTTAACACATAAGTCTACTATTATAAGAAACATATTGTTACATTAACCCTTTGCGGTCGAGTGGCGATTTTAAGGCGTCGCTAAAAATTATTATGCCACGTTTCAAAATAATTTCTATCAAATTTACTCGAATTCAAAAAATTGTCAAGAGCTGTTAACTGTTGCACAAATCACAAAATTTAATTCCATAATATATAGAATGCTCCAAGTTATATAAGATGGACACAGTGCGAGTCTAAAAAAATACTTTGGATTTCCAGGTGAAATTGCTCCGACTGGAAAGGGTTAAAAGAGCCTCGTCGGTGAAGGGTTCAAATAAATCCAGGCTTACTACGGTTCTTTGTACAATATCGTAACAGTAGAAACATCGGCAATTTAAAGTATAATAAAAAGAAAAGATTCATACGCTTTTCGCAGCCGCTGCATATTAAATCGGTCGACACGATCGCCTCAAAGTTCCATTAAACAAACACCATCAGCAAATTAATGAATTCCCGCCCGGTCTAGTGCACGCGGAATGAGATCAGCGGACGAGGCGCGGAAAATATTGAACAAGCATCGAAACTTTGCCATCGCGAGCCCGGCGCGGCGCGGCGCGGCGCCGTGTATCGAAATCACAAGAATCTCTCGAAATCCTAATTACAAATCCCGGCCGAAGTCTGAATTACAAGCAGAAGCGAGCGCGCGCCGCGCGATGAATTATTTATATTCGAGCGGAGATAGCTCTGCGCCAGTTTGCTCTCGATCGAGGGATCGCGACGATATAAATGGATCCGCGGGACGAGATCAAAGTGGGGCCGCGGCGTTAAAGCGGAACGAACGGGGAAGGAAACATGTCGAAAGGACAGCGCAACGCGGGGAGGGGGGAGATCCGTCGACGGACAGCTCCGTATTGTAAGAATCCTCCGAAGGGATGAACCGCAGGACGCGGCGTCCTTTTTTTTTTTTTTAATTCCGTTCCGTCGCGACACGTAAAGCTCGAGTAATTAACGCGGCGTCGAAGGGATGTCGCGCGTGCTACGCCACGCTTATTTTATCGTCGCATTCCGCCGTCCGACGCTTTCACGAGGCTGCCTTCGAAAAAATACTTCGAACGTTTCGTTTTAGAGAAATGCGCCAGCCAGCGTGTTTCGCGCAGAACCCTTTGACGCCGGCTTTAATCCATCCCGGATGTTTCTCATTTTCAAAATAGGTTTTGAGGCGGACGTATCAATTAAAAATACGCGTTGAATGCTTTTACGTGATGGTGGACCGTTGCGAGAAATTTGTCGGAAGTCGAAAAGCAGGTTTTTTTCAATCATTTGCAACGAGTCCTTTGACGCGATTAGAAAAGTAGCATGTAAATCGAAAATTAAAATAGAATTAACTACGTAAATAGATGAATCTGATCAATATGGTCTATATACAACATTATTTATTGCAGTACAAATTAGAACAGATTTAATCTAAGTAACTGTTCTATTATCCGGACACTCTTGCTTCCATAATTAATTCGGCTAACCAAGGTTCTACTGTACCTCCTTCATTTAACCCATACATTAATTATACTAAATTAACCCTTGTTATGCAACGTTGGGATTTGTGTGGATTGAAACGCAGATAACTTACACCAATTGTTCGACACTTGACCTCGGCCATCATTAATGTGTATGTAGAGTGGCAACGAAATAGGTACGTATCAAATGTTCGCGTCATTTCTAAGGGTAAGTGATGTCTGCTCAAAATTTTCAGATAATTGCCCATCCCTAGAAACAAGTAACATTTAGCTACATTCTTTTATGGTAACCAAATTATTTAACATTTATTTATACTTGATTGGCATAGCACTCAATGTGTTAAGAATGAAAAAAGGTGTAACGGGATACATAGTACTTCAATCCAAAATGATCAATCCAAAATGCGAAAAAGCATTATGAGTCCGAGTAGACACAGATGTGATGGTCCGTGCAGTCATCAAATCCGTCAAAAAAGATTTTAATTCTTGCTTCTAATTTTTAAGTGTAGCTCCGTTGTGTTAGTTTATAGTTTCGTTGCATCCTGTAGATTGTCTTGTGGACCCCCGCGATATTTTAAACATATTTTTTCGCCGTCTGCTTGGAAATCGGTTTCCCGACGGTTTTCCAACGGGCAAACAAGTTACGACTTTACCGGAAATTACTATCTAGACCGCGGAGCTTGGCGCGAGCATTTTTAAGGTGTCATCATCGTTTTCGCCATTCCCGATAAGTAAAAAGGTTTCCCTGTGCCCGCAGCAAATCGATTTTGTCGAAAAGCGCAACGTTATTACGGCCCGAATATTGTTCAAAATGTAAACGTTACGGGAACACCGGTCCGTTCGTGTATTGCAAGCTTTGCAGATTGGTGGTCATTGAGAAATGCTAAATCACATTTTCCACGATTTATTGTATTGTTCTAAACAATACAGTTTGCAAAATCCGACAGCGTTTCTCTGATAATAGAGACCGAGTCAATTTATGCGAACAAATCGTTTCGCGCGCTTTGTCCGAAATTAAACATTATCTTTCGTTCTGTCCGGTCGACATTGATCAAGCGAATTTTCATGCATTCCTGATTAGAATGAACAAATGAAACCAAGGCAAAAAGTATTCGAATATCTTTCAAAATACAATAACTTCTTTAAAATTGAACTAAATGATCTCGATATATCTTTTAGATAAGGCGATGATTAAAAGGCTTTATTTTAATTTTGCTGTTGCTTTGAATGACCCAAAAAATAACTCCCGTTTTTAAACATTTTTCTCTGAACCTGGAACGAAAATTTAAAAAATGCAAATACAATATTTAAAAAATTAAATATTACAGATTCGCGATGCATTCGCAACTCAAAATTAAAATGTGAAAATTATAAATCGAAAATTTGTCGAACAGTGTTGTTATTGGTTATAGATATGAAAAAACACTAATAATTCTGTAATTAATGTAGGAAGTGATATCAGAATGTTGCTAGCTAGAAGAATTGAACTGATAATATTATTTTTTTGGTTCAATTGAAACGAAATTATTCTGGCTGGAAAGACAGAGTGTATTAACCCTTTGCACTCGAGTGGTGACTCTGAGGCACCACTAAAATTGTTCCATCACGTTCCAAAATAATTTTTATACTAACAAAGTTTAGATTAAAAAAAAATTGTTAACTGTAAAACTGTTGTGCTATGAATCACAAGAATCATTTTCATATGTATAACGTACACTTTGTCGCGTAAAATGGAAATATTACAAGCTGGAAAAATGATTTTAGATTTAAAGTTAAAATGGCTTCGAGTGCAAAGGGTTAATACCATTTAGTCTAGACGGAGACCTAAAAAGAAGCAGCCGTTTCTGGACACAAGTACGACGTACATTATAATACGTAATATACGCACGCGGTAAGGTTTCAGTATCTGCAAAGTAAACGCATAAGCCGAATTATTAATACGGAAATAACAGCGATACCTGATATTTGAACAGCGAACCGACGTATTGCTTTTACAAACGTTACTCTGGTTCCATAACGGTGTAAACGTACCTGACGTATATCATGAATAAATTGTTCGTTATTCGGTTATTATGAATACATTAAATCTCTGCGTTCCACATTGAATCGTAACTCGCGACGTGCCCCCCTTCCCCCTGTTTGTCCTATCATTTTTCCGATGCTCATTTCATTTTAAAATGCTGTTATTGAAATGTTTCTGCGGGCCAGCTGCGAATACTTTCATTGCCGAGGAAACCCAATACTTTCTATTGTTGAATATGTGGAAAATATAATTAGATAAAAGAAAACTATAAGCTACTAGCAAACCTGGCGAACTCCGTTTCGCCACCAGATCGCTCCGTTTTTTGTAACATTTCGTTTGGGGATTAAAAGATGAAGAAAAGTTATTTTTCTTGTTTTATAAACCATATTGGTTTGTAGTACATGCTATGTATCAGAGATGGCGCTGTATGTGAAAAATGATTTTCCCTGTTTTCCTGCTTTTCTGTTGAAATTTTTCCAGAATTTTGGTTGCTATAAACCTCACGGAGCCCGAGACCTTTCCAACGAATGCAAAACCGTGGAAATCGGTTCGTGCGTTCTGGAGTTATAGCGTCAGGAAGGAAAACCCGACTTATTTTTATATAATAGATGACATAATATACAATGAATACCGCGAAGGAAACTAAAACTAAATTATAACAACGCAACAACTCAAAACGCTCTTCACTCATCGGCTTCCAAATCAACTCTGCCCGTGCTTCTTAAAAACGAAAAACCTTACGCGATCGTCGCCACACATCTATAAACAAACGCGTTGGTATCGCAGCAGCAGATACAATGTCTTAGCCTACGGCACTGTCACATTGTGCCTGCCCTTCCTAAATTGCGATACTGCAAATATTATCTGCAATTTTGCGCCGCGCTAGAATCGACCGACAGGAGATTATCGCTCCAAATAGTTAGCCCTAAATTATTATCTAGTATAGGGTGTGCCACCTAACTTGGACATCTGTACAATTTCGAAAAATAAAATAAATTTCGAGGTTGGCTCGAGGAAACAAGTATTGTAATAGACGAAAATATTTTCTGATAACTTTTCAAGACATTAACCCCTTCCACTATAATAACGAGTCAGGCTCGTGATACAGGTTTTATACAAGATCTGCTAAATATGAATATTATTAATTTCTTCTATATTGAAATAAAAGTTAATTCTTCTGTTATTAAAGTTTAGAAATAAAAGTACATAAAGATAGTATAAGAAACAAAAATTGCCTGGTCCTATTATTAAAAATATTAAGGATAAATAAGTGCTGATCAACGCAATGTGAAAGGTATCGTAGTGCAAGGGGTTAAAATCCTTAAAATTTTATTTATCAGAATCTATTTGTTTCCGTAGTCATGCTATGAAAACTCGGGTAATAACGTGTCCATTAAAGACTATTAATTCCCCTCATGTAACTTTAAGTACCAAAAGCTCACAAATGTTGAAAAATGTTACTATCGCAATATTTCTCTTGATAAACCAAACATTTCTGTCTGCTGACATTTATTCGTATCACGAAAAATTAGGGGCTCAAATAAATACTCAAATTTGCTGAGGTAGCTTGTGTATCAGTTGAATCGCAAATACTAAAACTGGAGTAAGGTTATGCATATTTCACTGGACTTATTGATTACGATTAGTTATTTAATTTTTAATCATGTCAGTTTACTAATCAAGTTTTTAATTAATATTAGATATATATGCAGCAAAATTCAATTTATTTTAGCATGTATAAAGTACTTATTCATGAAATGTTCGATTTTATTTCTGCCCTATTTTTGATTCGCATCGTACATAAATTAATATTCGTTGCATTTTATTTTTATTACAAACTTTTAATACCGACCTATATTGCAATTTTATTTAGACCGGAAAGTAAAATTAACCGTTGGAGGGCTGAAAAGCTGAAATATTGGCACGAATGACGACAGTAAATAGTGATTAACCATTTCTATTTAAATATTATCGTATCTGAATATTTATTTGATGTTTCAGTATTATTGGGTTGGCAACTAAGTACTTGCGGATTTAGTACTTAAAAATATAAGTTTATTCAATTAGACAAATCAATTTTGACACTCCCTTTTTCCAAGGCTTTATTTTAATATACTGTATGTAACATAAAAATCGTGCTTGCGATGCTTGTTTTTTGGAAATAATGTGATAAAATATGACTGAAACGCGCGCGCCTTGCCCTTCCATCTTCAAACTGTAATAAAAACGAAACTAAATAATTAATCGGTGCAATTTTCTTGCTAAATTAAAGGTGGAAGTCCAAACAGCAAGAAAACAATACAGATTAGGTGCTTTGATCTTGCCTTTTCGGAAATAATACAATAAAATATGTCTAAAATGCGCTTCTTGTCCTTCCAGCTTCAAACAGTGATAAAAACGAAACTAAATAACTAATCGACATAATTTTCATGCTAAATTGAATATAAAAGTCCATACAGTAAGAAAACAATATAACTTAATTACTTTGAATACGTTGATAAAATGAAAGCGAAAATGCAATATCTGCAATCACTTAATCGCCAACCCAATAGATACGAGAATATGGAGAAATGTCTATCTAACTGTAACAATTGGAAATGTTGACAGCGTCAAAAAATATTTAGAGCATTTGGAATAGGATACTATAAAGCAACCTTCATACGTATGCGGCAACGGATGTTTTACGAATTTGAATAGATGCATCGTAGTTTTTGACCGGATAGCAATCTGAACGCAAGAAATAAAATTCGTCGTTCTCGAACTACATATAAAAATCCTACATAAATTTCACCGAACGCGCCGCACTATTTTGACTAAAATTAACCGGCAACCGATGCGAAAACCGATGGGATACTGCGAACGCGCAACGTTGTACGCATTCGCGAACGGAGACGAGTGCTGGTGATCGCGACTCGATAAAACGCTGCGATGATTTTTTCCCTACAAATCACAGGAAATTGCACACAGCCATCGTACAAAAAACTTTCGGCGGAAATCAGATTTATTGGCGCGCCGTAATTTTTTTTCCGGGATAGGAACGGCTGCGTCTGCCACCGGGAGATAAATGAAACGCGGCCACGGAAAGTTTCGTGATTACTATGGCGCGGCGATGGTAGTCAAAAAGTATTTCGGGTATCGATTCCGGAATGAATGGCGCAAGCAAAAGAACTTCGTTCCTTTCAATTTCATAATATCGGCGAAAAATATACATATATTTTTCTATAGAGGAATTGCATTTATCGTTGTCTCTGCGAGACTGAAAATCATTCGAGTCGGCATTTCTGTGAACGGGCATTATTATAAATTTCATCGAACCGAACGTATCGCATAACACGGCGCTCTACGCTTTAATGTAGATATGAACGTAGTGATCCGAAATCCGTGACCTCTCCTTGTTAGCTATTTTGTTGAATTGTCATGAACATTGAAATAATATCATTATGGTATTCGATATGGTGAGACCTTAAACCGCGTAATCTCAGTATAGTGCGTACCGACAAATCCCATAAAATAATTTTTTTATCAAAGATTCTTTTTGTGGCTTCCCCTTTTCTTCTCTGTATACATTCAAAAATAGCTAAGACGTTACTTAAAGCGACTGCAATGATATATCTTAAACCAAACCGAATGTAATTGTAAAAGAATGAACAGTCTTGCAACCAATGCGACGATTTCTAGTGTATATCTGCGACCGAGGGACTTCGCCAAAATACATCGACCGTGTTTGGTGCTTTCCTTTGCCAGAAAAAAACTGTACAAATACCTGGAATTTTCATTTCAACACAGTGAAGGCAATACGCAACCCGAGAGCAGCCAATGATTACAAAATGCAATCAGAGAGCACGCGTCCGATTAAACAATCAACGCAGTTAAAATTCAATTAAAGTTATCCACGCAACCCTATACCAGTCGTCACGAGTCAGGCATACCCGTGCCGGAAGTTCAAACTAGCAAGCTCCTTCATGGTCGTTTACAGTCCGACCAGACAATTGTCGGCATTAAAAATGTGCAATCCGCTTAGCGCAAGGACATTCTATTAGCCAAGTGTTTGTCGGTGAAACCGGGATCCGTCGCTTTACGCGTGCCGAGCGCCGCGAGTAATGATAAAGGAGAGCTGGCCGCGGGTTCGGAAATGAGGAAGACGAGAGGAAAGCCTCGTTTCACGGAACATTAAATTCCGTCGGGACGGGCGGAGAAGCGGGGAAACGCAGCCGTCGCGAGGACGACCAGGCGGACAGGAGGAGATATTCTTAAAAGGTTGTTGCATCGGTGAAACGAACGGAAGAACGGATGAAGAGAAAATAACAAGGAGGAAAACGGCTGGGAGAACCTCGGCGACGGGGAAGATGAAACCTAGTGACGCGTCAATCGAGTGTGAAAAGCCCGGGCCACCGTGATTCCGAAGTTTCCTTTTCTCGTTTCTATTGCGTCATAAGGGCACGGTCGCGCCCCGTCGATCCGACGACGGCCGACGCACACAACGACTTGTTCGATTTTCGGCGATCCGCGTTCCTCGACGTCGCTTTCAATTCGCAAGTTGTCGCCTCGGCGAATTGTTCTCTCGCTGACCAACACACCGCGATTTTCAGCGACCCTTCCGTGCTACGGCTCGACGACGGGTCACCGAAGTTCCGAGCTGCTCGGTCATCGCCCCCTCTTTCCGATGAGGAATCGATGTTAGGGCACCGAAGGGTTCGCTGACAAGATGAACGTTTCTCATTTTCAGAGTACGCGACCGTCCAAACCAGGGACTTTTACTATACCGGTATATATCGTACCGATGTTCATCGGTCTTTTTTCGGTTTACCTATCTCATTCGAATTTCTATAGTATTTCTAGCATTTCACAGCAGATTCAAAACTAGTATTACTTTATTAACAATATTAACCCCTTGCGCTATAATAACGAGTCAGACTCGTGATAAAGATTTCACGCATGATCTGGTAAATGTGAATATTATTAATTCATTTCAAATCGAAATCAAATTTAATTGTGATACAATAAATAAGAATCTATCTAGTCCTATTAAAGAAAATATTAAGAACGAATGAATGCTAATTAACAGAGCGTGAAAGGAATCATAGTGCAAGGGGTTAAGATGACAAATAGTAACATGTAGTACCATAATCACTGTGCTATCCAAGTTGGAATAAAATTACAGTTTATAGTTATATGTACAGATTGTATTTTGATAAATAATAATAATAATTAACGTATCCTACGCGTACAACGTTATATATTGAAATCTATTGATGTTTTTATATTAGGGTACAATATTATATCAGTATTTTTATAGTAAAAATTAATAAGATTTTGTAGCGAATAGTTTTCCAACTGATTCTCATTATCTTTACACTTAGAACAATCATGATTTTAAGAAAATTAAACATGCGTGGCAGTATCCCTGAAAAGGTTAAAGATAATCGAATACAAACGAAGACAAATTCGGGCAATATAGCGGTAAAGTTTGTCATTTATATAAAGCAAACCATTCTGGTAATGTAAGGTTGATACGGCGATAAAAATGAGTTAATTTCAGTGTTCGATTGCCTATCCTCTGCCTCAAGAAAAAAAACCTCTCAATTAGGAAATAAATTGCTGAGCAACGTAATTGAGGCCAGTGTGTCGATGATCAAACTTAACCCAGCTATAGAACGATAAGTGGTTGCCTCCATCTTCTGCTAAAGTTTCAGGAAACCAGAAATTGCTACCATAAGTAAAATTTTAATGAACTTCTTACATAAGAGTTCTAAGACAAGAATTCACGGGCATGAATCATCGAGTATGCTAATTTTATAAACCTTTTACTGATGTTGGCCCTAGCATGCATTACACGTTAAAATCGTATTAAAATATTTTTAATAATCTTATTGCACATTTCTGAAGGAAAAATTTGTTTCTATTTTCTCTAATTTCTGTATCAAATTCCTGATTTTATAAAGTTATCTCGTATTGATAATCGCGACGAGTATTTTATTTCAAAATTGAAAATACTTGGAAAAATGTTTAATTTTCTATTTACGATCGAGGCCCGTCGAGTCCCGCCGACCTTTTGTTCTTCAGTTACAATTGCATGCGAATACGAACGTTATAAAAAAAAAAGTTGAAATTGTTCGCGACCATGGAAGACGAAATGTTTGTGATATTTTCTAGATTTTTCGCCGCTGTGCTGCGCACGTAGATTTACTATTTCTCGAACGCGATACAGATTCGCAAAGAATCCTCGGGAACCGTCGCGATCGTCATCGTATGGACAAATGTATCAGACCCCGATCCGCATACGAATTGAGCCTTCAGGATCCTTCAAGATCGATCCCCATTTCTGCTAAATTGATAGGCTCCGCAGAGAAAGCCTTGTGTCGCGGCAAGATCCTCGCCGAAGATAAATAGGCGGTATGAAAGCGACAGCGTTTTCTGAATATTGGGCTCCGGCGGCGAAGAATCGATCAATAGGCTGAATAGCTCAATCGCCAAAGCAGTCGTCCGGCAAACAAAGGCGCCGGGAGTTGAATCACGGTTAGGCAATACGAATTTTTCCATTCCATAACAAATAAATCATCTGAGGAAGACATCGACGCCATTGAAGCCTGATACTAGATGTTCGATTTCTCGCGGCCGTTCCATGGAATTGGAACAAATTTCCTCGGATGAGAAATGAACGAAATTAAAAATGGGTTCGAATCGGGATTCATTTCCACTGTTTTCGTCGTCTATCGTGTCTCCAATGATCCTATGTTCCGATAACGTTTACTTTGAATTATTTAGAAACGATAGCGCGGTGTTCGCACTTTTTCTTCAAATGTTCGAGCAAATAGCAGATAATAAGGTGAAACTGTATAATATCGGATGTTCTATTTTCGTGGTTCCGCTATCGTTCCGTACCAACCTTCCTTCAATTATTCATCGAGTTGAAGTTCACTCAGAAATTCTATCCTATTTTTGTTCTTTCCCGAAACGGTATTTTCTTGGACTCCTGATTTTCGCTTTCCAAAGTAATGAGCGAATGAATAATTAATGAGATATTAAATTGCCCATTAAGAAGTTTTTGTAATTTCTTTTTCTGGTAAAATATTGTACCATCACTATCACTCGTGGAACATGTTTGCTTATTTGTTTCATTAAAGAATGACGCTCCTTCGGTTCGTAAAACTATTGAAAAGATATATTTTCAGCGCTTCCAACAGATAATTGCGTACGTTGCTGAACGGGCCTGGATAATTAAAGTTATCGTTACCTAATTATTAAATTTAATCATCACACCCTATGATTCGATTTACGCTAATAATGAAAAGTAATCCAATATGTAACTGCAAACTAGCTAATAAATAATTAAATGTTATTCAGTTTCACGGCTTCAATTTATAATCCTATGATAAATTGATCGACATGTCCAATCATTCTGTAGCATGTGTCGCAGCATCGCGAATTCGTATTCAGAACAAGAGAATCGAATAAATTTCATTTCTAATAATACTGATTAGTGTTAACATCATGTTTAATAACTGTTAGGATTTCTACTAGAATAATTATTAAAGACAAATAAGTTCAATCAATGAAGATGTGAGGAGAATAAAACACAGAAGAGTTAAAAATTCTTCGACTTTCGACCAACAAAAAGTCGATCTTCAAAAATCAGTCTTCTTGTAAATTATATTAACCTTTTTATACTTCAAATTAATCTCTGCGTAGGTCACATTTTGCACTCCAAAATAATACTTGTGTAGATCGTATGCATCTTTTTGTAAATAAAACGAACCATTTGACACCTTTTGCAAATGAAATTTACATATCGTAATTACTTGTAATAATATACATACCAAATTTACAAAATAAATTGATATATATAATCATATCAAATTGAAGATTAACGAAGAGTAATTATTTATAATGAAATTTAAATTATTTTATAAATATTCATACAAATTCATATTACGTTTAAATACTTAATCAAAGGCGTTCGATTTTAATCTGTGAAAAGGTCATCTGCAAAGTGATGAATATGATGTTTAAACAATTAATTTGGAGAGGCAAAAGTTGAATACAATCAATAAGAGTACAAAAAGGTGAATATGATTTTACAGAAGGATTAATTCGCAGTGCAAAACTGTGCCTGAACTACACGTTTTTCAACCTTCCTAATCAACTCCGCCACTTTAAGGTGCGCCAAGTCCGTAGCAAATCCTGTCTTCTCAGCGAACCGTCATCCAATCGGAGCGAAGTAATTTCCGTTCTTATCCTCGACTGCTTAGTGGCGCGAAAAGCGTAGCTACTGTATGCGTGCGCGCCAAAAAATCATCGACCAGTCGATCGTCCAGTTTTACGTAAACGCGACGGTTCGTCGTCAGGTGAGCGGAGAGCTAGTACCCTATCGGATCCGAGGCATTGCGTCGTCTAGCCAGCCGGCCAGTTGTGTAACACGTGAACCGAACGCGGCGTTCCACGGCGTGGGGATCGTTAATAACACCGTATTACGGCTTTCGCCGCGATATACACGGGAGCGCGCACCCTCAGCCGACGAGAAGCCGCGTCCCTATTTTACAGGGAATTAATTATCAGCCCCGGCTGGCTGGTGTGAAACGGGGACGACGCCTGTTACACGGCGCGCCGGAATGAAACTGCACCGGAAATGTAATAGAATCGCGGACCCCTATGATTGTCTCTCCGTTCTGCAAAATAGTTTCTCCCGTTCCGCGAGCGGAATTCTATTGCGTCGCGTCGCGTCGCGTCACGTCGAGCCGCGGCGCGGTTCTTTGCCAGCGCGTGCACGCGAGCCGGAATCAAAGGCTTCCGGAATTTTTGTGCAGAGCCCTGTGCCCCGAGCATCGACGCTGGTTACAGCCCGCCTAGGATGGCCGTTCAAGGTTAAACTCATGATTTTAATCGCCTTACCGGTTATGTGCTCGTTCCAGCCGCGTGCGACATGTCGTCGCATCGAGGAAGACGTAGAAAGAGTGATCGAAAACGTGGAGTAAGAGCTCTTCGATGCTAAGCCCGGAAAAACTGCTTGCAGAGTTGTTTGCATAACTGTCTACAGTAGCAGCCATGAAACTAAGACGAGGAGCTTCGATTTCAGTGGTATGTATATCGTTCAGGACGAAGTTAGCTAATTAACCCCTTGCACTATAACAACGAGTCAGACTTGTGTTAAAAATGCCACGCGAGATCTAATAAATATATTATTCATTTCTTCGAAAGCAAATGGAATTTTTCTGTTATCAAAGTCTAGAAACGGAAATAAATAAAAGCAATAAAAAAACAAAAATTATCTGGTACCATGAAGGACAGTATTAAGAACAAATAAGTGCTAGTCAACGCAGCGCGAAAGGAGTCGTAGTGCAAGGGGTCAATGACCATTCCTTACATGGTTAAACTAATAGTTTATTTCTATTGTAAACGTCCTGAGTGTTCGATACTTGTTTGTTACGTGCCAACTCTTATATTTCATTGTTTCTTCTGCTGGATCAGAATCAGTCTAGCTTCGTGAGCAAACATAGTTGTAAAACACGTTGTGAACAATTTTTGAAAGAATTGAGAAACATTTTTGAAAGTGGTAAATGTGTAATTATTTTCATGCATATTTTTTCCTATCATATAGCGCATTAATGTATTTTAGGACTACCGGAAAATAATGTCCGCTAATGTAATTTTATTTGCGCAATATATTTCTCAAAAATAATATTCATAAATCGCCGTCACGCTGACAACAGAGCGTAAGTTACGGCTATATTAAATTATTATAATAATACAATAAATATTAGGTGCATATAAAATTTATTATTTTCTTGCTTTTTAAAAACAGATAGAATTTTCCGATAGACCTAATTGTTTAAGGTAGACTAGTTATAATTATTAAAGATTGAAGAGTTATCCTCGAAATTCTTCAAGTTATTTATATTATTTTTTCCCAATATGAGGCTTCCGGAGATCCTTATTCTAATACCAAACCAAAAAAGGACAATTCCAAAAAACCACTGAAAGGATACGTATAGAAAAATAACGAAGAAATAATTGTTGAGATTGTGTATAAAAGAAGTTATAACGCGGAATGTTTGTTTTACGATTTTGTAAATTTGAACGCGATTCAACTTTATACCTAAAATGAATCACACAGAGAATTTCTAAACGATTGTATAAAAAAAGTGGAAATAATCGCACAGTTCGCAGTTTAAAAAAGGTAAATTGCTATACTAATTAGAAACTTTTTTCCCTTGTTTTCAAAGTAATGTAGAAATTTGTTAAAATGTTTTTGCGAGTAATTGCAATCTGGTAATTCAACGAGAAAATAATATTAGCGTTAACTGCTGCATCGAGATCCGACTTCATCGATTCGACCACCGAATCGACGCGACAACATCCACTCGTAACGCAAACGATCCGAGAGAAGAGGAAAAGCCGCGATATCGAAATACTAAAAGTTTCCGCAAGATAAATGCCCGCCGTGATACAACGATCGAGCTTTAATATCGAGTGAAAAATTTGTTCGGGAACCGTGAGGCGCGATGAGAGGGAGCATCGATGATAGCCATGAAATCCAAAATAGATGAAGAGACATGGCCGGGCAATGTCTGATAGGGTGGTGTGGACTGGGGAGGAGAAGAGTGGGGATAATCGAGAGACAAAACGAGGAGCCCGACGAAGGAAAAACTCAGCTGTACGCAGCCCTGTAGAAAAAGTAATTGAAGCTTCAATTGCCGAATAAATTGGCTCGAATTTGTATCGCCTGTCCTTCCTACCCATTTTTGTTGGCCGTACGTTTATCCAACGATTCCGCGTAACAAAGTAGCGCACACTGCATTCAGCACGAATAAACCTATCCGCAATCATTTCTCTGCGTACGAAAAAACAACGTATGAATAAATAGCCAATAATCGAATAAAATAAAACCGATAATACACAAAAGTTTAATATCGTTTCATAAAATATCGTGAATATGTATTTCGAATGTATCATTACTTTTTACATATCTGTTTCTCCGATTACATTCTAACTCGATTTAAATGTTAGGATTGGTAATAATATTTTTTACAAAATATATTAAACTATTAGAAGATGATTTGAAGAAATAACGTTAAAGGAACGCACACATCAAAAAGTTGTCGAACCTTAAAATCGTGTAACTTCGTATTAAAAGATCTTAAAACATTCTGTTGCAGCTTATTTTAAAGAATCAGGCATAACAAATATTTTAAGATCTTTTTAAATTAAAGTTGCAGGATCTGGAACATGAACAGTTTCTATAATTCAGTGTTTGTTTAATTTTACGAAGTAATCTCTACATAATGAATTGCAAGCTAATTTGAAAGAATACTCCAGTTTCTACACGGTTGAAAATTTCATAAAGTCTTGTTTTAACGCTCTGACGTAGATTTCGTTTTATTTGTATGCTGAAACAAATACCATCAGATCGAATTCGATACGTATTTTTAACAGTATGTATACTTACGATTTATTTCATTGTTCAGGTAAATACGAAACTCGTTTTTATCAGAGGTTGAAAATTGTTACACTTCGGTCCTGAAAATGGTTTCGCCTGGTTTGATTGTTATGAAGAACCGAAAATATTCAACAACTATCAGTTTCGATTGTAGTTCCCATTTTCGATCTCCATATGAATTCCATAACCAGTATTTTTTCATTTTTCTGTCGTTGCTACAAAAATTTCAGATTCGATTCTTGTACAGAATTTCCCGTAATTGATATAAACGAAGAAGAAACACATAGGTACAACATTAATTTATAACATAATGATAAAATTTATAAAATTTATAATTTGTCGCTAGACTGCGGATTTTATCCAATTTTAGTATTATTCAGTTTCCATTCCTTATGCTCAGTTTCGATTTCGTTTTGTACTACAGTTAATATAGAAACGTTTCATGTTACTGATAACGTAACACGATATCTATAGAACCGTTCGAAGACCGTCACAGAATTGAAAAATATCGGATACGGAACAGATATGCGAACAAAAATAGTAACTAATTAATTTGGAACTTCGATTCTCCATATTCGAAAAGTTTCGCATAACCGTTTCAATTGAAACAGTTCGAACCATTAGTGCCGGTTAACGTTCGAAGCCCTGCTAAACTAAACGAACATTCGAATCTCTATAAAATAGATCTCCAAGATCCGGGATGATGGATTTTAAATTGCCGTCTCCCCCGACAAAACTGTCGGATGAAGTGGTACATAATCGGCGGGCATATTGAAAATAATTTACGTACAAGCGTCGTTCTGCATTCTAAAATTTAATGAGAACTCGAGCAGGGCTATCGAGGAGAGGGACGAATTGGCCGTACGACTGAATACAAATGGGTTCATTTGCAAAGGAGAGAACAGGGGGGGGGAGGGTCCCAAAGCAGCGGACAAATAGTTGACCAAACCTATTATTATTCTTCCTCCGAGTGCCGAGTTCTTTCACTTATCCCCGTCCCTGGTAACGAAATCTTCGTCGACTTCAGCTGACACGTCTGGCAGACAGAACGGCGAGAACGACGTTAGCACGTGAGAAATCAGTCTGAATCCAATCAATTTTTGCTTTTACCTGTCACTCGTAAAGGACAAGGGAACACCATGCTGCTCTCGTTCGACGAGAATGTCATCGGATCGTTCGTTCGGTTCAATGGGTTTATTCACATTAATCACCATATTATTAGTGAACATCGAGATCGTACGTCTCTGTTTTACACGTTAATACTACTTACATCAACGGAATAAAATTATGTCTAAATACTTTGTTATAAACACTTACACCATACCGTCAGTTGTCTACTTTCACAGAGATTAACATTCTACATTAATATACTCAATCGCAGTGCGTGAATTGCTCTCTGTGTGTCCAGCAAAATACGTGAGCGTTAAAATTAATCGTGTTCTAACTACGGTAGTTGTTCAGAGTACATTAAAAAAGTGTGTGAGTACTGCTGTGCGACGTGACAAAATCGTTGCTTGTGTAGTAAGTGGAAATACATATCATTGAAAATTAAGTGCCCCGACAGAAAATATTCGATCGAAATCGTAGACGCTCGGTGCTCATTAGAAACGAAAACTATGACAATACAATAACGATATATGGAAAAAATTATTGATAAAATTACGAATATTTTGTCTACGCTTTTCAGCATTGATAAATAATTTTTAAATTTAAGTAGAATAGGTAATCATTACAATACAATATCATACAAAGAGCAAATGTTAATATCATGTTTTTTTTATTAATATCTTTCATCTTTTAGTTATCGTTTTATTCACCTTCGTTTTTAATGAAAATATTTTCCACATCGAACCATACGAATAATTATGTAACAACAGAATTTGTTTGACCGAATACTTTTTGCCAGGGGTGTAGCCCGTGATCGTATACAAAAACCATGTTCCCAAGTTGCAGGCCGGCAAGATTAAAGGGCCTATACGAATTTAAACAAACGGCCGAGTCTTATGCACCCCGAGAAATTTTGAAGCTATAAATCGCTCGGGAATAGTTAGCGATGGGCTCGAGACGCTTCGAGTCTGTTCAAACTTACGAGGAAAGTTTCTAAAGTCTTGAGCTCGGCTATCTTCGAGTGTTAGCCGAAATTAGGGCCTCTTAAAAGTTTCAGAAGGTCTGGTTGAGATAATTGATACAATAAATCTTAGAAGTGTTAAAGCTGCTGAACAACTGGAACGGTTGCATCATCGCCGGCGGAAGGTAATGAGAATAGATAATGAAACCTTGCGGAGGGAAACTATAAATTTTCGAAATGTCGAGCTTAGATATGCGCGAAAATTTCGAAGTTTCAGCCCTTCCGTGACTTTTCAAATATCGAAGATTACTGTCACTTGTAACTTTTGAATAGCCTAATTTCAGCCATGCACGATTATTTAAAAGAACTAAAGAAAATGGAACGCGTTCGCTATTTCCAAAAGTTAGAAAAATTTTAAAATACTGTGAACAATTGCGTTTATCGTGATCAGTATTTTTAATTGACGCGTCACTATTTGAACTAATCAAAGTGTACACTAATGCTGATCTATTTCTATAAATTAAAATTCGAGAATTTTTATTATTCTAAACTGTACTAACCTTCACTAACGTTTTTCAAGCCTTTTATGTATTGATAATAATCAAATAAAAAAAAAATATATATATATAATATAAACATAAAATCTAACTGGAACTGTGCAGAGCCTTGTCACTAAAATGAACTTCGACAATTTCACGATTGAAGCGCACTCTCAGAGTCGCGACAGTTAAACGCTCGACAAGCTAAATTACTGGATAATGGAAAAGGCAGCTATCTAGTCGTCGAAAATAAAATTTAAGGGTCTCCGGGAAATATAACACTATCGGAATCGTTCCGAATGATTGTACAGGTAAATTGCTCGAATACTTGGGCGAATATAGGGAGGGACTCGGGCTATTACTAGGTACGGCACGGTGTAAGCTCTTCGATTACACCGAGCCCGTGTATCAGGGCGGAGCTTTAAAAAAGTCACGGTGGATAGGTTTAAGCGCGCTATTATATGAAGTAACACGTGGCACCGGCGCGATACAACCTGCATGTAGTTAACTACTCGTTGCACAGTGCAATCTCGGAATCAACCGGGCAACTTGGGAGCACGCACGCCGATAAAAAGGGCTACCGGACGGCGTGATATACGCGTCGTTACGCCCGGAAAATATTTTCGTTGTTATCGCCCGGCAAAGTTTCACCGAGCACTAACAATTACCATTCCGAGCCAGCGAATCATATTCAACCCTTAAACCGGAATCCGCGTAAACGCGCACTGCCCTATTTAAATATTCAAACGAGACGTGATTCTTGAATTTCCACAGGGTGACTGGAAATGGTTTGATCGGCCGCGGAATTATCGAACAAGAAAGCTCGTTCACGCCGAAATAGCGATTACAGCAATTAACCTGTTACCGGGTATGACGAATTATTTCGTCGGAAAGACAACTCCAATGGGCATGACAAATTTCATCTTCAATCTTCAAATTTCAATTTAATTTTTGAAATTAATATATAGAACGCGTTAGGTTTTGCGTTGGGGCTCGGAATTAACCTGCACGCAGCATTCCCATCGCGAGGACTACGCCTTCTGAATAACGTCGCACGTCTCGCTCCTTATGGGCGCCTCTTTCGATACGAAGCACCTCTGAGGCGTGTCTGTATCACTGTGTGTGACTCTGAACAATGTGTGTGTTGAGCGATCATTGGGGAACAAGACACGCGACGGAATTCAGAGACGAGACCTTAGCCCTCGCGAGCCTCATAGCGCGTGCCGGTTAATTCCGAGCCCTGATTTATGCCATCCTTATTTACTTCGAATGTGCACAGCTGAATTTCAGACATCACTATAACATTTTTTTACATATAGTATACTAAAGGTGCAAGGATATACTAAAGGAAGCTGTGTAACAACTAACATGTATATGTTCAACAATAATTCCATCAAACAACATTGGAAATATTCGAGTTATATATTTTCTTTATATGTCATCAAATATTTTGTCAAGATAAATAAGTGACAGCCATTTTGTAAAAGTACTAAATACACGTTAATATAACTTCCCATTGAGAAGGAAAAAGGTCCCATTGCAGATTGAGTTGGAAAGTCAATTACCCGGTAAACAGATTAAACGTTGGCTTAGATTTTGTTCAAGACTGCTAATCCCTCGCCGCATAATTCTTATTCTTCTTATTTCAATATTTGAGCATTGAAGTTAACGTGGCGTATAATAATTTTCTTGTTTCTACTATGAATTGATAAAGGGCGAAGGGGTTCTGGTTGTTGTAACTATCAACAAAATTTTACGGCGAGAGATTGAAAAGGCGATTGAAATTTGAGTGGTGGGTGAACAAAGAGTCAGAATTATTAATTATGCAAAAAACCAGTTAACTGTTGCAATCTCTTTGAAAGTGTGTAAGTTACTGTAAATCTATCGTATATTTTTTATTTTCTTCATATTTTCTATAAATACATTTTTATTTGAAAAAGTATCCTTCTTCTCAAGCAGTTTAACCGTTTCACGAATATATTCGTCATGTAAAAATGGCAACATTTTGTGTTATGACGGGTATAGTCGACAGAAACAACAGGTAACTATTTAAAGTCCAACTTTTGGACTACGAAATGCATGTTGTATTAGATTTCGAAACACTCCCCCCTTTTTGAAAATTACAGCTTTATGATTTTGATCACAGTGCGACTCCTTTATTCATCCATCAGAAATTAATCGAAAACATGATATTTATAAACTAAATTCTGACACGAAGAAGAGAGGGAATTGCTTAAAAGAGAGATTTAATTCTATAACTGTGCCTCGACAAAGCCTTAATGTATTTTAATCTGATCCTCAGCTTCCAAAATAATTGTCTCAGTTGGTACGGTAGAAATGAATTTATAATTATCACATTTTTGACAAACGTTCAATCGCTTTTCTAGCAATCTTACGTAAGCCAAACGTAGACCATACAGGAGAACGAAGATCGTGTAACTAAAACATTAGACTGCGAGTGTTGTGAATCTGTAATAAGAGTTTCGTTACATTAAGAATAAAGTCAGAAAGGTTATTGCATAAACTTTTTATTTCAGCATGTTTCGCGTATCCATATCTGCTGTAAATGTATGAAAGTCATAGTCTAGAGTGAATAATGGGATTAATCGATTTGCGAGTGTACTATTTTATAACTGCTGTGTAAATGACTGAAAATGCGATAGAATGAGTATTTACAAATTCTTGTTAATTAAATGCAACTTTAATATAGGTTTCGGTAATACGATTTTAGTAAATGCGAGCTTCGAGGGTGAGTGTAGCACTTCGAAGCTTATGCGTAACAATCACTCTGCCACTGTAGCGATAATTACTTTATATTAGATCGACATCCTTCGTTGAAGATCCTTAAACTCGATCACAGTTGTACAAAAAAATAGAAACTGAGTACTTACATTTCGTTCGAATGCATTTACACGACTGTGAACTTCCTACCGATTCCGATTAATTCGACGTAATCTCACGCTACGAAAAACGTTTGCACGCAATGTTTCTATTATCTAGTTATTAACGAATAAGCAGACAAACTTTCAAAATGATATCTCTAAGAAACCTGTGTTACTCATTTTAATGACGATTCTTATTTTACCAGAACATCTTGTCTCACGCTATGCACAGAGAGATCTAAATTGTTTGGACAAACTTCGATAATAAACTTCAGTAATTCTGGAATTCGGGTGTTTCAGCACATTCGAAAAAACAGCAGCTCGGAACTGTATTTCGTTTCAACAAATTTTCAAATTCAATTGTCCTGCGTACCGTATAGGATAGAATTCTCTCCATATAATCGCTTCGCTGGGTGTCGGTCATACAATTGCAAAAATACAATAGCCACCGGTCAACAATTACTCCGGTGACTGACAGCTCGTCTGTAACGAGTCACCAGCATTCGAGTACTACTGATAAACGTGTGTCGCCATGACGAGCTCAATGCTCGTTCAATGATCTACTGTTCAACGTTATTCGAACAATTTCTGACGTTCCTTCTACAATTCGAGTGAACGTTGTTCTCGACAGCTCCGAGAGTACAAAATACATCGTTATCCTCGCCAAACCGTTAACAAAGTTTCTCCAAACAATCTAGAAATACTCTCTGCGCAGCAGATGACAAGACAAGTGGTGGCGATGATGAATCATTCCAGTCTAAAAATAGTTGAAAATGGAAAACAAGGAGAACTGTGGTTTAAAGGTCAAACGTGGATCGCTGCTCGATCTCTGAAAGAATGATCGGCGAGAGACAAATTATATATATATGTATACTATTCGGAGGCGGGTGAACAATGGATGGTAGAGTGCCAGAGCGGTTTATTTGCGGTTCAATTTGCGCTAAAGTACAGATACTCATGCAAAACGAACAGTATGTACAGCGTGGTCGTGTTGGTTCGTCCTCGAACAGGAGGACAGGACGAGGATCGACGCGACAAAGCGGTGAATATTCGATCTTAAATTCCCGGGATCGACACACCGGCGATATATGTATAGTCTGGTATACGTTTCGAGCGTGTTACAAGCTATACGCGTGTGCGCGTACGCAAATACAGAGTTGGAATTGAAACGAAACGCCGGAGAACGACAACGTTTTATTCTGACACATATCTGACAATAGGCATAATTATACATAAAATGGAAAAAAAGATGAAGCGTCCTCGGACTAGCCCGTGGTGTGTGTGTGTGTGTATGTGTGTGTGTTTCGTTCGGTATTTCGTTTGTCGATCCTGCTGATCTATCGTGTAAAATCGGTTGGTGCGAGAACGCCGCGAGCGATGAGCGTGAGATAAGTGTGTTTTCACTTTGTTCTTGATTCGGTTTGCCTTCTTTTTTTTTTGTTGTTTTATATCTTATTGTATATGTATATATAGTTATATATATACGTATAATATATGGTAAATAAATATATAATATATGTACAAATAATACCTAGGCGAACGCCACTTCGCGTTAAGATGTCGCCACCCCAAGCCGGGACTGCCGTACTGCAACAGACACCCGAAACACTGTCATCATATGCGGCCAGTTATTCAGAATTAGGGGAAACAAAGTGATAATCAGTGGGGACCTTTTGAGTATGCAGGTTGCGAATGAACACCGCACACGAATTAATTTTGCGTCAGGGATCGAAAATCGTTTGAGAAAGAATGGAAGGCCAGGCTCTGCTAGGAAGTGGACGATTTTCGGCTTTGCTATCAATGAAAGATCTTAACGAGGCACAATTCTTTAACACGAAACCCATGATTATATACCAGAAGCGATGAATAAGTTAAAAAGAATACGCATAAGCACTGCAATAATGTTGCTCATAACAATCGTCTAGTTAAAGTATTGCGACATTTTCTTTGTCGGATAATGATTTATATAAGAATAATAACAGAAAATCTCATAATAGAAAGTAAGCTCATTGTTAAGAAAAAGTCGTATTGATGAAAGCTAAATACATTCACGTTGTTTGAAGACTTAAAATTATTTTGTATACTATTTGTATACTATTTTGTATACTATTGAACAGTAATAGAATATTTTATAAAAATATTTTTTTATCATCAGTGACACTAAGTCACAAAACAATTATTCCAATGATGGATCATGAAACGAAAAAGAAAATGTTTAAATATTTTAACTAAATGAATATTACGAACTGCAATATCTCAAATTTTCTAAAGAATTTTTTTAAAAACATATATCGATATTTATTAAAATTTTTCATTGACAGAATCAATTGCCCGCATCGGCCAATTATCCTCGCTTATATGTACAGGGTGTCCTGTGATTTTGTCCGTTATTCATCAAAAACGCATAAAAATGATCAAATAAAATTTGTTTTTATCGAGCTCCCTGTTGTTAACAAATTGTTGAATAATCTGAATGTAAAACCAATTGGTTATAACATGTTATTTAATTTTACGAATTATTACGAATAAAGTCTTAAAGAAAGATCCCACAATTCTTAAAATAACTGTAAAAGTTTGATTAACTTTGTGGAAAAGTTACTTTTGTAAATCGATTGCAATTACTTACAATCTCACTGCTGAAAAACTGAACAGACTAGAATATGCATATTCTCTCAAGAACAGGAGCTCGTGTAAAAATATTCTATCGGCAACTTCGACCTGTCTGTTTGTTATAAACATCGATCGTGCTGCCAAAAATTTAAATTTATATGACGGCTATAGGCCAACGGTTTCTTCAAAAATGTTTTCAAAACTATATTGAATCGGACTTGTTATTATATCAGTTTTCAATACCTGTTGTCACGCATATTCGCCACACGCTCGACCGTACGTTATTGCAGTGAGAATATATTCTCGATAAAAACAAATCGATACGATAGATGCGAAAACGTCATTCTATTCGAAAGAATACTGTTTTCTGTTGCCCATGTGCTTCGACGCTGACTTTCAGAAACGACCGTAATATTTTCGCCTATTTTATAATGCGCATAAATCATCAATTCATTAATAATACGAATTGTATACTGATCAGAAAATGTTCATTAAACGCGATAATTGTTCGAAGAATTAATTAAATCGTACAAACAGCATCCGTTCAATGAGATGAAAGCTATCACCGTAAATACATCAACAGGTGGAGTTTTTATGCAGTACTCCCAATAATGTTTCTACTCCAATAACAATTTTTCACCCGCTGCAGAATGAAACGAACTCTAGAAAATCAATTTCGATAATATCCACCCATTTTTCTCGATTTCATAATTTTCGCAATTTTCGCGAATTATTGAACGGAATCCGGTTAAACCAGGAGATTAACCAACTGTATAATAAAAAATAATGTATAAAAATCAGAGAATATAAAGCGAGCAATGTCTACGTATTCAAACCGTTTAAAAAGAAGATCGATAAGTTGCAACGGCGGCACGGAGCGATCGCTATGTATGCCATATTGTATCATCGCGGAGGCAAATTACAATTTAATGAGCTCCTTTAAGGAGGCTTAGGTCAAAGCAGAATTCAAATAAGTCTATCGAGCCGCGTTGAAATTCGATTATTAAAACACATCTACTTGATCCCCTGCCGGAAACGAAGCTCTCGGAATCAATTAGCGTCATTTCCGACTGACAAAGGGCGCATGCGCGCGCCGCACGTTGTTACTCGATTAAAAGGGCGAAATTTTTAAAGTGGACGCCGCGCGCGGCCCACTCCCGAAACGTAATCTGGCCACGGAAAATTGCAATTTCGGCACCGGCCAGAAATAACCGAGGAACGACATAAAATATACCGGGGCGGGTCGGGCGAGCGCGCGGGCGCGATCGTTGCTTTTTAATTGTCTTTCATTCGGCCCGAAATCGGGCTTTCTATTCGCGAAAATTGCGGCCGGTTTTTCCCCCGTACGCCGCCAGGGATCCGTACACATCCATCATCGATTCCACTGCGAATTAAACAACTTTCGTCTCGGACAAGCAAACAGCCGGATCGTTTTATTTCCATCGCGTGGGTAGCCGAGGGAAACAGTAAATATATCTGTGATTCTTCTCCCTGCAACGTTCGGATCGAGCGAGTGCGCGCGGACTCCGAACCGGAAGACTCTGTGCATTTCGTTTCGAAATAGGGTAGCGGAGCCGGTTACTTTCATGTGATCGATTACTCTGTCTTTGCTTTGCTTTTCGCCATAATTAACTCCATATTTATCGAATATTTGATCGAGTAATTACATTTTGCTATTCAAAAATAAACAAAATGAAAGAATTAAAAAATGTAATACATCTTATTCGATAAATATAAAATTAATTAAGGCAGAAAACAAACCGTGACACAGCAATTGGTCAGACCACAATAATCGACTTCATTGCTCTACCAATGTGTACATAATTATCGTCGAGAGAAGAAATTGATAAGACAATAATTATTCCTCTGCGCAACTTGACTACCAGCAGTTTCTGGGAACAGTTGGAAACGAAAACGTAGATTTAATTGTCAAAGTAACGATCAAAGAAAATCTCTCACCAGATATTAAAACTTTAATCACTGGCCTAATGAGAGACTTCAAAATTCAAGCAAAAATGTACACCAATCTTCTAATCAGAAAGCAAGGTCTAGTTAAAGGAATAAACTACTTTAGATTTGATCGCGTGAATAAAAGTAAGTCATGGAATACCATTTCATTAAGAAGAGGCTAGCATAGTTTTCTTTGCTCCATTAGAAAAATCCCGATATAAGGTTAATGACTAAGACTTAGACTTTATAATTTCATTAAACAATGTTGAATTTAATATTTGCTAAATAAATCATTTGGTTATTTGAATCAATATAATGAAATAAATGCTTTCGAAATTATTATTTAAAAGGAACTATCAATCTATGATTCCTTAACAATTCTTTGAGTTCTTTTGAAAATGCTAAATCGTATAAAAGTTGGAGAGTACTGGCATTTTACCATCACCCACCTTTCATCGACTCCCATAAAGCATAATTATCTTAGTGATTGCACAAGGACCACGCTAACGATATTATCGTGTCATATATAATTAATAGAATGGCTGAGGTCACTGTGGAATGCAATTTCTTCTCTTCGACCGACAAATGTACATTTATGAAATAATGTTGTGTAACAGAATCGATCATCAAGTCTCCCGATTCTATTCAACTCTGTAATGGAGCTTCCTTCGATTGATCATTAAAAATCTCACAGAGACATATTACTCCGAGCACAAATGGAGACGAAACATTCTCTCGTGCATTGCACACTTGTTTCTCATGCAACACGAAAGGAAGCTCCAAAATTATTGTCTAATTCTAAAAGTCACTCGGTTAGTTGAAAACGGAACTGCAACACATCAAACACAGGTTGGCGGATCGTGTATGTTAATATCGTGCTAGTTATTTTTACAGAATTTGACGAGAAATCGTTCGTTCAAGAAATCGATTAGTTTGTGGACAGGTTGATGCACGCCACGCATGGAGCACTGAAACAGGGAGAGATGTTACGTTGAAGCTGGCACGGTCATCTTTCGATCGCGGGATAACGTGTCGACAAACGAGCCGTGAGGTAACTTGGTCACTCTGCAGAGAGAATCTCATCGGTGCGAGCGCCGAGCAAACTCGTTCACGCGACGCTCGAAGCACTAAACTTGGTTTATCGTGAAAATCATTCCATCAATTTTCTAAATTGGCTGGGGAAATTCTATTCCCGCGTTAACTCGTTAACTCATGAGAAGTTCAGGGAATATTCTCATTCGCATTAAATCTCGATCCATCGATTCTTCAATTGCATTTTACAAAACTGTAGCTTTTTCGAAAATCTTCTATAGTCCACAAAAGATTTTTGCATATAACAGTCGTTTCGTTGAAACAATTTGCATGCCTCAAATTTAGTTCTCTAGGTAACCATGTTCGCATAGGATAAGAGTGTGACCAATTTTGTTTAGAATGTGTAACAATTTATGTAATAATAACGACAACTACAAAAAGATTATATTGCATAAAGGAGCATATATGTGAAACTGCAAAATCTCATTCTTCAACAATAACTTAACTTTATCTCACATATCATCTAAAATCGATGGCACCGAATGGAAATATTCCCATAATTGACGTTTCAAAGGATGATGTTAATTTATCAAAACTAACAACAATGTATTCAATTTTTAGTTTAACCGAATAACTGTCGGAATAGCGAATTTTTCATTGTAATTTTATTATAAAAACTTTAAAGAGTATGGAAACCCTTTTTCTTGGCTTTGCTTCTTTTACATAATGAAACAGCGAGGTAAGTTGTATAAATTTGTTACTCGATTTACATGCATTTTTGGATAATCTAAAGAACTGCGTAGACCATTTAAAAAACTATTGATTTTCTGTATAAACTAGCTGAATACAAAGATTTAGTTTCGTTTTAAAATTTAATATAAATTCTACGAGAAATACAGAGCTGCTATTTTATAAAAAGAGAGAATATTTTAGAGAAAATTAGTCTCGAAATTAGGCAACCTGTGTGTGTGTGTGTTTTCAGAAACTTTTTATGAGAAATTATGTTTTTATTTTACTAACAGATGTAAAACCGTACCGATTTAAAAGATAAGCAACAACGAAATTCTTACGAAATATTTTATACTAGATGAGTACAATTTTTAGAAAAAACTTCCAATTAAAACAATTTTTGTTTCCTATTTTACCTATTTTATCTACTTCACGTAATAACGAGACATTTTAAAATAGACTTCTTCTCTGCTGCATTTTTTAAATAGTTAATCGTCTGAAAAAGCAAGTCTTGCATACAGAGCAAATATAACATATATGAACATTTCAAGTTCTGCAGATGTTGCACAGGTATTCGAGCACTTGAGATCAAGCATTATCGTGCAAAATATTTGCATCCCTATATATGCATGCGTTATCAGTGTTTCAACGATTCTGGGCCGAGTATTTACTTACTAACAGCGATTTTTTAAAAACCTCTGATATAAGCTTTTTTTTACTGAAAAAGATTCTGCGAACTGTTGTTTGAAATGAGATGCACTTCGTTGTTTGAAACAGGACGTATGGGATCTCTGACCGATAAAATTGTTGAAAATAAATTGCATTTACTATAAACGTCAACTATGTTCGTCCGAAATTCGTCAATCGTTCGCCAAACTCACGAGCGTTTGATGTCGTGGAATGACGTTCACTGTTGAATAATTCGAATTTTCTTTTCATGTAAACTGAATAGAGAAGCGAACACAATTGTGAATTTGCATTTGCCTAGAATGGCCTGTCTACGTTTCAGAATATACACTGTACAATTGCAAGATTTAATTTTGTCATTAGTGTCTTCAATAACCGAAAATTATTCATCATTTTCAACATCCGAAATTTGTATTCAAATCGTTCACAATAGACATCAAAAATTTTAATTATTGTTTATATTGCATTCTTTGCTTATTACAACATAAGCAGCGTAAATGTATACAATTAATAAAAGATCGGTATTCGAATTATAATGAAAATCTATGACACTAACAATTAAAAAATCAAGTGTTGACACCGATACGGGAAAATCAAAAGTAGTTTAACTGAAAAGCATGTCCTGTTTAGCGCGAAGTTACTCGCGTGACAAAAAGAAATTACTTCCGTTCTCCTATGTAAATAGCTAATCTGAACGGTAAAGCGGCAATCTGGCTGGCAACTTTTTCCACAAACGACCAGCTAATTGAGTTGTACTCGTGTGCACGGGGGAAAAAGTTTATCGGTAGCAGCCCCCGCGGTTCATTCAACGGAGCAGTTTCAGCGTCAGTTACCATGTGTCTGTATATCTATAGTGACGGGATCGATCTCAAACTATCCTCGCAAATGGTGATAGACTTCACCTACAAATTAACTTATTACCAGTACTAATTCCAATTGCGAAATTAAATACAAAAGTCAATTTAGAAAATTTTGGGGGAACTAGTTACATATTCTCCGGCTCAGTTTGTAACTGAATATAGTCAAACATAGTAATATATGATAGATAACAAACTAAAAGAACATGAGATACATAAATAAAAGTATACGCTAACATTACTGTCATTCTAATTTTCACAAACTCATGTTAATAGTATAAACTGTAACAGGTAACCATGAAATTTGAAATTTCGTTCGAATTAAGTTTCATTTGAAATAAACGATAAAAATAGGCATACTAGTATAAGTAGGTGGATAAAATAAAGGTTTACTTCATGTAGAACACACTAATGAATGAAAAGAATAGTTCTATATATTTATATAATATAATAAATGTATATAATAAGCATAACAAAAAAATCTAACAAACTCATTCATGTAAAAAAACAATGGCAATTCTATTTTTCTGTTTGGAAAATTTCTGTTTCTCTAAACCAACCTCTAAAGTGAACGATATTTAGGATTTGTAAAAACAATAATCTTTTTATCGATTACTTATATTGAAAACGCGTCTCTATCGTACAGTTAATTCGACTTCTCTGCGATACAATTTAAGCAAATAGGGTAGTAAAACCGATAATGCGCCGTGAAAAGAGCGACAACTCGTTGCAGTTCTCTTAATCACAGCATACGTCCTAACGGGTCGAAGATACCAGTCGCGATACGCTTGATCCCATCACTACGTACGTCGGCACGTGTTAAACTGCTCGCTGCTCGACATTTAACGTCGAGAGGACGTCACGCAAAGCTCCAAAAGCTCCATTCGCTTTGCGTGGAAATTAACGCGTCACGACTTCATCGGGTTTGATAGGATGTACCTAAACCCTGCAACGAACCCGTCAGCCGTAGTTAATGCTCGTCCGCGAACACTATTCTCAGTTAACGACATGTCAGATCAAGCGCAAAACTCTGTTTTCGGGACCCGTCATAGTCCGGCTGTGTTAGATACGAGCCGGTTCCAACGAAACGATGAACCGATAAAAAAAAAAGATGACGACTCGCTTTGCCTACGTTTTTGAAGCTGAACGTTCTGGAGACAAAGCTGTGAAGTCTTTGAGAGTGATAGATCTTTAGAATTTCAAAAACAAATGGTTTCATTTCTTTTAGATGTGGATGCTTCTTTTCTATTGAACATTAATTAAAGGTTCAGAAAGATTACCGCTGTTGTGAACTACCACGTACCCTTTTACAGTATTTTCTTTTATAATTTACCGTGTTTATCTAAAGATATTGATAATCAAGATTATTAAATATATCTAATATGATATATCAATACTTAAAATGAGAGCATTTATGAATAGTATATTCTTCCTTGTTACTTTACGATTCGCGCCTGTACTTTTAATTTTAAAAGAAACAAAGCACTTTAAGCTAAGGATTTGTAAAATAGTAATGAACGTAAAAACTGTTTTACATCAAAAGGAACACTTTCATCATTTCTACGCTCATCTCTTTCTGCATTGAAAGTTCGACAGAAAACTAACAGCCATTAGTAACCTCTAGCATTTAAGGTACCCTATTTGTTCCACAAATTGAATGCATAACCATCGATCCGATTTTGATATCCCAAAGATCAATTGGCATGTAAGGTAATGGTTTGCTGAGATAGTCTGTAGAATATACTCGTGGCCCAGAATTCTCAAACACTTTAACGCTTGATCACCTGCATCGCTACTCTTTTTTGGTTTCCTCATATGTTTGTCACACACCAGAGTTTATCTGCCTACATATTGCAAAGTAGAATTAGTGAAGCTGCAAAAAGTAATCAGCATTAAAATTTCTTTAAAATAGACAAAAAAACACGCAGTTCATTCCGCTGATCGAGCCAGCACTCGACGTGTAGCTACCTTTCATTGAATCAAGGCTTGTTTCCTGTGGTTCATGTTAAAGAATCGGAACTGTAGCCGCAGCGTTAGGTCTTTCCGTACTGTTGGGAAAGAATAGAGGTGTCGTAAGTATAATTCGCAGCTCTGACTCACTGAGTCTCTCATCGATGGGTGGCACAGTGATGTACATTAAATAATACATAGTCTTTAATTATGGGAAATCGAAACGAAGCAAAAAGTGTTTTCCCTTTAAAAATTGTCTTTTATAAATAGCCATATAAAAAGATGAAATATTTCATTAATGGCGAAATCGTTTCGAAGTCCCTCTTAATTAGCGAAGGTAAACGTTGTACATTATCATAATCCTTTGATTAGTATAATTGTCCTGGTTTTGTGCGACCAACACCTTGTTCTTGAAAGAAAATTTGATATGTTGGTATAGGATCGTATATACCGAGATATGTATAATGTTAATCTATAACTAATAATTTCTTTAATTAAATGTTCCCCCTTTCTCTTGTAGCATGCCATGCATTATTGTTTTGTAGTGAATAGCGTGGTAGAGTATGTAGTAGAAGATAGCATGATGCGAGCAACTAAAAGTAAGATCGCGCACAGAATGTTGAAATGTGTAATAAGTAATGTATCTATAGAGTCTATATTAAAGTCTATACTATAGGCTTGTTTATATAATTTTGATGTTATTAGTAATTACACTAATTACTACTGATTTGCTCATTAATATTAGCAATTCCGATAAAAACAATATTATTACATGGATCTTCTACTGTAAATCAGTATCGCCGATAAATCATAATCACCGATCTCCTACAATTAACGAAATTATACCTACGGCATTATTCAAAATACTGCGTGATGAATACATATTGAAACATTTCACAGTAAAAATTAAATAAACTTACATATAAAAATGGACAACAATTAGAGATTAAGGATTGGAAGATTAATTATAAATACGATTTTGATTGAGATGATAGAGAAATACAAAACAGCGGTAGAGAACAATGAAAAACCACTAATTTTGACTATTTCCCGTAAAAATTTGTAAGCATTATTGAAATAGTTTCTTTATAAAAAAGACCCGTATTTTACAGTAGAAGACATCCTTAATATGACGTATATTATCGTAAAGTATAATATTATCATCATTTATATCGTCTTTATGATATAATATTGTCACATAATAAATTAAGCAAGGATTTTATATTATTAAAAAAAAGACAATTATTAACTATTAACATCCTTTTCAATTTAAATATAGTTATCGGAATTAGAATCACTACTAACACTAAAATAATGTAAATCTAGCACTGCAGCGATAAATATTGCGATACCTAACTAAGTTAATACTACAAATATCTTTTATAAATATTTGAGAAAGTATACGTATTTGCAGAGATAAACGTACTATGTGAGTTATTGCACTTATCAAATTATGATATAATTAATACTGAATGTGTTCGAAAAAGTTGCTTATCTTGTACTTATCAACGCTGTTAATATTAACAATGTAACCGTTTTATCTTCACAATACTGACTCCGCTGACAGCATGCTTAATTGTCATCAGGGATCAACATTTGTTTGGACAATTGAGACGATTTCAGAGACAAATGTAAGTATTATTAAACCACTGGCCTTTATAAATACAAAATTCACATAGACTAAAGCTATCGGAAACAGGCAACAAGAACTTTTCAAAACAATTTGAGAAATGTACTCAATTAACGTTCATAACAACATTCGGGACCATCACTGACATTTTGTGTAAACTAAATAAATTGGGCACCAAGAACAAATCTTCAAGACGTCATCGGGATTGAAATTTTGTCAACACGTATCTACTCACTGCATTAATCTGTGCTATGTACTGTCTCTTAAGCTGCCTATGGGTATAGTGAAATTTCGTGAGGCTGTACCGCTCTCTTGTTTAGCACGTGCCACGCGTAAAACTAACAAAAGCAAATACATCATTAAAATTCTCAATAATTTAATAAAAATTTTATAGAATGAAAACGGGGATGAAATTAACTTGCAAGACAAAGTTTGGACAATTTAATCCAAACTTGAGTTTATAAATTACCATAACTTAAATGTACAAATATGGAAATTAAAAAAAAATTGAAAGATTCGTTGAAAAAGGAAATATGTCGGATCATGCTGTAATGTGATTACAATGAAAGATTTTGACCTAGAGTAATAAGTACTATTCGTTTATAAAGCAAAATCTTACTTTGTTATAATTAACTAAAGCGAAAAGCTAATAAACTAATGTATACTTTCTCTGACAAAGTAATTAAGATATTAACTGTATATTTGACTTCATTAATTAAGCAACGGTACAGAGGTGTAAGGCAATCTAGAAGCACGAGCCATAAGCCACATGTACATGTTATAATAAGCAAAAAGCAACAGTGAAACAGGAACATGATTTAAATAAACTCATACCGAATCCAATACTTATGTACTTTAACCTTTGTTTCTGTACTTAGCTGAAAATTGAAAACATACTAATCCAGTATTTGCTAATTCATCTTCTAGGTACAACATCTTCAACGATCGTAATTTTATGATAATAAAGTGAATTAGCAAACTAAATTAATTAATTAGAATGCATCAGAAAAGCTGCAGAAAAAGGTGATCGATGTGAAATTTTGGAGATGTTAGATACATGATACTGAATATAAAGACTTTGGACGGGTGCACTCTAGGGTCTCATAATTACCTCTATGCCACTAGTTAAAAAAATAATAAATGAATTTAGCAGGATGAATGGATGAATGACGATGAGCTAGTAAAGCGCTATGTGACTACTACGAAGCAGAGTTGAAATTGTTAGAAGCATTTCATCAAATAATCTCCATGGTCCCCCATACAATTGCTTCCATCTAAACGAAAAATTAAAGATTTAAATCTCCAAATTATGTGAATGACGGCACTAAAGTGTCGTTTTGAATATTATAGTTGCTAGATTTCAAATATATGTATCTGGATGAATATAATAAACAACCTGTAAAGAGCCAATCTGTTTTAAACATATAAAATAGAACATTTTAATATATTAAGAATATTTCTGGAACACCTGGAAGGAATAGTACGCAAATATGATTACTATAAAAGACAACTAAACAACGATTGACATATGACAGGTGGATATTACTTATATGAAAAAGAATTAATTTATATTACCGTTAATTTGTATACTACATGGTATACAAATTTACGCAAGAAAACATTTTTTCTTAAATTTTCGGTAATATAGATACGATACGTATCAAATATTGGCACAAGTAAATAAATAAATATTTAGTATTCAGAGCAATGTGAAACACTTATTTTAATAAATACGATCTTTCTACTCACTCCTATCAATGTTGCGTTGCAAGTGAGCAGCCACACGATGTCTAGCATCGTTGAATTCCAAATGAAGTCCAAGTCGAAGCAACGTCGGATTCTGTTCCACCAACTGAGTAATTTCCATTTCGATTTTATTTCCCAACACTTGTGACCTCTATAAATTATAACAGACAAAAATATACATACATTACGGTAAAGAAAACGTGTGACCTGAAAAATAATATTATACATATTTTACCTGATTGGAACATCGAAATTCTTCTATTGATTTTGTTTTAAGGAGTGCTCTAATGAGCCTCACTATCACAGATGGGCTTATAAAGTTTGTCTCCACGCTGAGAAAATAAAACTTTGACATGAAATCATTCTATTTCTTTTTGTCTATGCAAATGACTGCTCGCAACATTATACTAACTTGAGTACTCTGAGTGTAGAATTTTTCTCTAAGGCTTCTGCCAACCTTTGTGCAGTCTTATCAGTGACTCCCACGTTTGTTAAACTTAATGATTCAAGATGTGTATTCATCTCCAGTCCTTCAAATAGTTGAATAAACTTTTCGTCAGAAATATTCTATAGAACAACAAATTGACATTAAGTAAAATATTTAACATTATTAGAAGAGTGCATTTAAAAACATTACTGTGCTGTGTGTACTCACTTTAATGTTATTCCAGTTCAATTCAGTCAATGATACATCATCTTCTCGAACTTGTTTAATTGTGGCATCAACATCTGTATCGTTAGGTGGATCCATTGGATATGGTTTTGGTTGACTAGCTTTTGTAACACCATCCCAACCCAAGCCAACAGGCTGACCAGAATTTAATAAGGAAGCGTGATACTGGTCCTGATTCATCATGGAATGGAATCCGAGGATAGCTATATACAATAAAAGATGTATGAATTCTACAATTACACGTTGCATTGAAAATATTAAGGTTTTATACATCTCTAGCATAAAAGTTAACCGTTTATCTAATTGTATAATTTAGAAGTCATACATTCAAAATTTGCATTTTTAAAATATTATCAATTGTTGACATCTGCTTATATTATTTAACTTTTTTTGAATTAATATTAGTCTGATACTTTACCAGCAAGATCAATAATTTCTTCTTGGGTAGCATTAGATAAAGCCTGTTCATATTCTTCTCCAAGATCAATAGCAATTTGTTCATCTGCTTCTTTTTCTTTTATAGCTTCTTGAGGGGGAGGAATCCACTGTAAGAGATTAACATAAATATATGTACAAGAGTATTATAAATTTTGTATTGATCTGTTTATCTAAAAAAATGCAAACCTTTTTGCCTCTTATTACACCAGGTACGAAAGGCTTCAATTCTGGTATGTCTGGTGTTTCCAAAGCTTGTTTGTTGATGTGCTCGATAAGTTTCTTCCGATTAAGGGGACCTGTTGGACTCTTGTCACATTCATAACTACAACGTTGTGATGGTGGCATGAAGCTATCCTATAAGAGAGATACAGAAAGCTATTAGGTACAGACATAATCTAACAAAAGTGTAGGTACAACCATGCATCATAAATTGTTTAAACAGCAAATAAGTAATAAATAAATGGTCTTACATCAGGATCCACCTCCTTAGCCAATATATTAATTTCTTCCGGAGTAAGTTGTGCCAGTAAATCATCCACATCCACATCGTCGTATTCACTCAAATCCTTGCCATATAACTTTGCTGCAGTTGTCATGGTGGTAGTTTTGGTTGATGCAGATGTCTGGAAAGTTTCCCATGGTTCTTGGTCAACAACAGAGTATCTTCGCGACATTTTATTAATTGTATTATTAAAATAGATTTGATATGACTAATGGAAATCAACTATTTGTTTTTATTCTTGTCTATGTTAGCTGTCTAACACATGTATACTCTAAAAAACACTGGACAATATATTTTCCTACTGGTTAAACAATAGAATAAATTTTATATGGTGTTTAATTAGTGACTAATCTCATTCTCCTTGACTTTCCAACGAACGCCCGCCGAGTTCACTGAACAATTGCAACTACTGAAGCAGCGGTATTCTTTATTGATCGCGATGGAAAGAAACCGGGAACAACTTATGTGTTGTCGCGTGATATGATCAAGCGACGAGATATTTCGTCAAACGCTGATTGCGATGACTAAGAGTACACGAAGGCTGTGTTCCTGGTCGAACGATCGGCTAATCGACTACTTGCATTTAAATTCGGCAACTGTCCAACGCGGCTGATGCCCTTTGCCCCAGATAATTCCGAATTGATTTTCATTGACAACTCATCTGCCAAATCGACAACCCACGCTAATCCCAAGCGAATTCTCGCTCTATTATGGAGTATTACAGCCTCAACAAAAATTCTAATTATTCTACACGAATTGCCTCCGATAAAAGTGAGTTACTGGCAATATTTGCCCAATGCAAAATTAGGTGAATTGCTCGTAATCAAATACCTCACCCACTTCTCACGACAGACGCACACTTCACTGACCAGTTCACCGATTGCGGCTGATTGCGGCAGCGCCCTTTGACGCTTATACCATATTCGTACAAATAGTCTGTGGAGTGGCTTGTTTGCTTCATACGGTCACCATTATTATTCAAATTTGCCAGCAGAAATATGGTAATGGATATTTTTTAACAGAGGAACAACCTTTATTTAACTATAATTTAAAAGATCATATTGGAAAGAACATTTCCAGTAAATGGTCATGTATGTATTCTATTTGACATCAACCTTGCAAGATGTTTGCTTGAACGAAGTATAGGAGAAGCTCATGGAGAAAGTTTCTGCGCGACCGGCGACGCGCAGGTATTGACGTTGATATAACACCCATGGCGGTCATTTCAAAACATATCCATATACATAAGTCAAACTATCTAATTCTCAGTCAAAACAGCAGAGAAATTTACGATTTAGTGTGAGAAAACATAATCTGCTTACTATGCAGAAAATTAAGAAAAATTTGAATACTACGACTCACCAAACATGCAGATGGTTTTACTATGAAAATTACAATAGATCTAACGTGCAAATGACGTAAGTTTGAATACTTTGTTTAACTATAATATAAATTGTTGTATGTAAAAAAATGTGAAATGTTTTTTAAAAAATTAGCAGACTTGTAGATGTATAAATATTTAATGTTAATCCCCGACAAAAATTCTTTACTTTACCGCTAACATTTTGTAAAAATAGTTTAAATATTGTAATATAAACACACATGCATAAATAAGTGTAACTTCAACTTAGTACTGCGGAAAAAGGGCTTGTACTAAAAAACGCGGTTATTTGTGTATCATTTAGAAAAGAAATTGTACAGTATTTTAAACCCTTAAGAAGAACCGCTCATTTTAACACGAGGATTTAGCGTTACAATCTAGAAATTCGAGATAACAGTACAGCTGGGAATCTTAAAATTAACTTTCCGAGTGTTCAACGGGGATCTCAATTCAATCCTCGATTATAACGAATCGCAACAATTTCGATAGATGCAAAACAAAAAGAGTCTTGCGAAAGAAATTGAATAGCTGTGGGACCTTCGTGGGATAATTAACTCGATAAATCAATCTACCCAAGGTCACGTGCAAGACCGGCAATCGGTGTAACCGAAAGTGTGGGTGGGCAGATCTGCATGAGCGAGGTGGGAGTGTCGGTCGCGCAGGCCTGATCGTCGTCGCCGGAAAAGACAGCGACCATCTCTGTCGTTCCTCGGTCGTGCAGTTTTGATTAGAGAGTGTCTATCGCGCGTTGTAGCGCTCGTAGCGGCGACAGGCTCAAAAATAGCTGAGGCCTCCTCGCAGGCTGGCAAACTCCCAACGGTCTATACTTGGACATCCCCGCGCCATGATTATTTATAGTGAGCGCGAGCGCGGCCACTGGCCTTCTCGTGAACTAACTAGCCGCCACCAAAGACGATCCGTCGCCCGTGACCTAGGCCCGCATTAATAACGATTACACCCCTGCGCTCGGGAATACGGCAGCTTAATCTCTCACCGCTGCACCAACAAATGCATCCATGGTCTTTTTGTTTCGTTATGCAGCCCGTGAATGGTCGCATCCAAAACGACGCTCAAGCTCGGCTACATTTAAATACAAGGACGCTCGTTTGATCTTTGATGTATTCGAAATTAGGAGCGGCGTGGATGCTGAACACTCACGAGATGTCACTTCGATTGAAAGCATGATGGCGAACCGGAAGCGTTGCCATTTTCGTCTCTGTACGAATCTTTCTTCGTATTCGTTGCGCATTTTCACGAATTTCTGTCAAATTTTATCCGCGCATATGAATAATGTATTGACAGCAATATCAAAGGCTGTTTAGTACATTTTATAATATAAATATGATAACTTTAGAATACTATATTAGTTCTTGGATACTTGAGAAATTGAAATGAATATAGATATCCTTGCGACTCCCTTGAGATACTGTATTATAGATTGTATTTAAGTTGTTATACATGATCGAATTGATATTAAAATATTAGTTAATATTTCTTTAGTATATTCGTATTACATATAATAAACAACATATTATAAGAATTACAGACTTGGAAGTTTGCGGATACGGTATAATCATTGGCAAATCACATCGGCACATCCAATAATTTTCAAACAACAAATCAATATCTGTTTTACAGTACCTGCTTCCAGCAATTTAAAATTCATTAGGGTTTCTTAACGACAATATTTCGAATACTTTCCATAAGAATATTTTATTGAATATTGTAAGCTAATTTCCGCACGGTTCCTTTCGTTTGTTGTAGCAATCAGTTTTACGTAATCCCGAAAGATGATGCATGGCGTGAATGGAAGTGCATATTATGCAACGGAAGCATTCCCACTGGAGATGCGCCTTGCAATCGACGCGTGTATTGTTCATTATTCCGTAGGAAGAATTGGACGGCGATATAACGAAGAAGATCAATCAACGATACAAGCCTTCTACGCGGTAGCTCGAGTCTAGAATGAAACTTTCAGTGCTCTAAATAACCCCGTAACTCGCTCGCGAGAAATCTGCCTGCTAATTAGTTTGTACGTCTCCGTGGGCAGGTTTATTTCTACGTGGCTGAATGAAAACCGTGCGCGCGACTTACTTTCACGGCCACGAAAAAAAAGTCGAGTCGTTTTCCGTTGAAACGCGTCGTTCCGGCGATAATTTCACAGCGGAGAGCTAACAAGCTGGGCTGCTCCCCACACGGCAGGGGGAAAGTTTATCTGTCCTGCACAAGATTTGAATGCTACTGGTTGTCACTGTTTCTAATAATAACGGAAACAAAGCCAGCTTTTGCTAGATGCTCGTCCGCGAACCGGCGTCGCTGCATTTTCCGCGAACGTTTTATTCGCCCTGACAGAAACTCCTTGTCTCCTTGATATAGTAATTTGTTTTTCGAACGTGCCACCACCAGCTAAATGAATTATTAAGTTGAACAGGATTTAAATTCGCTTTATTTTCAGCTAGCCTCCTCCCCGGAGTCTCGTAAAATATCGGAAAGAGCGGGAGCCCGAATATTTCTGGTGGACATCGAGTTTCTAGCGATTCAAGTTACTTAGAGTCCTACCATAGGTCAACTGATTTATATTTTCATTTCGAGTACGTCACTATTCCGGAAATACTTGCTCTTTTTTTAAGAAATCTATTTAACGCGAGACTCTCCGGGTGTTGCTCGTGGAGACATCTTGTTGCCATAAGAATCGATTTGTTTAGGCTCGTTGATGGGAGACCCGTTTCGAGAAACTTCCGTTCTCCCCGTCTGCCGCGGCAGATTACTTTTCCCACGAGTGCAATGTCTCGAAATTAGGCCGGTTTAAGTATCGGTAATTAAATCTTCGAAGGAAAAGCACGTCGATCAACGCGATCTATGTTGCGTTTGAGGCGCGCTAATGGGCTATGTGTGCAATTAGGGGCGCGTATTTCCTCCAAAGCGCGACTAAGGGTCACACAAAGCCGACGTTTTAGTCAGACGAAGCGGAATTCCCGCACTGCATAAAGGAAGTCGGAAAGAAGGAGGGCAGACATCTTGTCAACGTTCTCGGTTCAGCATATTTTTGTATCTACATAAAAGCTCGTCGATTTAAGAAGTATCAACAGTGCAGATCATTTTCTTAAATAAAGATAAATAATTAAAGCAATTTTAGCAATTAAGCATACAGATTTCAAAGTAATGTATTAATTAAGTAAAGTATCGACACCTGTTTTGAAAACACTTATGTTTAAAATAAATGTTTAACTTCACCAGAAATCGTTGCTGAAATGTTTATTTAATGTCATTAAATAAACATTTTGATACAAAGTGTGTCTTGGGGAAGTTTTCTCTAGAACTTCCCCAAGTTTTCTCTTCTTTTTTTTCGCAAATAAAAAACAGCTAAACCATAAAGTCTGTATTTTTGGGACTCATCCATTTCTAAACCTCCGTGACAAGACTATTTATTTCAACGTGGCCAATTGCGAATGAAATATTACCAGCAGGACATTGTCTCTCGCAAAACCGAGGTCCCTACTGGCAGACGTCTGACAGAAAATATTTTTGAAGTGCGAAATGTTAACAATCCTATTGTTAATAATTTTCTATGATATTTGTAGTTAATTATATCTGGGAGGCATCCGATCTATCAAATGCGTTTCTGTGTTCACCGCAATATAGAAATAAAGTTCCTTTTTTAAACATTTTATCTCGAGTCTTTACATATGCGTTAAAACATCGCGAAAAGTTTGAATCGAAAATTTAAATTCTGTTTCGTCATTTACATTTAATTAAGTTTAGGCCTATGAAAAAGTTAGCGAACGATGTTTCAAAGAGACATGGAAGTCTTCTCTGATCATTTTATATCGATTCTTTGCGGATCTATTAAAACAGCGTGGAAAAATTTCGTCTGCTTGATTATGCAAAGCACGAGAGACGTGTCTCGAACAGGACACTTAATTAGTTGAACTTATCGAGAAGGCTCGATAAGCGAAGCAAAAGGAATCGAGTCAAAGACCATCTATGGTCAGACAGGTAGTTACGAAACCTGAACTCTCGAGGATTCCAAAGCTAGAGAAGGTGCAGCAATTCTTGCACTTTTAGATAAACATGGATGAGGTAAGAGCGGATTTCTACTTGCTATTCAGTCGAGGCCCTCTCGTATGGTATTTGTACGTCTTATTGGAAATCAGCGTTATCCTTGGGAGAGATCACTCGATGCGATCATTTGTCACCCACGCGCAACAGCATTTACAAGTCGCTTTGCATCAAGGCTGGACAACTCGCGTACGAGGCTGTGGAAAAATTGATTTTCTAATTGAATATGATGCATCAAGTATCGAGATAGGAATCTACGCTTCACGAAGGTATACATTTCTGCTGATTTTTCTTTCGTAATTGCATCTAAATAGTCCTATCATCTTTCAACTTTTGCAATCAAAAAATTGTTTACGCGCAGTGGAATATTGTTTGCTTCGAGCAGATGGACGAGTAATTGGAGGTAAATTCTGTTTTGTGAACAAGTTGCGTGTTTTAGCCATAAATTTTATGCAATTATATGCACTAATTGAAATCTTGTTCAACGATGTATAATGTGGAAGTAGAATAAAAACTGCATGAAAATTACATCGGATGCAGAAGAAACTCGGTGATGTGTTGCAACCGAAATTACACTGTGCTAATAACGTCATTGTTGAATACGATGTAATAATACCTCGAGTTACTGGTGCAAGAATTATTAGAGACATTAATTAACAGTAAAAATTACCATAAATACCACTTTAAAAAGGAATAATAAACAGATTGGCATAATAATAGAATCCGGCTTGACTCGTCCAAGTACTAAAGTGGCTGTATCTATGAAATGAAAGAATTTTCGTCCAGACTAACTGTAACATTCAAATTGCAACCCTTTGCATAAAAGTAAGACAATTCCGATTCCTATGTACGGAATTTAAGCTCGTTTCACGCTACAAATATTTTTAGACTGTATTCCTGTCTTCATGGTCATTATATTTCACGTGAACGAAACTGCACCAAGCATTGCCGCGTTTAAAACGAAAATAGAAAGGAATCTGCTTGTGACACTTCGTATACCACTGGATCTTCCACAATTTCGAATATAATTGCGACATATCGCGGAATCATCGCAGACATCAACCTCTCCCGAGGTATCTTCAACAACCTCGGTTACAGTCGTTTCACAACTAGAACCGGGCTTGAGTAACGGTGACGTTAACAATAACGATTTCGCATAATGTCGTCCCGTTACTTTGTATACGCGGAGTCGTTTGCATGTTCCGCGTTGCGATGCCCCATCGCCGTGCGTTTTCTTTGCGTATTGATTGCAACTAGGTTGACCGTGCTCGAGTTTCAGCGACTGGAAATTGGAAACCGAACTCCTTCGCGGTGTCTTTCTCCCGTAACGGAGCAAAAATCAAGCCGACTACTCACGTGTGATATTCGCAACTCGCGCGATGAATCAATGACTAAATGCATGCAGACGTTCCACATTCAGAACATCCGGTAAGTCACGACCGATCTCAATGATCTTCAGCTTGTGTAATAGGTGTAAATGTATATTATTTTGTAGCAATGCAACATTCTTTCACCTCTTAGGCACGGCAGGATTTTGAGCAGATAAAGTTTTTCGTAACTAAATTACCATTTTCTCTTAATATATATTTTTTCCGTTTATCTATACATAGTAATAATAACATATATTCTTTTCTTAATATATTGTATATACACACTTTCACTTTAATTGTTTGCTTTAATAAATAATAAAACAATTGAGTAAAGCAGGAACCATTTGCGAAAGCCACTATAGTGGCGCGTCGTGCCTAAGAGGTTAATTGAACATGAATACGAAATCATACTATTTCTTACAAATAATATAGGATAATAAGGAACATATTACTTGAGCGTAGCAAATGATAGAATACAATTAAGAAATCTATAAATATATTAAAGAAGAGCAAGTGCAAACGTTTTCTGAATAATTTTCTGAATAATTTTCTGAATAATTAATTCGTCAAGTAAAACGTTTGCGAATTGTTTTATACCAAGCATGAACAATAACTGTCTGTCACAGTTTTTACGTTTCAATCCAGTGACGTAATCTGAAAATTATACAGTGCTGTCCAACGTAAAAATGCACACGCGCCAGATATAAGTTTCAAACCGCTTTCATCAGACGTAGAATAGTATATTTATGAAAAGTGACCGCAACCATAATCATGCCGCAACCACAAATTCTATTGATAAATGCAGACATATGGGGTATTCAGGTGAGTCCGCCTGTGGCTATGGAGTCATTGCACATGAAACAGAAAGTAAGGGAGCAATGCTTGACAGCGTGAAAGAAAAGTTAGCATTCTCGAGCACTTGTATAGTTTTTATTAATCCCTCATCTACATGTTATGGAGAAAATTTCGCTTATAGTAGAAATTCATTTTTATAGAAGACGGATGGATATTTGATGAACATTTCAGCGAAAATTCTAGCGACTAACAATTAATAATAATAATAATATACCATACGTTGTTCGATGGAAGAACGATGACCGTTAAGCCACATGTCTGGAAATAACTCATCCTGCAACAGGAACCGTTGTAACAGTGGTTACGCCACGCAGATTTTTACAACCGTTATTTCGCAAATGAAGCCCGGAGTCGAAATGCTCGCGAGATTCTTCGGATCGCGGTTAATTACAAAGAATCCGCTGTAATCGTCGTGTTTTGACGGGAACGAGCCCGATCCTACTCCAATTAACTCGCAGCAGAACATTAATTGTCTTATTATATCTTCGTCGCGTTACCCGGCGGCATAATGAACAATTAAACTGTCCTATTAAGAAGATTTTCAGCAACCGCCACGGTTAAGGCAGGCCAAGATTGCAACGTGAAAGTATCGTTTTTAACACCCAATCTTATTCTTTTTAGTTTCCCGTTTAAGGCGGTGTAACATTTGCGTGGGACTGGGCACACTTTCTTCGCTGAAAAAAGTGCAGGGACTCGTAAATCCAGTTTCGTTACGGAACGTTGTATTTTCTTTCCACTTACGATCCTCTATTTGAGGCAACATTACAATTTCTCATATTCCTAACCGATGGGAAACTAACGCGTTGGTTAGTCTATGAGGTTTTATGCGCTAGATACAAGTTGAACGATGTGTTTTACGATGTGTCGTATAATAAACGTTTAACACGGTCGGCCCGTAATAAACTTTTCGCTCGTATCCTGGTCAGACGTATTTATTCTAAATAGTTGAAACGATATTGTACGCCCTACTTCTATTTATCATTTGATTTTTCTTAACCCGTTGCACTATGATTCCTTTCACGTTGTGTTAATTAGCACTTATTTGTTCTTAATATTTTTAATAATAGGACCAAACAATTTTTGTTCTTTTTTCTCTGTTATTTTTATTTACTTTCACTTTCAATCTTTGATAACAGAAAAATTAAATTTGAATTCGATTTCAGAGAGATTAATAATATTCATATTTAGTAGATCTTGCATGAAATCTTCGTCACGAGTCTGACTCGTTATTATAGTACAAGGGGTTAATTAATGCGACTTTTCGATCTGCACAATTTTGCGATTTACAAATTGTATGCCGCTTCTGTCATATCAGTATGGCAAGCGGAGTCTACATAAATACGTGTAAAGCAATATTTATGATTTCTGTAACTGCAAGCGTGAAATCTAAAATGGGTTCGGTAGATTTAGTATGAATGCATCCGCTCGGAGCGAACAGCGCAACATATGCTTTATATATTTGTAGCTTAAGTCTTCAATTTTTTGAGTAACTGAACGTAGATATAAGAAAACTGTGGATGTTTTACGAAATGTTAGTCTGTCGTAACATCGAAAATGAATAATATCGGCAAACATTTTTGACTCGCGTACCGAATTGATTCAACTTGTGAAGAAAGATTCTATCCTACAAGCGTTCGTTAATTTGATCTTCAGAACGACACGTTGAAATGTTAAACGAGAAAAGCACCTCCCACAACTGAAATTTTATATAGATATGTAAACTTAATAGCCGTTACACACACGCTCGCATTAAACACGATCTCGCATTCTACGTAGGAATAGTTGAACTAATTTTATGCACGTTGCTATTAAAAGTCGCGACATGCAACATTAAATTTAGCGTCTAGAACTCATAAAATCAAAATAACAATGTTTAACATTCAAACGTCGGGTCTTGTTGACATTGTAACTGAGAATACTTAAGGACCATTTATAATTTTATTCTTCCTCCTCAACATGTTAGTTGTTCTATAAACCATAATGAGATATGTGCATATTGGAATTAATACTTGAATGGCTAAATATTACCTCTCGCAAGACTGGCAATTTTCTGGTTTGGAAATGGAAAACGAATACATATAGAAAATTGAAAGTCCACTTACAATTGATATATTATAAAGGTGGTTGTTTGAAATAAGTTTAATAATTTCGCAGGGTACGATATTTTTGAAAGTAAATTCCTTCATGCACTGAATCGCGAGGAATCTCGCTAACGGTGGTTCAAACGTTACTTGTTGGCAACTCCATAGTCAAATAACAAAATTGATGCTCTTGTCTCCCGAGTTCTAATAACATTATCTCATAAATAACTATCGTAAGGATTTCTTATATCTCGTAGATCCTAACAAAGTCTGATACAATTATGAAATTATTATAAACCTTAATTTCCTTGTCATCGATGCAGCACTCAAAGTGTTAAACTTTTGGTAACCCACGGACGAGACGTAATCTCTCGTAAAACCATCAAACCCGGAAAATAAAACTATAAGATTGACGTGTGTCTATGCAGCCGAAGTGCTTCGCTCCTTGACTCGATATTCTATGTACACGTGTTAAACTGCTCGATAAAGAAGTCAAGGGACATGTATATAGATGCGATAAATCAACGGGCAAGATTTATGATCGACTATTTTTGCCAAAAGCCGTTGCGCAATTTTGTATCGTGTCGCACCTGCGTGGCCAGAGAGAGAGTGAGCCGGGTGCTTTAATTCGCGGTCCAAGATTTTAGCGCGAATGTATCCTTTGCCGACGGTCGACGGCGTTCAATGTGTTTCCGTGCGTCGATTTGTGTATAAACAGATCCTTATTGGCGACTCGCCAGCCGCACTCGTCGCGCACAGCTATTGAACCGATTTGGCCTCGCCGGACGCGGAAGGTCTCGCGATCGTGAAAGTATATCGATCCCGGGTTCCGTGATCTGGGTCATCGTGTCGACTTTTCAGTCATCGGACGATCAGCTGCGACTCCCGTCGACTTTCTTCCACTTTCTGGTGTCTTGCTTTTCTGGGCGAATACCGATTCGGACTGTTTTCCGCGTTGCCATGATAGTAGAACCACGATTATCCGGTCCTACAATATCGGCGTTCTCTATGTACTGTTCAGATGTGTTTCGCGTGTACATAGCGAGCTCAATCTGTATTAACCCGTTAGCAAAACGATTTAGCGTGGAAATCGATGAACATGAAATCTATCGCTACAGTGAGAAACTTTACTTAATATTCAGACGCTAGAAAATATTTACTTTGCTCCATTACAATTTTGTTTATGACAGAAAGAGACATGATAGTATATGATATGAAGGCCCTTGTCTAGTTAATAACTGTATTAATTTTATACTTGATGTAACCGATCGTGTCTTTTTTCTTCCGTTACGATCAAAATTATAATGGAACAAAGCAAAAATATAGCGGTGTCCGAATACTAGAGTTAATCACAGTAACTACTGTATTATGTAAATCACTTTGTTTATCCCGGATAATCAAAGTTCCAATGTAAGTACAGTATAGCGGCAACTGTTCTAACCTCGATAATTAAACAATTAAGCTTCGTTTTGTATCCGTGTTTCTCAAAACACGTATGTAGAGTCGATATTGTGCTTCTCTGCAACTTTTTCATTCGAAATTCTGGTTTCTTTAAAACTTTTGTGTACAATGCAAAAGATTTATAAAATGCAAAACTATGTCGTTGAAATAAGAATTGAATGCGTTATTCAGCCGCTGAAAAGTTTACAATAACCGATATCGCTTGCAGATAAATAGTTTGAAGATACCTATTGTACTCGATCGCGAATTTAATGTGTTCCTTTTAAATATCCACGTAGTTGAACCATTTTATCCAAGTTCAAACATCCTTATTGCCGATAACAAGAGTCAAGTGAGACCTTCATGACACGGACGCGTGATCTGATTAAAAGATGACTGCGCAATTTGTCCGGCTAAAGTCATCGTTGGTGCCGGATTACGCCCTTTTTATTTCGCAAACAAAGATATAGAAGAGACCCCGTAGTGCTCCAAGAGTCGCTATGTAACCCTAATCATACTAAATGCTGTTTTTATTGATCCTTCGTGATCCTATAGTAACCCGATCTTGTTCGTGTAATAAATGTTAAGATTGATTGTATTCATTTCGGGAAGTGGTTCGCACGCGCGTAATACGTTTCGCAATTTCCTAACGATTTCCATTTTGCTAAAGTAAATCTCCTTGAAACCGATACGTCATACCGGCGTTGATAACTGTTCGGTGCGCCAATTCAGGTGACAATTGAGTTCATCTTTTACAAACACACCTCCTACTCGATAATTACGGAAATTGAACAAAAAATAATGGTATTTATTTAATGAAACGAAGATTAAGTGATTAATTGCGACGTGAAGACTAAAAGACCCTATCGTTTTTTTCTTATTTTACAAATTAGCCTAGACGATTTGTTATTTTATTAGACAATATCTGAAAACAATTTTGTTAAAAGCACAACTGATTGGAACGATGAAAGGACTGATGTTTTTCCAACTCGAAAAATGTATCGCTTATTGCAGGTTTCGTGAAAACACGTGCAGAGCTCCATACTTCTTAAATTGGCCGAAACTCGCGAGAAACTTCTATTGTCACTATGGTTTCTAGCTCATAAACGACAAAACGTTTAAATTCTTTTTCTAAACTCAGATTTAGAAGTTAAAAAATACAATTTTCCTATTTCATTGTCAGTCGAACCCATTGCAATATCTCCAACATCTTTTTAGACATTATCTAGTAAACTAGTACCGTCAACAAGTCGAAAAAATTCATTTGACCCCTTGCACTACCGCTCCTTTCATGCTGTGATAATTTTCACTTGTTCGTATTAATAATTTTCCTAATAGGACCAGACAATTTTTGTTTCCTGCATTATCTTCATGCACCTTCGTTTCTATACTTTGATAACAGAAGAATCTATTTTTACTGCGACGTAGAAGAAATGAATAATATTCATATTTAGTAGACCTTGCATGAAATCTTCACCACGAGTCTGACTGGTTATCGTACTGCAATAATTCAATTTCTAGAAAATTATTCTGTTTTAAAATCTTGCCAATACTTTGTAGAATCACTACATCAATTTCTGCCGTTTAACACGTTGAGCGCCGTGTCGCTCAAACATGGGTGACAATAATTTCTGGCCAATTTTAATAATTCATTTTTACTGTAATATATTTGAAGAAATTAGATTTTATTAGAATGTCTCGAATGCTAAAGGATTCTAATACCACCCCCCACCATCCCCCCATGATAAAAATGAACTTTCTATTTTCACTTTAATTAATTCAATTGATTTAACTATGTGGGAATTTTGGTTATCAATTATCGGCACCGAACGTGTTAAAATTCGCAAGAAGTAATCGCGAAGGTTGTATCTGTGTAGAACGAAGATTCCCGTCGACGAAAGTCACCGGTATACCACGGCCTGTCAGGTCTCATACGCGACCGCGTCAGTTGCTGTAGGTCAGCGTTCCTCGATACGATCTTCCGGTGCCGGTGCGTGACTTATAAATATATCCTCGGTACCTTTTATCAACGATCAACGAGCGTGGTGCGTCGCGGTGCGTATCGAGGCGCAGCGCAGAACGCGGAACACGATTTCTGACCGTTTCGATGGCAATAATAATAACAACAACAACAACGGGTCCCCGGGTCGGGAATTAAATCTAGGAAAATCTGCGGCCGGAGGGTCAACCGAAAGGCGCGCGCGGGGGATGCATATCGATCAATCGAGAGGGGCGGCTACATTTGTACAATTAATTGACGGGGTTGTTTCGCGGCCCCGCTACTGTATTATGTCATGTCGTTCCCTACAATAATGCTGCATGGAGTGAGCCATCGTGTGCCGACCAAATATTGGGATGTCGTTAATTAACAACAGTTTTCTTTAATGACCGCAAGCCGGTGAATGGGAACCGCGTCGACCAATTATCGTGACAGATTGCGCGGCACTGTATTATTTCCCCGGGTAATGAACGATCGGGGAGCGGATATGTAATTGAGAAGAATGGCCGCGTGGAAATGTCGGCCGTTCTAGGCGGGACAATCCGGCGCTGATATTCGAAACACTCGGTGCGTCGTTTAGAACTGTTTTAGAGAGTCCAGGCGATTAGCCTGTGGCGAATAAACGACCGGTCGGACTGCCGCCAATGGCGAACACAGGTCACATAAATTGAATCGTCGCCTTTCGATGCGTTGGGGTGCTTAAAAACTCGTTGATGTTCCATCCGCGACGCGTCCGTTACTTAAATGGATTAACCGAGCCCATCGATGAGACTTGCAATCACTATACAAAACTTACCACCGTGTTAAGATTAAACAAATTATGGCAAGTTTATGGTCAGATCTCGCGAATCATAAAGACGTTTAAAATTCACGATGTCGTGAAATAAGGTGCTGAGAAAATCGTCAATATCTTTTGATATAACTCGAACAAATATTTCATGTGCAAAGATTAGATTATATTATCGAAAGTCTACAGATTGACTTAGATGAGATGTGTTTTTTCAGTATTTATTTGCTAAACGGAGTATGCGATTTTGTAAAGAAGAGATATCAGATCTACGAAACACGCGAACCCATACTTGACGCGTACAAGTTGGATGCCAATCGTAGGAAGACGATTGAAAGTCTGCGAACGGATCTGGCAAATTCCCGCGAAGATTAAAGTTCACGATATTATGAAACTCTATGAAGCGTGCATAATTCACCTGTTATTCGAGTGTGATGCGCCAGATGTTCAAAAATTGAAATCAGTTGCGCGAAAAGATCGTGGGAATTCTTAATACGGCGATAATGTATTTTTAGTAGGTCACGGAACGATCGCTGACTTTCGAACAACATTGGTTTTTTTTGCGCTTGTTTATTCATATAATTTCTAGTTTTCTTCGGCCGGTGAATTTATAAAGACATTCAACGTTCGAAGAGCGTGAAAGTATCGCGCGCGGTAGCGGGGCAGCCATTAGAGTCTTTTGAAAAAGCCGTTCCTTTTAAACGGAACATCTGCTTGTAGAATATTATCCAATATGTGTTCGCACACTTTCTGGTTTTAGTTTACCTTCGAGAGTTTGGAAACGTGTCAACGTGCCAGAAAAACTAATCGTTGCGGTTAAAGACAACCTTTTCACGTCTTTTTCGATAAAACACTCGACGGTTGTCTAAATCACGAAATTACAAAAATTTTGTTGTATTAGAAGTATTTTTTCTCGAATATCCAAATCGTTACATTTTAATATTAATTACTATTTGTCGTGTAAAAAATAAAAAGATCATCGGCTACGAAGATCTCTAAATCGAGAAAAATTGTCTTTCATGTATACAATTCACAGTCTAATAATTAATTAATCTAATATCAATAATTTCTATAATAACATCTTTATATATTCTTCGTATTCAACCATTTCCAGCAAAGCTGTCCTAAAGAGCTAACTATCGTTTAAAAGTAAAACGTTCTACCTATACAAAATACAACCGCACTTCTAGTAAATAAAACTACCGATTTCCATAGAGCAAATAATAACGAAGCTAACTAAATTCGAAGATAATGAACCGTGTACATTAAATTGCCATCGAAATAGCTATAATCGCGATCTGTTTGTCTCGCGTTAAACAAAACGCATTAAAATCCATACACAAAGCTAAATATCGACAAGCTAATTTCCATGATTGTTCCACGACTTCGGCTTTCCATAGCAATTTTCCACGGGTAAAATAGATTACTTACTCGAACGAAGTTAGAAAATGTTGCGTGCCCAGGCGAGAAGTTCTTCACTATGAAATTCCTCGAGTTTCTAATTGATTTGAGACGTTGAAATAACTGAATGTCGTCGGAATTGGAGGTTCGAGGAAGACACCGAGGGAGTGGCACGCGGACCAAGACGAGGCCTCTGGAGTTGGAGCGCAACTAAACAACTGACTTTTATGCTGGAAGCTCGATGAGAGGACGGCTACACGAGTAGTAGTGGTATTGTACGGCGAGTTAGCTAGCAAAGTCTACAAACAACCGGCGATTGCGTTCAACGACTTTCACTGTTTGCCCAGAGCGTTTCCATAGACGGTGCGCCGAGTTTTTCAGCGTTTTCACTCGGGGGAGAAAAAAAAACCGGGAGCTGTAATTGCTATACAGCCCCGCGGTAATTAAGAACGTCCGCTTTTCGACTCGACTCGGCTGAATTCGATTCACATTAATTTGCGTGAATGACACGATGTTGCTACTAGCGCTGTAAACCCCGCCTGCTAGCTTTGAACGACGCTAAAACTTGCGCGTGGAGAATATTCTTTATTCGATATTCGAGGAAAGGTTCGCTATAATTAGACTGGCTTGTATGGAAAATCAAAACTGTCTTCGTTAACTACAATATGTAGAAAATACATAGACGTTTATTCCTTTTATTTTCTTAATCATTCTAATGAGTTGACAGTAATACAATAACATTCTCAAATAGTATAAATGTTCTTGCTATTTTGCAAGAATATTTTGCAAAGCTGTTAAAAAAAGCTTTGCAGGTTTTCATTCGGTAGTATAGTGATTGCCATCCGATATATTTTGAAATAAAATGAACGCTAAGTTTGAACGAGAAAATTCTATAAACATTAAATTGCTTGCTAACAAAATATTCGACTAAATGAAAACTAATTCATCTTAAATTATATAATTATATAATGTGTTCAGGGAAAGAAAAATCTCTGAATAATAAAGTTTAAAGAAAAAGATATTTAGAGTTTTAGTTTCCCAATAAAAAAGATAAATGGAACAGCGAGATATGGCTATTAACGCTGTTGCCTCATACTTTTAGAGATATATCATTTATTTGCCATTTGCTATTTCATTTGCACATTGCATTATTCAGATAATACTCTTTACTACGAAATAGTTTATCACCAAGCTATGTATTTTTAAAAAATCTCTCAGTATAAATTCAAACAGCAAGTTGTCATGGATACATAAAAATATTTCATAATTTATTTTTGCAATAACTTTACAATATGGCCGATGATCGGTATACTAGAAGTTAAGTTATATACATAAAAAAAATAGTTGCAGTTCTGGGAATAAAGTATGTGACTTTCAATAAATATTTTCTGGTTTTTAGCAAATCTCGAGTATGTATTTATTCTTTTTGTTAAAAAAGCATATGAAGTAAGTGTTATGATATCCCTAAATGGTGGAATATTTTATGGAAAACAGATGCGCGATTGCTATGTTTTAAACCTCGTACGGTGGACCATTCTGACAGAGCCACAACAGAATGTGCTTACGATCATTTACAATTCAATTCATCTATTTTGTTCCACATATTTTTTAAGGTGTTTCTAGCCACGTTAGTTTTTCTATAGCTATGGGACAGGAATTGGATAGTTTAACCCCTTGCACTGCAACTCATTTTACGTTGATCAGCACTTATTTATTCTTAATATTTTCCATAAAAGGACCAGACAACTTTCATTCCTTTTATTGTCTTTATGTGCTTTTTTTCCAGGCTTTGATAACAGAAGAATTTATTTTTATTTCGATATAGCGGAAATTAATTATATATTAATACTTATTAGATCCTGCATGAAATCTGTATCACGAGTTTTCCTCGTTATAACAGGGCAAGGGATTAATAACAATATCTATACTGTTATTACTGTAATGTGAGTTTCCATGTTTATAGTCGCATTATAACCAAAAGTCCAAGCATTCGTTACGTCATGCTTCTAAGCAGTGACGATTTTCCTCGTTTCTCGGCGCGTTCGACTCGGCGACATAAAAATATGTATCAAGCCTACAGACAAATCGACTGTAAACAAGCGACGCGAAAAACAAGCGGAGACGCCAGATGATAATCGGTGGAAGGAATGCCGCGGCTTGCCAAGAGCAGAAAATGTGTCGCTAAGGGACAGGAGGAGGTGCGGGTTCGTTGAAGATCTTGAGATTTTCGCGGCGTTTCTACCTATCTGCGAGCATGTAGGTGCGCGATGAGGTCACTCCGGCGAGTCTGCGAGATGATATCACTCGAATCTCGAGGAGCAACGATTTGTTTACCGGCGTGAAACAATTTCTCAGGTTGTTGTTGCTTTCAAGTTGCACTCTCGCGCTACGAGTGTGAGTTACAGCTTACACGTCGCTGGAAACGTTATTGCGTTCGGAACGGTGCGCGAAACTGTTCCATTTTCCGGAATCGATGAACGAGAATAGATTTCACCTGGCGGAATAAGAAATTGGATCGCGATGCTCTCGGGCGAAACCTTCCGTCAACAATTTTTTTAGAATTTTTCGGCTGGAAATCAGTGCGCAATCGAAAATGAAGTTAACGTTACTCGCTGTACGCGCGTATGTTAATTCTTCGTTAGCATATCAAATGTATGCGCATTTTGCTGTGACGCCGCTGTGTTAAAGTTTTGCGATAACTGTTTATCTAAACTTTCCTTGAAATAAAGGATAACGCGTATCTGAAAAGTATAGCGAACCTGGCGGAAATACGTAGCGCGCAATGCAGCAGATAGCAGAGTGTTCGTTGAAAAACGAGCTGTCCTGAAATCGTTGCTAGATTCTTTGCTATGAACGCACAGGGGACTAGTAAAAGTAACGTTTAAAAAATTATGCAATACTGAAATATATTTCTTTAACTCTTCGTTCAAACTTTCTTGCACACGCTCAATTTTTTAATATTCTATTTCTATTAAATTGCAGAGACTTTGCAACAGTTTTACGATTGCACGAAACTGGTAAATAAATAATAAGAACAACTGTTAATTAGAATAAGTAGAGCGCGGTTCTTTATGGAAAATCTGTATTCTCTAGCTCGATAATAACGAAAAATGAAAGTATATTTTCATTCTTAATGTCTCTAAGAAGTTGAAGATATTCTAACAGCACTATTATATTTTTGCTGTTTTTTATTCCACCTTCATACTTTTGTCATAAAAAATCCGTAGCTTATTAGTAGATAATAATTAATAGTTTTATACCGCGTTAAATTGACAATACATTAAGATTGAATGACAAAAATGTTCACATGTTTCTTGCTGCTGCATCGGTTAACTTATTTCGAAGTAAACAATAGACAACTACTTTTCAACGTAAATTTACAGAAGAGAGAAAGAAGACAATGCCGAGAATGCAGAAACTTACGTATGAACGTTTTAAAAAGAAAATCGGTAGACAGGCGCACGTGTTTTTTCGTCCTTTGGCTCAGATTTCTAAAACTTTTCCTGCGAGGTAGAAAGCGGTCCCGGTTGATAAACAATCCGCTGTAATCGTGAGAATCGGGCTAGCTAGGATCAAAATAAACGTCCAAGGTATGCGTCGTTCGAACGCGGCGAAGTGTCATTAAAAAATTCCGCCGGGGGAATCCTCTTGCACAATGAGAAATTCTTGAATGCGCGACCAACCTGTTACTACCGTAACGTATTTATAGTTATTATGACACGTATTTTTAGCCATTGATAAAGCCGATCTGCCCCGTAGTGCCGGGGATAATGATGCGTGCGTTGAAATGTCATTTTAAATGCCATCGCACGGTTATTTAGTCACCCATTTACGTCATTACATCGATAACCGCTAATGTTGCTTTCACAAACACGCGCAGGTGAAGAAACTGCCATAGCCCATAGCGCAAGGGTTATTCAAACGCTCGAGCGTTACGTTGCTAATCCTAATTAGAATGTCCATGTCGCTAATTAATAAATATTAATTAAGATTCACGATATTTTCTAAGGATCCACGGATAATGAGTAACCAGTTTCAGAAAGATACATTGAACTTTTATAAAAGTTTTTTTGGAAGAGTTATTAATAGAAGAAATTGTATTTTCTCAAAAGATTAATTTTCTCCATTTTTCGTAATAATTTTCGCATGCAATTTTATGTCCTATAAAATGTTAAATAATTTATGCAGAAAATATGAGAATGATATAAATTGAAAATATTGCAGGTCGGTAGAAATGTCATGGTTATGCAGTTAAAATAGTTTTGAGTGCAGAATGTTAAATAATAGTCTATATCAGCGAATAACGAATAAAAGCAAGAGAAACTTGTAAAGTTCATTTAAACATAAATCTGTTAGTAAATTTTTAATCATTCTGTTAGAAGAATACCACATTTGCTTAATAATAGATATTTGTAAAATTAATATACAAACAGCGCTCAGTTATATTGTGTTCAGTATATATAATATTAATGTTTTCTCCTATAGTCGATTAAAATTACTAAGTTTAAAGGAAGAACGCTGTTGAAAAATTATAAAATATATTTAAACACAACCAAACACAGTTCCGCTTCAATTTTAATTACTCAATTATTCAATTCGTTTGTGTCATTCAAAAATCTACCTATTGTTTAAAAGGCATAATATTATAACAAATCGCGTCCGCAATAAAACCCTTAATAAAAACGAATCATTGAATTTTTAAATAGAATTCTAGGAGTGCATTCGATGGACCCGCAATTTCGTTTTACAGCAGTCTAGCTTGATCGGGCGCATCAATTTGCGTATCCCTTAGGAATCATTCCCAATGTGCTTTCCATTACTTTTTCGTAATAAAAATATTTCTTATTCACGATTCTTTCTTTGCGCGGCGAATTAGTGCAGCTCCGGGTAGCCAGTTAATTAATTGCGTGCTCCTCGTTGCAACCCAAACAACAATACGTCGTAACGAAACTGCTGCGGCGGCGGTGGAAGCGGCGGGGGAACACCGCACACACAACGCTGACCTTTTTGCGAGTTAGTTTCCCACGTGTGGGTGGCAAACTGGTTCGGGGGCGATCGTGATCAGACAGAGCAGGAGCCCGCAGTGGTTCCCAGACATTTTATGGTTGTCGGGATCATGACCAATATGGTTTTGCGAATTTTAATCAAGTTCTTCGTCGGATAATCAGCGCGAATGAATTAGAAACACGGACGAGTTGGATCTAGGAGATACAATCTGTTTATGGCTTTCAACGTCATCGACGTTTCTTATTATTCCCTTTAACTTGTAGCACTTGGAAGATAGCTCCTTGGAAGATCAGCCGCTGTGCGATTACTTTAAAGAAGAATCTCCGTGTGATTAAAGAAAAGTGTGAATACTAAAAACACAAATGGTGGATATAGTTTAAATTTTGATGAGAATTTACAAATATCGTGTAATCGCGCAGTGTTGACGAGAATGTTACTTTACCCTCTATGATTAAAATTTTTCATGCGAATATACAAAAGTTAAATCAGGATCATAAAATATAGATTAATAAACTATTCTTCTGATGCGCGAGGTAGAAGTTGAGAATTAAGAAGCCAAACTACAGAAACATTTCATCTAATAACATTGGTTTCCTGATTTCTCATTAGATTGTTTTTGGTACAAAGATATAGAGAATACTACTGCAAGACGGGATTTACTTTTTCTGTATAGATTGAGATTTCCATATAATATTTATTTAGAGGAATTAGCGCAGCAGTCAGTTCACAAAAATAAATTCATGCTCTTCGCTACACCTAACCATAAGAAACGTCTAAACGAAACATTTACGAGACGACTACATAGAATTTCCATTTTCCTCCACCCTTTCTCATCGACCAATTTACTCTAGACACTATTTATTCTAGTTTCTACCAGACGTTTCCTTGGAATTATAAACGCAGAAGAAAGTACACAACAAAGACTGCGCTATAAAAGCGAAAAGAAAAAAAAAAGGTGAATCAACGACTAACATTCCTAATGAAACCCGATGTGACTCACCTGGCAATAAAAGATCTATTCTCTGTGCTGCGGACAATGAGTTTATTGAATCGCCGTTACGACGAGAAACGCGACCGGGCAGGAAGGAACTGTACACGCAGAGCGGTCACACTCTCATCGAAGCGTGATGGATGAACAAGTGACTCGCGTGACGGGAATATGGCTCGTCATTTGGTCTGTGGACGATATTAGATATACGTACACCGGCCGATGCGTTCTCAGGGTCTATTAATTTTGTCCACAAGGAGAGAGAGATGCACGCGTGGAAGCGTATCGAATGCGTCTGAAATGCGTTCAGAGATAGATTCGGCGACAGAATGCGGAGCACAGAGAAGACTTCTCACGGCCGATATGCCAGGCGTTCGTGTCCGTATGCCGTATGCTCAATGTTAAGTAGCGTGGAATGTGAAAATACTGTGACAGTGACAACCCGTTAACTCGCTAATCGAGTACTGTTGCGTGTACTTGGGCAGGTAAACATGATTCTCGTGGACAGACGTCACGAAAAGACAACTTCTATTCCATATATTTACGCCTAAATAAAAACTCTTTGTTTCATAGAAATAAACGTCGTTCCATCGTTAAAAATTTCCCATAAAAAAGAGAAAATTTAACGTGTAATCTAATGATTAAATGTTGCTAAGGAAGAAATAGTATCTCATTTCGGTTTAAAACGAATCGTCCATGTTTCATAAATTCTGTTAAAAATTTCTGACAATTGGAAATATTTAGTTGTTTCGAATTAATAACAACGCCATTTAATTGAACGCGTGTCATTAAAAACAGCCGCCAAAAGGATGTTTTTTTCTGTCGAAATGGAATTTCTATTGCAACGACACTGTTATTCCTGTATAGGGGACGAATAATGCCATAGGTAGTTCCGATAATCATAACATACCACATTTAATATAGGCGGTACATTCCGGGCGGCAAGTATTTGATACTTTGATACTGTGTAATGATATTGTGTTTAATGGCTAGCAGGATGAAACATCGCGAAACAGTGGCAGTCGCGGTATAATGAACGGAATTGAACGCGGCAAGGATTCTGAAATTCTATTCGTGCGGTGGCAGCGGCCCGAATCGCGTGGATTCCGTAGATTTTTTAGTCTCGAAACTTTGTATCAGATATTTACACGAGCGATTCTTTGGTATTCGGATTTCCCTGCATAATTATATTTCCGCGGGTTGTTCAGGATTCCGTCGGGTTTTCATCTATTAAATCGAATGTCACGAATACTTTTAGTGTTTATACATAAAATCAAATATTCGTTGCTGTGATCTCTGGTGTTTCATTGCTGATATCAAAATAAAACCATCAAACCCTGCGGAATAATAAATTTATTTAAAAAAACTACCTCCATAGTATATTAGTTGTAAGGTTAATTAATATGTCGATTTTTAATTTGGTATATATACTTGTTTTTCATTTACAAACATAAGGAAATGGCAATTTTACATCTTATAATAAAAATATTTCTTTTACGATTTATGTCAAAATGCTTATGGTAACAAATTCGTAAATTTTGTACGCTTTAGGATAATTCTAGAACAATTACCAAGAAAACTACACTTAGTATGATTGATGAAACGCATAGCAAAATTTATCTTCTAAATACCAACGCGTGTATCAACGCAGCTAAGTGATTAATACTCACAATCGCAAATGAACGCATTGATTTTTCATACATCACTTCAATGTACATGCTCAAAACATATTTCTATTATTTCTTTTTCTTTTTTTTTTAATAATTCCTCAATACAATTTGGAATTAAGACAATAATAAAAAGACATCTGTTTGGACATTAGTTGTCGGTGGATAGTAGGTCTTTTGGATGCTTCCTGTGTAGTCTTCTAGGTAATGTAGCTGCGTACAATTGTTTAGCTAGTTCATTGGGATCATTTTCTATTCTTCTTCGGTATCTGTCACTTAAACGTGCTATTTATTCTGTTACTGTCTTCATTTTTAGGTCCTTGCGGATTTCATCATTGCGTACATACGCATGGGGCATTCGTTACTCTTCCGAGTATGATGGATTGTAGGGCTTCTAATTTTGGGATGTGACTTTTTGCTGCCATGCCCCATAGTTCGATGTCATAAGTCCTAATAGGCTTAGTAATTGCTTTATAGATTAAGAGTTTGTTATCTAAGCTTAACTTAGAGCCTTTGCTGGCAAGCCAATACATGTTTTTCCCGATGATTCGAATTTGCTCTATCTTGGTTCTTATACGGTGTTTCCATGTTAGTCGGGAATCCAGGTGCATTCCTAAGTATTTAATGGTCTCTGTTAGGGGCATGGTCCATTATTTCTAATGGATACCTGTTTGTCATCGATGCCAACGATAGCCAACGTACACGTTACAGGTTGGAAATGATCTATTCAGATTCCCGGGTACTCGCAATGTACTTCGCGTTCCGTCTCTTTCGTTGATCGTCGGCCAATCGTCCCGACAATGGGTCGTTTTCTCCTCGATCGCCTATTCACGACCGGAAGTTTGTTGCCGCCAGGACACAAGCTGCTTCCAGGTATCGGTTACGAGTCGCAATGAATTCGGCTGACAAAGGGACGGGAAAATAAAAAAGTTCCACGCGCGTCACGACGCGCTTTGTGGTCGGCCACGCGGGAACACGCCTCGCGTGACTCTTTGTCGATCTTTGGCCCTGGGCTCGCAACGACGGAATCTCCGCGTGTTACCTCGACGCTCGTATTTTCTTTCATTCCCCGCCGAGGATACTAATATCGCCATTTTTCTGCTTCCTGCCTCGTGACGGATCGCGACGTTACAATTACCGCGAGCGTTCGTTACAGAACTCACGGGACACGACAAAGGAAGAGGAGAAACGTCTGCGAAATATACCGTGGGGAACCGGCAGCATCGCTGAGATTCGAAAATTCGAAAATTGTTCAGGAGAACGCGATTGTTCGGATAATAAGATACTGGGATGCAATGCTGAATTTATTAAACTTTGCAATAAATATATAGGGTGATCTGTCTATGAATGGTAAACGTAGCAAATGAGTCGCTGTTTGGGAGGTATATGATTTGATTATATTTAAAAGTGTCACCAAAATATTCATTAATTTGTATACTAAAAATCTTTCATTCAATTTCTGTTTCAAAGAGTATTATCTTGAAATGTAATATAAATCAAACATAATTTGCTAATTAAGTGGCTGCAGTGTTATACGATTCTTATATAACTGTACCTGAGTACCTATAATATAATATTTTTGAAAACTACAACTAGGAGTAAAATATTCTTAATAAATGTTTTAATAACAGTAGCAATTTTAATCGTAAGTTATACATAATTAATAATAATGTCTTTTGAAAACTACTATTTGGAAGAATGTTTTCAAGTGACGCCACTTAATGCACATGTCTATAAATATAATAATAGAATTAAAAACAAGCATACTCTTAACAAAATGAATCATTTTAATTGGTAAGAACAGACATTTCTTACAATTCCAGTAGAGAAAATTTTGTAAAACTTCAGATCGCGTCCGATGCTGTTTTACTTGAACGAAGGTCAAGCGCATCACCGTTTCGGTGCAACCCACTCTTATCCTCGGCATTCCTACGGTGAAACGGTTTCTTAAAAGTTGCGAATTCCGATTCGTATTTCCCGCGTTTTCACGACCGAGTTTTGCCATTCGGCGACATTTATTTCTTCGCGAACGGCAAACAAACGGGAAAAATATTTCCGGACGACCGACAGATTAATCCCACTGAAATACTAGAAACACACCGTCGCGAGACATTTCCGCGATCGATTTGTGTGCGCATGGACTCCGGAGGGGGGGCAGAGCGGGATTTGCAGGCGCTAAATTTAAGTTCGAATTGACACGCGAGATTATTTAGGCGCTACTCAACCTGGATTAACGATGGAACGCTTGCATCGAGTTTATTCGGTTTCCGATGTCGCGCACTCCAGTTCTAATTGCATCGGGAAACTTTATTTCCGCTGATAAAGAGGCCGGTAGCAGTAATTACTTCGTAGTCGCTCGAGCTGTTTAAAACAGAAATAGCTGACGTGAACCGTTCGCGAATTGTCACTTCTGTAAATTAAACCGGCTATTACAGTTCATTGTTTACATGTTAAATTTAAACGTTCCACCGGCTGCGAGATACCAGCAGATATGGCCGCACTTGCAGTTTTATGTTTCAAGTTGTCAGCTACCAAATGTCAAGAAATCAATTCGAATGTTTCTAGTCGAAATCACGATTACTTTTGTCTGTATTGTATTGGCATTTTACAAAACTGGCATACAAATTCGAAGGTATTAACTCTTTGCACTCGAAGCCATTTCAAATGGATATCTAAAATAATTTTTCTGACTTCTATTTCCATTTTATGGAAAATGGTATACTGTACCGTAGCATTGATGTTTTGTAGTATAATGTTGGGAACCAAAAATTATGCAGAATTTATGCAATACTATCCAAAAAATATACAAAATTTCTGCAAATCGTTATTCAGTTAATTTGATGTTACGTCACCGTATTATCGAATTTATCAAGAAATAGTAACAGTCGAAAAAGTAATGAAACTCTTCGCAAGCTTATCATCCCTGGGACTTAAAACGAAGAATATGATATCTCAGAATTCAATATACGATACGATACGTACACATGTGCATGGTCTGCCTTGTTCACGAGTACGATGGAAATAAATGATCTATTATTATACACCGAAAGCATCGAAAACGTCGGCATTTGTAAGTATGGATCCTTTCAGAATACAACACAACCGCTCGAAGTAAGAAGTTTATTCACAAAGTGTAGAACTTTCTTACGCTGTAGATTCTAAAAATAGCCAGTGTTTATCAGTTCTGCGTAGGCCGAAAATAAAGCCAATCAATTCCTCCGTAATCTTGCCAGGCTACCGCGAAAAGAGCTGTAAGAGCAGTTTTCGCGAGAGCGGGCTGCTGTAAATCCGTTTTTCTTTTCACTCTCGAAACGAGTGACATTCGCGCGAGTCGGGAAGTACGGTGTATTCTCATCGTCCAAGGTCAACCAAGATCTGAAAATACGCCCGTGAATCGATCGGACGGGTCGAAATATAGGCGGGTCTGTCCGTTGATGTATTTTTGTAAACGGGCGGGGGTGCGCGGGCCGAACATCCAGCGTTTCTTTTTGCGGCGCAAAGATCAAAGACCTCGCGTTCATCCTGGGGACTTCTGCCGCGACGAACTTGAAAAGTCGCACGCGTCGCTTTCCTCGTGTCTTTCACTCGCGCGGATCTATTAGGGTGTCCCATAAGTTTCTTTTTTTTTTTATGCGAAATGAATACACGATATTTGTTGTTTAAGGTGGATTTATTATGTTATATATGAATCGTTCTGTTCTATAACCTTCTTCCTTCTCTCAGGAAGCCTCATTATACCCTCTTTCCAAAATTGTTGAAGCTTATTTGCAAAATATTCATCTAGGTGCGTTTTTATTTCGCTTACGGATTTGAAAGGTTTACTACGGAGAGAATTTTTTAAGGAGAGGAGCAAGTGATAATCGGATGGAGCAAGGTCTGGGAAGTACGGAGGATGAGGTAGAACGTCCAATCAAACTGTCATAATTTTTGCCTTACGGCCATCGCAACATGCGGTCTGGCGTTGTCGCGATGGAAAACGACGCCTCGTCGGTTCGCCAATTCTGGCTGTTTTTCTGCTATGGCGGCTTTTTAATTGATCCAGTTGATTGCAATATTTGTCAGCATTGATCGTATCACCTTGAGGAAGGAGCTCGTAGTACCCTACACCTTTCCAGTTCCACCAAATGCACAAATGAACCTTCTTCGGATGAAGTCCAGGCTTCGCAACAGTTGAAGGTCTATTTTCCTTGGGCCAAGTGCGTTTTCGATGCACAGTTGGGTATAAAATCCAAGTCTCGACTTTCCAGTGACAAGCCTCTTTAAGAAAGAATCCTTTTCATGTCGCTGAAGAAGCAAATCGCACGTAGAGACGCGGTTCATAAGGCCGGTCTTCGTCAGTAGGTGTGGAACCCAAACTTCACATCGATTCGCATATCCCATCTTGATTAAATGCTTATGTACCGTTGTCTTGGGAATATTAGTGGCATCCACTATCTCACGCATACTATATCGCGGATTTTCAGTCTTCATTTTTCAACTCGAAATTGCCAGCTCTAAATTTTTTAAACCAATTGCGGACGGTCCTAATAGTCGTAGTACCACTCCCGTAAATCGTGCAAATCTCGTCTGCAATGTCCTTTGCACTATTGCCTTTTTTAAAGCAATGAAGCATAACATGCCGCAAATGCTTCTTTTCGGTCTCCATATTGAACGGTGCAGAAACAATTTTAAAAGAGACTTTGTCACCAACGAAACGTACTTTGCAAGAGCTCTGTGATGACTGAAACCGATGCCATAAACGGCTAAGAGATAAGCCTGCATGTTTATATAAATACAGCCACTTAGAGTCACTTATAGCGTAATGCGGAAGAAATTTATGAGACAACCTAATATCTAGCCCAAACCGCGGGGAATCGAGCATTCGCTTTTGTGAAAAGCGACCTATTTTACGTTTTATAGAAAGATTGCCGATATAGGAACTGATTGAAAAAAACGAGACTGTTCGGATAGTGGAACCGTTGATTGACAGTAAATGTATCAAACACTGAAGCTGATTGACCTGTGACGTTTTACAGGAATGACAAGACTTAATTTAGTTAACACGTTCTATGCCAAGCAATTTTTACTCGACTCTTCATTCTAGTCATTTGTTATTCTACTAAAACTTGCTGTATTATCTGTAATTATTAATAATCGTATACGATTATAAAACAAATTCATTACGCTCCATTCTTGTGGTGGATATTAATTCTTTAATTCTAGATTTGTTATAAACTATTTTTTAGCCCAGTAAATAAACATGCAAGCATGTACCATCGGTGGTACAAGTGGTACGGTATGTGTTGAACACTTCGCCATTTTTATTGTAACGTATGCTAGAAATATTCATCCATTTATCTTCTATCAAAGAATCTTTATAGTTCCAACAAAAAACCTAAAATGTGAAACAAATTATTTTGACCGGCATGGTAAGATTAACGTTAATCAAAACACTAGATAAAAAAGAGTATTTTATGAAGACCGCTTTAGGTCGATTTTCTCGCGTGTATAACGCAAAGTATAGTAAGTGTTGGAATAGTACAAAGTTCGGATATTAGAGCTTCGAATAACCAAGGTTCCAATGTATAGAGTTAAATAGAGCAACTGTATATTCGGATAAAGAAATTTTGAACCAGTTAGATCGTCAGATTTCATGTTTATTAATTTTTATAGTAAACCGTGTCACATATGGGTCATCTTAGATTCAGCTGATTATGTACAATCGAAACATATTGAGACCAAAGAAAATTTTGAAATTTTCAGGAGTTGGATAATACTATATAATACTCTACTATACTTTCCGAGTCAGCGCACAGGGGCCAGTTTCGTGCCACAAAAATCAATATTTTTGCCGCATTCATTTCACTATCGCTGGAAGCTCAGCGAATTTCATCGGCAGTGAAAACAGTGAAATTAAGGTGGCTGGAAGAGTTAAATAAACGACATCGGTTTTGACTTTTTGCGGTCTCCGACTGAGCGACCAACGATTGCAGGGAACTGCGAAGTTATATTCGCGACCGGAGGTTTCGTAAAAATTCGAGATTTTTTAAGAGACCGCCCCCAGCCAGGAGCCCATTGACGAACGCGATTACTTCGGCCCAGTTTCTGCGCCCGCGAAATCCCGCGGATCAGCGTGGATCCTTCGAGCCAATAATAATATTGACGCTAGCAGCGATGAAAAAATAAAGCGAGCCAGCTGCCTGCGCGCGAATCGTTGAACGTAAGGAGCCACGTTCGTTTTCCGAGCATTCCCCGCGTTAAAAATACGGGAACCGTTTGCCGGTCCGGCCAAGAAAAATTTCGCTCGCGAATTTCTCTGCCAATCCGACCGATTTTATCCGGCGGACGCGGAGATCCTTCATCGGCCACCCTCCGCCTTTTTCCCCTCTTACATTTTTCTCCGCGATGAGAGTTGCCTGAGAGGATTACACGTTTCGAGTGCATACTCCGCGATGCGAAAGGCGATTTCATCGTTATAATTCTTTTATCTGCCGCTACTTCGGAACTCTGCCCTCTCTCTCCCCCTCCTCGACACTGTTGCATGCTATGTTTGGAGAAGTGAAACACAATCGTTTGCTCTATTTTCTTGAAAAAATCAAGCGTCGCCTCCTCGTCTCCCGCCTTGAGAAGGAAACTGAGAAGGAGTCTGAAGAACCGACTCAAATGGACCTATAGACGAGATACTAGACTGGATAGACTAGGCTTCTTTCAACTGAGAAGTTCTTTTTCAATTATATTGAACATTTAGCCAGGTGAATAATATGTACTGTTTTCAAAGTTAAAAACTTTTTGGTGGCAAATTAAAAGCGTGCAAGACGACAGAAATATGGATTGCACAGGGAAACGCATTTAACAAGTTGTCTGCCATGCTGATCCTTTGGTGGATCAGATGGGTTATGTACTGGGTTAGCGAATAAATTCGTAGGGTTTTCGTTTTATAACGATTTATATATTAATTAGTAATGTAAGCTATTCGAAAGATCTGTTTTAGTTCTTCGAAACTGTTACGTTTGTTTTGTTGAGCAGTTTAATTTTTCATATGACTTGGAAATGGAATATCCAGGAGGCAAAAATCTGTATTTTTCGCGTCTGCTATTCTTCGTTTTTTACTAAGGTGAAAATGTTGCCGGGACGTGTGCAACGTGTACGAAGAGGGTTTCATAAACGGGTTCATCTCAATGGAAAGCGAAAAATAGCAGGTGTCGAAAATGCTGATTTTTTCCTCCTGAATATACCGTTTTAAAAAAGTCATGAAAAATTAAATTATTCGAAGAAGCGAATATAATGGTTTTGTATAGCTGGAAGAGATGTTTGCAACAGCTTGCTTACTTTGATGACTGCACAAGTCGTTACAAAACAGAAACAAAAACTCTACGAATTTATTCGCCGACCTAATACGTGAAAATGATCGATAATCACTCCGCCGACCATCGACATTTCGTCCACACGAATTCACCAACATGGAATTCGATCGACAACGTGCAAACCTAACTCAGACTAACCCTGACTTCACACAGAATGAATGTTGATTAAGAAAGTTGTCGATATTTCCATAGTGTCAGTGAACTTGCGTCGACGAAAACATAGTCGGTGGAGTGATTATCGATGATTTCAAACTCGCCTAGATTGGACAATCTTTTGTTTGTACATGAAACATTTCAAACATGTTAAACTAGTTGGATATTACGATAAATCAGTAGAATCACGCTTTGCACGATATTATAAGACGTTCTTTTTATAATAGTAGAACCTCGACTAACCGGACTAAGCAGAATAATGTTTGTATAATAAAACGGTTCATTAAAGTGCTAGATTATATTTTTATTGACTTCTATATAGGGTTTTCCAGGAAGGGCGGGTCGATTTTGAAATGGAATAAAATGGAATAAAATTAACGATTTTTTTTGTTATTTGAAAGGCCCGTGTATGCCATTATATATGGAATATGACATAGTTCAAATGTCTCCAACGGCTTCGCACGGTGGCACGTATCCGAGAAGTCCAATTATCAATGACTTTGTCGCATAGCTTCGGCTGAATTTCAGCAATGGCCTGGGCTATGTTGACTTTGAGAGCGTCGCTCGATTGTGGCTTACTCGTATAGACCTGCGACTTCAGAAAACCCCACAAGAAGAAGTCTAGAGGGGTCGAATCACGCGATCGTGGTGGTGAATTCCAGTCAGCGAACGAACGGCGTTGTCCGTGGTCATTAACTTTGAGCTCCTGGGCCAGGTGGATCTTGTACAGGTGTAGGCCCAAGTCCAGACGCAAAATTCGCCAAGTTGAAGACTGCGAAAGACCAAGTTCTTGTGCACGGCGAGGAATTGACTACCTCGGGTTCTCCTGCATACTTTCACGGACAGCGGCGATGTTCTCGGCCGATCCGGCTTTCCGTTGACGTACGAGTGTTGGCTGATCATTTACCGAATCGGACGTCTAGAATTTGCCCACCAAACGTTGGAGGGTCGACTTTGAAGGGCCACCGCGTCTACCATAAAATGGGCGCAAAGCGCGCAACGTTTTCACTAACGAACACTCATTTTGATAATACAATTTTATCATTTTGGCGTGCTACTCAATCGTGTAACTTGCAATGCTTATTTGGCATAACCGACTGAATTGTAAACAACAGATTTAATCGACGCACTAAAATCAACATGGCCGCTACAGCCTGTCAACCCGTCGAATTGTTGTAAAATAAAAGAAAATATAAAAACGTTACGCACTTATACCCCAACCCAATAGAAGACAGTTGCCAGTGGTGCTCAGCTGCGGAGGAGCCAAGTCGAGAGGATTTATGAAAAAGGAGAAGATTTAAAGATTCTCCGTTTAAAGGAGAAGATTGTTAGAGCGAGCGGATGATCCTGAAGATGTTCGGGGCGGAGAGAAAAGAGACAAGGAGGTACGTTCTCTTAATGGGATTTTAATCAGCGGTATGCTCTCGCTGGGGTGGGGGATCAAACGGTCGACAGCGGGCAGCCAAAGAAATCGTGCCAGGTGTCGGTGCACGCCAAAAGGCCTAAACTTTGTACTCGTGCTCGAATTAACGAGTTTCTAGCAACGACAATTTGACACGGCAAGAAAAGCCAGTTCCGTTCCGTTCCGCTACCGATGAAAAACGGGCGACCGCGAGAAAACGCGCGCACGCTTCCTGCCCGGTTTCCGTGGACCGCGTTGCGCACTTCGTTAAACTTTCGATTACGTAATCGGGCTTTTTTCCTTCATTTCTCCGACGATATTTTCGGCCGGGTCCTGGCCGTGCCAGATGCCGCGTATTCCGTCGCGTTCGGAACATCGTCGGCGGAACGAAAGTATGCGCACGTGCTTCTTATTCGTGATCCTCGAGAAAAATCGCTCGATGTAAATAAGAGACGTCTGCGCCGACGACGTGGCGGCCGATGGCGAAATCGCAGACGGCGCTTGGCGTATCTGTGACATTGGTCTCTTTGAGATCAACGCGTGGCGAAGAGACGCTTTTTCGCAGCAATATTGTCTTTTTTCAAGTTGTATTAGGTTGGTTACGTACTTTTAGTGATAATGGATGTTGTACCATTTTCTTGTATATTTTAGGAAGAAGATTCGCCCTGTAGTAGATATTACATAAAGAATGGGGATGACAAACCTTTAACGGTTGTAAAAAATCGTCGATGTAATTTTATCCATTTTTGTTTGATTAAAATATTGTTAAAGACTCAGCAATAACATTTATGCACAGCTAGATTAAAACCCTCGACTGAGGAACACCAATATCTAAAGGCTTCAACATTTGGCACTGTAATTAACATTTCAATGTTAAGGAGTAGTTAAAGCTTGCTCTTTTTAAACTATTTACTAGCTTACACCTATTTGGGTTGTACAAATTGCAATACTATGAAATGGATTGAAAAATTACAGATTACTGATATGCTAGGTTCGTGCACTCTCCTGAGAACAATGTTAAAAGTACGTTTCATCTTTCAGTAACGCTTATTCCTTTATTATGAAATTCGTTTAAGCAATTTCCTTTTTCATCGATCCAAACTAATTTTACAAAAAATTATACAGTGTCCCCTCATTCAAATGTAAAATCGTTCGAAAAGTATATCATTGTAACAATATGTGACGAGCGCAAAAATAAACATGGTATTTTGATTAATAGTCGTTTGGCGTTCCAAGTTAACTTCACTAAATTGTTTTAGGCGCAATAGCATGTATTTTTATCCGACACTAGTGATGTAATTTTATAACAAACAATTTTATTGTATCCTTGTTCCTTTATTCGAGCGCGTCGAGAAAAGTATAGCATAACGAAACACAGCGCATTGGCACGACCCTAAACCCGTTGTTTATCGCGCGAATTTAAGTTAAGATCGGGAATAATTTAAATGAGTGGATTTTGGCGAAGCGCAAGGTCCAGTCGCGCGAATTATTTACGAGACGCGGGCGTCTATTAATCCTCCTTGCAGCCGGCGCCGCAATTCCATCAGAATTTCGAATCCGATTCCCTTCCACTGCCAATGGAGACTCTAAATCGAAAATCATTAAACCGAAATTGTCGATGGTTTACGCTACGGAACTGTCGGATCAGCTAATTCAAATCGGAGTTTATTGGCCCGAAACGCACAAAAGCATATAAACTGAAGCATTTTATAGTTTCGAAAGACACAGGTTGGTCAAGTTCCACCAATTTATATGCTTGTTGCAACCTATGCTTGTCTATGTACATTTCTGTAAAAATATTGATATGTCGAAGGTTAAAAAATTATAAATCATGTGTTATTATTTCTGGACTCATTTTCTGCAAATGCAAAAAAAATCCATGTCTATTAAAAAACTGATTTACTAGTTACCTTGGAATTACAGACTTCGTCGATATCATCGAAGAAGAAAGTTGAATTTCGTCGTTATTGTTAACACGTTAAGTGCCGAACATTATCACCAAAAATTCCTATGAAATCGAAGTAATTTAATTAATGAAACGGAAAACAGAAAGTGAAATGTTACCGTAGTGGACGACATTTCATCTCTTTTGCATTTTAAATTGTTTTACTAAAATTCAGTTTGTTCGAGTCTATTGCAATAAAAATTGATTTTTAGAACTAATAAAAACTTAGTGTTACGGAAATGTGATCGATGCGGCACAGAACGTGTTAAAGAAAACGTGTTCCGACTCAAACAAACGATTTTCAAACTACTGCATTACGTAGATACATTTTTGTGTAGAATAATACACAGCCCAGCGGATGCGAGTGAGGGGCCTGTATATTTTTGAGAATTAAATTCGAGAGAAACGCAAAATGTCATTCTATTCGGAAGTGGTCGAGATGAACAAGATTGATTTCGTCGGATATTCGAGATACAAACGTGCGTGCATCTTGAAATTTATGCATCGTCGTGCCAAAATTCTTTACCGGAGAACTGACATGCAACATCCGTCCATGTCAGAGCAGAAGACTTACTAACAAGCTTGCGTCATAACTTGGAAAAATTCATGCAAACTGCGGAAATGCAAAAATAACAATAATCCGAAAATTATATGCAAAGAAGGTTAGTAATAAAAATTTGTCCATTATATGGATTAAGGATATTAAACATGGAATGTACAGAAAATTTGTAAAAGATAAAGCGATTAAATGAATTTCTATTTTCAGACGAAATTTTTGTGCATCACTGACAGTCGTTATGAGACTGTGGATCTTTCTTTTTGCGTTTTTATAGCAATTTCATAGGTTGAACAAACATTCTTTCACTGATCAGGCAGATATTTGTTGTAAAAAGAAATTAAAAATTGTCTGATCTATTTCACACAATTGTATACACTATATAAGCATAAATATTCACAATCTAGTCGTTATTGATTAGAGAAACTCTATGACGTTTGTTCATAATAGTTATCGCCGGGGGATATTTATTTCGGTTATTCATAACAGTAATTGATCAGAGAAATGGCATTTCGCTCGGCGACAACCGTGTAAAGCACTGTTGCGCTCAACCAAAACAATTGCATACTAACACAGCGATTTTGTCATTGAAACAACTATAACTTTGAGAAAACAAATATATAATATGCATGTTAACTAACATTAACAATGTCTTTATTTCATCTTGACTAGATGATGAAAAACTCTAATTATTATAAAATCGTCGGTAGAAATAGAAAATAGAAAAAAATGATTGATAATGGTTCCTGGTAAACTGCAGATTTTATGCACTTATGGCGATGATTATTGAGATTTCATTAAAAGCGATTAAAGTGCCATCTTGCCACGTGTTTCTCACAATTGACGCAGACAATTTTTATTTTGCAGAAAATAAGAATTTGCGGTCGAAGTTGTCGATAACGAACAAGGCGTTAATCGAGGCAAAAATGTTTAATCAAACAAATTCTTGTTCGGCGACTTTGTTGGTTTCGTTCTAACAGTTACGATTCCCAAGGCAGACTCTTCGATGGTTGCGCAGCCTAATAAAATCTGGAGCTGATCGAGCAACAAATAAGCATTGTTCGCAGTGTAAAATATGATCGTTATTCATCGAACGGCCGGCGTCGGTAGTCTCGCGGGAGCTAACAATATGCGGCCGACTAATAATACCCTCTCTGCACTAATTTGGAATCCAACGGGATGCCATTCCAACGCAGAAGGTGAATGCTAGAGTGCATCAAGCAGAATTTATTTGGTCCAGACGGGGAGCGGTCTCACGGCCGTGTCTATTAAGTCGCGGCTCTATCTTGTCGCGGAACCGTCTTCATTTTTCACGCGTAGGACACTGCCAAGAAGTATAAATTCAAGCATAACCAGAAAACCAGAAGCGACCCGGGTTTTCATCGAATTCCGCCCTTGATCCGTCCCGCGGTCGACCATAAATCCTTTACACCCTCTCCTCCTCCTCCTCCACCTCCTCCTCCCCTCCCCCACCCTCCCCGCGCGCGCGAGAGAGAGAGAGACTCTTTCTGTTCCCAGAATTCCCCGGTCCCGATTTTATTGTAACGTTAAGACCGCGGGGCTCGAAACGCGCGAACGACCGCAGAGGTCCTAGGCACACCGATGATGGTCCGCTCTCCGTTTATCATCCGCGCAGATGATGCATCGTTGAGCAGGAACGATGCATCATAACGCGCCTTAATTATTCCCATAACTATGAATCTTGGTGGAGCTGCCTTTCCGAGGAAACTTAATGGTGTACGATGAGCTCTTTTATGGCGATAGCAAGTCTCTCTGACGATCGCCGCCATTGCGAGCCGCGCGACTTTCCGTCCACACCCGTCGGCAGGCTGACTTGCCGACCGCGAACAGTCGCGCGAGAACAATTGCACACGATTTTCCGACTATTCAATCTCATTATTCTTGTACGTAGAATGGGAACAAAAGCATGTCCTCGCAACAAATTTTTGGTACAAAGGGGGATGTTAACTGATGTGAACAATATTCCTACAGGTGTTGCGGTGGGGGAAATATTGAAGTCAAATTAATATTTTTAACCCTTAGCAGTCGAGTGGCGACTCTGAGGCACCACTAAAATTACTCTATCACGTTCCAAATAATTCCTATACCAACAAAGTTTACATTTAAAAAATTGTTGAAAGTGAAACTGTTGTTATGAATCACACGAATCAATGTTATGTGCATGAAACACACTTTATCGCATGAAATAGAAATACTATAAGCCGGAAAATTTATTTCAGATTTCCAGTGGAAGTGGCTTCGAGGGCAAAGGGTTAAATGGGATCCTTTATTTTTTCTGATAATATAGCAGCGTTTTCTGAGACGAATAGAAGGATCTGCCACATGATATTATTCCATATGTTGAGATGACATAAATGAAATGCACATGAGTCAGATGAACGCTGAAAGAAATAAGGAAAAGAAAGAAATTGGTAAAATGTACTATGGTTGCAAATGTTCGATGTTTATGAGCTTTAGTATATCCACATCACATTTACAATTTTTAGTGCTCAGTGTTGGTTTCTTACGTGGTCTTCGTGTTCTTAAGTCAACTGTCTACTAACTGTTCCAGCAAAGATTTACATATTATTGCTTGAATTTATTGAAGCTTTAATAGTATTTGTAAAACAAAAAAGAATCGTAGTGTAAGAGATTGACTGATAAACTGAATAAACTGATTTGCAACAAATTATATAAACAATGCTACGTATTACAATATGGGACTGGAATAGCAGACTAACAACAAGCACCTACGAATTTTACAAAACAATCATTGTTTATTATCCGGCGTGTTTCTCACGCAAATGCTGTTCCACAGTCTGTCTAAAAACGCAAATAATTTAGTTAACTTCAAATTATAAACACACATGGATAAATGTAACTTAAAATAGATTTATTTATCAGTGACAGAAAATCTCATTTTCCTCATTAATTCCCGGCCATACTTAAAAGCCCCATAACTAATTCTATAACTATTATAACTATTTTCATAACTAATTTACCATTTTCCTTAATATGTACTTTTCTATCTAGCTATAAATATAGTATTAATTACGTATATTCTATTCATAGTGTATTGTACATAAACAGTTTCACTTTAACGGTTTACTTTAATAATTAATAAAGCAATCGAGTAAAGCACGGAACATTCACGGAAGCCACTATAGTGGCGCGTCGTGCCTAAGAGGTTAATTATGCGCATTCCGAAGAAAGAAGATAGAAGATGGGGTGTATCCGGCAAGTATTCCTATCGCGTCGAACTTTCGCAGCACATCCACACACTCCCTTTGTTTACAAAGAATTGCGAGTAGGGTTCGTCGTGCGCGGAAGAGTATACACAGCATAATAAACAGAGACGCTACTGAATAACGATGCGCTATCGAATGAACACCTTATTTACAAGGCGACGCTTGCAATTAGACGGTCACCAGCTGACAGCTTCCAGACTTCCCTGCTTCACTGATTTCACTTGGCCAATTATTCACCACCCTCGGTTCCACTAGCCTTTCTAGAGCTTACATCAAAAGTCTCCATTTTTTTATCCTGCCGATCTCATTATACAATCTAATTTGTACAAACTGTACGATACACACTAACATTGACACATTCACTATATCAGTTTTAGTATCGAATGAAATATTGAAATACTTTCACTATTCCTAATGATCTGTAGTCATTCTTCCATTGTACAAACCTTTTGTTATTGATTAATATCTCCGTTTAATGTGTCAAGATTATTTACATATTATATTATACTATACTATATTATATTATATTACACTACACTATATTATATTACATTACATTATGTTATGTTATACTATACTATACTATATTATATTATATTAAATTCTACGATTCCAATCAACATTATTTAGTGTTAATTGCATCTAATCGTATACTCTGTAAACTTATTGGCAAGACTATAGTATAAAACGTCCACTCACTACTTCCGCGTACGTGGTAGTTTTAAATTGTCTTTTGAGTTCATTACCACTTTCTCTAATACGAGATATTACTACATTTGCCAATTTCTAAATAAGAACATTACTACTGCCGTTAAAGTGATCAGCTTCGTCAGATTTATCTCGTCGTTACTATATCAGAAATGACTGAATAAGTTTCTTTATCTAAATGCGTGATAAAAATCCAACAAGAAGCAAATTAATCCTCCAAATAAAGTTGCTATATATACCGTTGCTAATAGAAAGTATTTCCTAAAAAATTAGTATGAATACATACGCGTCAATTTTTACGGCAGAGTGCTGCATCATTAACCGAGCACTGGAGGTTACCAACTTATATAATTATATTAATGCGGAGGCCAAATTTTAGTTATGGTATCAATATTCAAATTATCGAAGTTATAACTAAATACTCTAAGTTTATATCAACTAACAAAAGCTAACATTTTATTAATTTTATTCGAATACCAAGATTATCCAGTTATCAAGGCTTCAATTACTGATCTAACCAGAGATCTGAAAGTTCAAGCAAAAATGTCCACCAAAACTTTAATCGGTAAGCAAAATTTAGCTAAAGGTATAAACTATATTAAATTCTGTCAGAAGAATACGTGTAAGCGATGGTTATGTCAAAACCTCTAGAAATAGAGGTATACTGGACTTGCATTTTCTTTTAAATATTCCACTAGGAAGTATTAATCTTACAACCGATAAGGTTTCTCAGTACGGAAGAAAATTCCACGAGTTTAACCATATTATATAGCAATGTCCAGATTATGGGAACAAATGTATTACGCTAGAAACACGGCTTCCCAAGAATAAGTACTATTTTCCTCTTTGTATTAGTTCCATTTTATGTAATTCTAACATAAAGGGAACACGAACGATCTACAATTTTCTTAAACAATTTTTCGTGAAAATATAGGGACTAACGATAAGTAATATCGAATATATGTATATGTAACAACTCTGTATTTGCTAATAAACCGTCCAGTTTGAAGCATTAATAAATAATATCCGAAGTAACTGTCACTTTTTCAAAGCGCTTTTAGTTATTAATAATTTACTTTTAGAAACAATTGTGGAACTTTCAATTAGACATAAACTCAAACCTGCGAAGCTGTAACGAGTTCTGTTATTACAAATAAAAAATAATCTGCGGTCCCTGAAGATCTGCTGGCTACAAAGGTCTGGGCAATAAAGATTCATTCGTTTTACAGAAACGATATCGACGTCTGGCAACGAGTGATCAGTTTTAGATAGGACATGCGTTGGATCTGACAGGAGAGTCACGAGAGGCAAACGCCGGCTCGGGAGGACGCGTTGCGACGGTAAAGGCGCTGAAGACGCCGAAGACGCCGAAGACGCGCGAGGTCTCTGGAAATAGAAGAGTGACACAAGAGTGAAGGCCTGCAGCGCGAGTCGCGGATGCACCGTAAAGTTGCTTATTTTAAATAGGAGCATGCCCGAAGGCTCCGCCGATGGAAATAGCGGAGGCCGTTCCCGAGCTAACTCGCTATATCGTCCATTTCGAAATCGTAAACCATCCGTAGAGAGACCCACGGTAACCTTCCGCAATCCGTGGGAACCGGCCGGCATGCTTCCCCGTCGATCAATTCGAAATGTTTCGGCCAAAACGATGCTTATCTGTCCCGAGAAAATCCAAACGCAGTTTTCGACCGCGAGACAAACATCCTCGACCCAATATGTTCGCGCATGTGCTCGATAAATTGTAACTTTCAGCCAAATTCCTTAGCTAATGGTACAACTGTCGCCATTCGAGTTATGGCGATGTTGTCACGATTTAGAACACTTGAACGATTTAATTAAATTTGAATTGTCGAACTGTACCAAATGGTATCCAAGTTCGATGTTTTAGCGCGGAGTTTAATATAAGAAGGAATTCAGTTTCACTTTGGATTCTTGATGCCGCATTATTAAAAACTAGGTGGTGACACAATGACTGGATATCGAGACCTCTGTTTTAAATTCATAGGATCTACTAGTTTATTTAATTTTCGGTTTAACATAAAAATTGCGAATAACTAAAAATAACAAATTGTATTATGTGATTTATATCGTAACGTAATATGTCCAAAGTAATTAATGTATCTCAATAATTATAGATTAAAGGAATCATCACCGTGGTTGTATCCTTAAAGCATCCAGGCAACAAAAAGATTTTTAAGTTAAAAACTTCGATTACTTCGAATTTGTTAAGACCAAGAAAATAAAAACATATACTTGGCTCGTGAAGAATAACAAAGACAATTTCTGTTCCGCATAAATGTCCGTCGTCACAGTTCTCTCGAATTAATCTGTAAATCTGTAAAGCGCAGACTTCCGCGATTTAATGACCGTGGCATGTGACGTATAATAATGCGAGGAACGAGATTTAGCGTTTCCCCGGGTACACGTGTTGTATAACAGATAAATAATATTCCAGGCGTGATATAAATAATAACTAAGCCGGGGCAGAAGTTTCATCCAAAAATTCCCCGCGTTGCGCCACGGGATTAGGGGTAAGACACGAATCACGCTCTGCCCGTAGGAAGCGCCGCAAAACTTCGGAAGTCTAGACTAAACAACGCTGCACTTCGACGTGATCGAGAACAGGCTTAAACGTTTCATCGTGAGGTCCAATATGCGTTCGCCAGCTTCAATAATCTCCAGGCTAATAGTTTATGTGGACGGATAAGATGAATGTTTATATGCAGCCTAAAACTATTACACAACTGCAGAATCTATGTAAACTATTCGGAATTATTTATCGTTTGCTAGGTTTAAATACGTGTATGTAAGAATTTCTTTAAATCCATTGTAATCTGGTTAACATTATTCTTACAAGATTTAAAAAATAAATCAACCGTAGTATCTTCAAGTGACGAAAGCGATTACGAACCAGTTCGACCGCAAAAATATGCGCGTTTTGAACTACGACGAGCAGCATTGAATTATGTACGTTTTGAAAATTTCTCCATGTTCAAAATTAGGAATTAACATTTTTTTAAATGTTTCAATGCGTAATCGAATTATTTATTTTGTTTGGAAAGCACTTTCTCGCTATTTCGTGAAGCTTTGACATATTTTCTAAGCGAGACTTTCTTTTAACATACTGTGAATAATATTATTTTTCTTATAAATTTTTCTTTAACATGTTGTGAAAAATTATTTCTTATAGCTATTTATGAAGCTTCTGAATATTTCTTTTTGTGCGGTTTCTTTTCTGCGGTCCCTATCTACCGCACAAAGACAGGTTTGACTGTATACAACGATGAAGCAGACTTATTATGGTTAATTCATTGGAAATTAATTCTCCAGTTCGAAAGTTGTCATAAAATATGTTTCTAACGAATTAAATAAACATATAAGCGTGTATCGCTGGTGGTACGCGTGGCACGGAACGCGTAAACAATTTAGACTTCCTGAAAACTGCATCTTTCCAGGCTCGTCCACTTTCTAGCAGCCAACTTTCATTACGGAATCTACACCGGTTGCGAAGTAAAAGTATTCGGAAGCTGATTATAAGTAATTTTGATCACGCCAACGTCTGTTTCTGTGACTCACGCAACAACTCATGCATGCCGAATATTATCCAAATGATCTCCGCAAAGAAAGTGAGAAGAGGAAAATCTTGCGATACTTTCCTACGGTATCCTCTCATAAATCTTGCACGCGAGCGATCAAAACCGCTCCTGCGATTTGTTACAATAACAAGCTGGAATCCAAATCTGAAACAACATTCGTTTTCATTGAAGATTTCTGGTATTGGACGTCTGTTGATCCGGGAACAGAGATACTTTTCCGTGATATTTTTGCATGATCCAGCGGACAGGAAACTGAGCAGTCTCTTCCTCACGGAAATGACATAACAAACGTCACTGAGAACGTTGAAAATTCTTTCTTCTGATTGAATTTACTTATTCGAAGAGAATACTTGAGATTCGAAGATTGTAGTCTTCCCTTTGCAAAAATTCGCTGAAACATACTGTACGATCGCTCTTGACTCTATTATGGAACAGAAAGGAACAAGTTCTTACACACCTTGTAACGAATTGTCAGGGCACCTTTCGAAATTTAATGAAACGATAAGAAATTGTTCTTTAAATTCCAAGAATGAAAAACGGAAGCTCCGATCTCGAAAATGGTACATTCAGTCGTGAGAAAATTTTCCAGTGTTTTTAGGAACGTTTAAAGTAGCAGTTTCAAGTAGAAGCTATAATTCCAATTATATTCTTCCGTCTGGTATCGGGAAATTGTTAACATTTGATTGGTCCACAGGTCGTCGTCGAACCTGTTCGATACTCTCGATCGTTTCACCGACAAAGAGGTCGTCGGTTGTTCTTGGTAAATCGTGCGATGTAGAAGTCGGAGCATGTACAAAGAAACAAGCCACCACCAACAGCAGCAGCAGCAGCAGCAGCTGGGATTACTCATCGCAACGCGCCTTCGCGATTTTCAACGGGTGTTTATCACGGTTTTAGTCGGAGAGGCAGATCGGCCTTGGGTCCTGGCAGCGCTCCTATAAACGCAGGAAACTTCTCGGCGAAACGCTGCGTCCAAACGCGTTACGCAAAATTATTGCCGCGATATTATTCACGGTTTCGCTCGATTCCGCCGCGGCCAGTTTGTTAAACGTCACACGCGTGACTGTCATTTCTCGGCGTCCGTTCAACGACAATCTTCCCGGCGCTGTCTTCGATCTATAGATCGGCGAGGAGAATGCCGACTCCCAGCGATCGTCTAACGGCGACTATATCCGCGAGCTTCATCGTCGCGCAAGCGAATGCTCTCTCCAGCAAACGACGGCAGCAGTATCCTATAGGAGATTCGAACAGCCGGAAGATGTTTCGGGTTATTCGTGTTCCGCCCAAAAGATGGGAGAGAGAGAGAGAGAGAGAGAGATGTAAGCTATTTTCATTATTAGGCATCCTTTCTATTTTATGGCTGGTTGGTCGGTACTCGGATTTGATTTATTCGATGAGATCAAGACCGGAGTTATGTAATCCGATTAAACGCCGCTCGTTCATCAACGGACTTTTGTTTTTACGATCCTCCCGCGGAAGAGTACGAACGAATTTACTACGTCTTGGATTATTATTGTTTGGCCGGGCCATCCGTCCTTAGAGATATTTCATTACGGTTGGGACATTATATCGTGCCGCGTTCACGGAACTTGCTAAAAAAAGCTATTTAACAATCTGAAGCACTAAGTAATATTCGTCATTGGTTAGAACTCGCGGGTGGATATTTCTCAACAATAATTTCGTTAAGTGCAAATATGCTAACCAAAGATTCCATTGATTTGCAGTATTAATGTTTCCCTTTTTGTACGAGGAACTGTTGCTAAGTTTGTCTCGAAATTGCGAATTTTATATATTCGTGACAAAAATGAACAGACCAAATACATAACTGTAAAGACGTAACAACGTGATTCATTTAGCAGGCGAGACACATTGTTGTTTATCTTCTGTTTCATGCAACTCCACGATGATTCGTGGTCTAACAATAACGTGCTGAAATAGAAGCAGCATTTACCATTTCTTACAATAGACCGAATCGGAATTCATCCTAGACCTAGATCATCGTTTCTTCAAACTTACTGAATAGTCTACTGTGTACAAACAACTCCATCCTTGATAATAGGATGATTACCGTGAGCAGAGTGTTTCTGTATCCTCTTTAGAAACATCGATGATCTCGTTTCACATTTAGCAAGAAAAACTTCTCAGCTAACGAAGGAAATGTTTCCCTGTCCTAGTTCTCAAAAGACAATCAACGAAACTGGAATTCCGCATCAAGATCCTACGCGTTGCTATGATTGATCAGAGTTTCCATGGAACACCCAACTCGAGTCCCGATTATGGACTCGAGCGTTAAATATTTCGTCGTCTTTATTCCTAGGATCGAATCCACGATCTCATTCACAGGTTAACAATGTTCTAACAGAAACTAGCATTTAATAGTATTTAATAATAGATTAAACAGTTAGACGACGATTTACTCAATGTATCAGAGAGACTTTTTCCTTTGCCGCTGCTTTCTGCAAAACACTTTACTCCCAACCAGTAAACGGTGGATCTTCGTGCGCGTTCATAAATGTTAAAATTAACATTATTTTTCTCAAGAAAACTTATCAAGTAAAGAAGAAAACGTTTCGCTAGGTTTTAGAAGATCAATAAAAGTGGGGTTCTGCGTAAAGATCCAAGGTATTAATGCGATTAATTGGACGAAATACCGAACTGTACCGAGTAATTAACTTCAGTTCGAAATATTCCATCCTCATCTTACCTCTCGCCTAGTGGTGGTGGTGGTTTTACGGGTGGTACTTGTCCTGGTCATGGAGCTGAGGGTCTCGTGGGGCGAGTCCCAGTCCTGGAAAACCTCCGTGGTCGCCATGACGACTCGCACGGTCCCTCAGAATCGACGCACTATTAAAATTTCACTGGATTTCGCGGCAGAAGCTCCGTCGAACAATGTGCTCCCTTCCTTGAGCTACGATACACACTCGAACGGTCTTGCTCCTTTAACGATAATCCTTGATCGTTCCAGGTGCCGACGACGCGAGGAGACAGAAGGGACGAGGTGGTGGAGGAGGAGGAGGAGATAGGGCATTAACATAAGGCGTAATCGAAGAACTTCTCAGATATTGAGTTTCAAATATTCTTTGGAAGTGGCCGCGGTACCCGACGACTTTAATATTCCCCATCAAATATTCTTCTCGGGATAACGAAGAGGTTCGCGCCGGATTCCTCGACGGAGGATTTCATCATTGAACAGTTGTTTTAAGAAGACTCCGTGGAAGATTTCGGAACAATTCTGTAATTACTTCATTAGTTCACCGTGCTTGCTGCGCTGCAGGATCATTTCGTGTATGCGCATTTTTTATCAGAGTTTTCATCGTGCTCGCTCAACCGTTGTCTATACTAAGAAGAAATTTTGATACTGAGAAATGTATAGAGAGGTATATACTTCGAAGGAGCTCCTCAGCAAGCGTTAGGTTCTCGGATGTTATCCGAGGGCGTAATCTTTACTGCGAGCACAATCAAGCGAACATTTCGCGATCGCACTTTAAAGAAATTTTGTGACAACTATTAAAAAAAACGAGGAAACAGAGGTACTTCGAAACCTGCAGAGACCCTGAAGAATCCCCCAGACTGATATCGCTAAAGAAATAATCACGAAATTAGTACTGGTTTTAGGGAGTTTTCCATAGGGTGTAGAAACGATACTGAGAGGTTCTCGATTGCTGGGAACGAGAGAATGGTTGGACCGATACCTATGTGCTCGCCCCATCGGACGAATCCGGGCACCACGTAGACGCGAGGATGCGGCACGACGTCGCGAAAGCTGCTGTTGGCTTCTTCGTGGAGGACGAATGCGCGATTCGAGGTGGATCTCGCGCGACTGAGCTTCGTAAGCACGCTTCGGCATCGCGGCGAGTCAACCGCTCCGCGCCCCATCCGCAGTCTAATTCCAGAAATACGGAGAAACACGTATAATTAGGACGACGACGGCCACCACGACGACGACGACGACGACGACGCCCGCCGTGGCGACGACGCTGGCCTACGGAAAGAACCGCGGGCCGAGCCCTCGCGCGAGGCTGCGTAACTGTCGCGGATGGACCTATGGCATGTGCAATGTCAAGGGATCGTCAACCGAGCGCAGTTTCCGGAAGCCGCTTGGAACGGTTCGCATTCCGATAATACTTTCTTGTTTTGCTGCTTTCGATGATTCCAGGTACATTGGACCTGGCTGAGTCCAGCAGGCTAAACATGAGAAATCGGTCTCTAATTTTCACTTTGTCAATTTTCTAGGAACTCTTCGTTTAAGGATAGTATGAGATTGGGAAGCCTGAACTTTCACTCGAGCGCAATGGTACAGAGGTTTCGTAGGATACGGGAAACCAGCCGCCTCAGTTTCAGTTTTAGCTTTAGATTTAGTCTATAGCAGTAGCCAACTCAGCTTTAGCCTTAGATTTGAGTTATAGGTAACCTCAGCTCTAGCTTTAGCTTTAGGTTTAGGTTTAGATTATAGGCAACGAACCGCCCGAGCTTTAGCTTTTCGTTCAGGCTGTTGGTAACCAACCAACAATGGTCGCGACATGAATTTCGATCGAAATTTATCGATGGAAGCGGCGATGGTTATCTCCGGGCGCATCTCGTCAAGTTTTCAACGCTGGCCGAGCTTAAGGGAAACAAAGGGCCTTGATTACGCAGGGTCGGGACGGAAGAGGCGGAATGACAGGCGAACCCGGAAAAAAAAACGAGAGAAAAAAAGCGAAACAACCGGCGCGGCGGCAAGGAAAGCGTGACGCTTGTCGACCGAGGAATAATGGCAGCGCGCCGCGGTCTCCATTTCCCGGCACGCGGTCCGGCAAATAAATCAAATATCGACGGTATGCGTCCGTAAATCGAATTCCCGCCGTGCCGGCAAGTTGACAGCTACAGTGGCATGAATGGGACCGTAAGACATTACTGATTTTACGGCCGGTCTACCGCGGTTGATGAGTTCATGCCGATTTTATGCGTGTCCCGGAGAAATGGCGAACACCTTCCATCGCGGAATAGTTATTTTTGGAGGGACTTGTCACGCCTTGCCTGTCGATAGCGGAACAGAATTCTCTCGCACGGGATTGGTGCCGTGAACCACGAAAATTGTACAATCTGCGGAATCAAATTCACGCCGAGGTAGTCAAATCTTGTGATAGTTTTCATTTAATAATAGGGTGTCCCCTAAGTTCCTTCCTTATTCTTTTCATGCGAAATCGATAGACGATATTTGTTGTTTAAGGTTGATTTATTGGGTTATATATGAACTGTTCTGCAACTGTTAGGCTTTTATTAAGGTGTCCATTTAGTTCCTTCCTTATTTCGGATGAGAAATCGATAGACGATATTTGTTGTTTAAGGTAGATTTATTGGGTTATATATGAACTGTTCTGCACTGTTAGGCTTTTATTAGGGTGTCCATTTAGTTCCTTCCTTATTCGGATGAGAAATCGATAGATGATATTTGTTGTTTAACCCTTTATACTCCAGTGGCCACTCTGAGGCGCCACTGATATTTTTTAATATCTTATAGTAGAGCTGTTCAACTACTTGAATGTATGGGCAACGATTTTTCCATCGCCCCATCATCTCCATTAATAATACAGAAGGACTAATTGACTAATCCATTTAAATTATTATTTATAATTTAATTTATTTTATTATTATAAAATTTCATAAAAATTCAACTTTTTTCTGGATCTAACAGATCTGACACATCGGTCGAAGATCGATCCAATTCGCAGCAATTTTTAGTTTGTTACAATTAACCAGTTGCTTCCTGTTTTTGCCGATACGTTCTTTGAAATAAACACTTCTCGATCGAAACGTAATAATAGAGAAGGATATGTAAAAATAGACGCAGACAGATAGAGGCACTCGAGTAATAGACGTTCCAATAAACGAAACGTATATTCTTGTTCGCCGCGAAACATTGTGAATTGATGCGAAAGAATTTTTCACTTTGGTGTGCCTGTAAACAAATAATTTATTATGTTATAAGCAACGGTATAGCTATTGTCACGAGAAAGATAAAGTAGCATTACGAAACGCACGTGATTTAGGCCACGATAACTTTTATACGTCGGGTTCCGCTTCTTTTTATCCTGCTGCATTCGTTTGCTTCTTCTTTAATCATATATATATTCGGTACAAAAATACTTATCGCGTTGCACGGCCGATTATAATTCAGAAGACAATGTAGAATGCTACGAGCGTCGGTATTTTAGTATGACAATTACTATACGCGTAAATCTTAAAATAATGACTGCGGGATCTCAATTTTAGAATCGGTGTCGTTGTCCGCTCAACAAACCGGCGATTAATAAGGTATTAATGCATCGATGTCATCGCAATACCGGTTCTAGCAGTACGAGCCAACCTCGTTTAACACTCGACGCACGCGTCCTTCTTCCGTGGTATTCAATTTGGCACTATTTTAGGGATAAATTACTCGTTCCTCTTACCCCTTTATATCGGGAGAATTATACGAGTCTTGGAAGTTGCGATAAACTACTGCCTCTAGTATGTACTATAACGTGTTCCCTTTGAAACACTTTGTGACACATGTTAATGTGTCCGTAACAGTTATTATTTATTAGCACACGCCCGAAGGTGGATTGTAATTGAGGCTGTTTAGGTACGAATTACTTTTCCGATGAAACGTGAATCTATTTATATATGTATTTACTCCAAAATATGTATTTTCATCAATTATTAGTTCTTCTTAGCAACTAATCGCTGCATAAAGGCTTAAACTACTAAACATAAATAAATATATTATTCATAAATGCAAATTTCCCTCAGATGAGTAGATCGCCGATCAGAGTTTGAAATGCTGGTCGCAGTACGTCATTGTCGTGTAAATATTTAAATTATTTGTTTGCCATTGTAGAAATTATACGCGTGATCCCGATGTCGTTAACACTCATCCTTACAGAATTAATATACATTTAAACCAAAGACGTGTACATCAAACAAGAGTTCTCTATCTTCTCCTTTATGCAAAATGAATATTCTCCGTATTATTTGCAACACATAAAATGAAATCAAAATGTTAATAATCGTAATGGTTATTAATAATTATAATTGTTTAAAAATTTTCATTCTTCGAATGTTCTTATATTAATGCATTTAACATATTCATTTTTTTTCGTGAATGTGTAAAAATCTGCGGTCTATCTATTATTTATTATTAATTCGCGTTATAAAGATTTACCGTCTAGTTAACATGCAAATGCTAACGTATATGGCCTCGTTATCCGAAAATTTTTGTTACGTTATAAAAATGAATATTAATACGAGCAAAATTAATCTCTGCGAGATGTGAATCTATGAATATATAGGGACACATAAAAATGTACTAATCCTTTCTGAAAACATTTTTCAGTAAATTCTTATCTCGAAGCACAACTCAGTCGCTAAACAATAAAATCATATTACGTGGTTCCTTATTTTCATGCCTTTATCGTCCGCGGGACACGATATCGTTCTCATTTCTATTATGTACAGCCGTAAAATTCGCTTTGTCTAATAATAGTCATGAATTATTCAGAAAAACCCAGCCGAGTTGATTTAATCTCGAGCATAAACATCTTCCGTTCAACGCAATTCTTGCAATTAACATTAAGGAACGATTAATATCGCAGCCTCGAAGAGTTTCGTTTCTTGCATCTAACGTGTTTCACCTAGACCGACAAAAAATTCTAAAAGAGAAAAAACGAAGATCGTTCTGTTATATTACACTTTCACGACAGATAAGGTAATGGGATCTAGGAGATTGAAATTGGAAATGTTCTTCTCTTATCACGGATTTCCTCGCCGCGAGTTCTGTTGTGTCCTTTCGTCTATTTTCCGACCAGGTGGTTTCAACCTCTCTCGCTTCGTTGAGTTCCTTCTCCGTCCGCTTTTCTATTTCCTTAGCTGCTGCTGCTCTCAGGCTTTTTTCTTACGGTTAGTCGAGTTAGTTTCCTTTCTGGTCGTCCCGCAACATTTCCATCCGGGTCTCGTACAAATTACCGCGTTATGGTACTCGCGGCACGGCTTTATATACGCACTTTATTTGTTTACTGTCTCGCGGTACTTGTTACACTTTTTCACGGTTTATGACTTTACACGTTTCTGATCTTTCCGTTGCCCCATAACGGCCTGTTTCGGTCTCTCGACATACCGTCAGAGCGAAAACTTGTAGTACACTTGCCGCGGTTGGTGCGTCGACACGCTTCCTGTTTTGAAATTCGATACTTGTCAACATACTTTTTCCAAACGAGCGCATTCATTTTATCCATTTTCGCACGACACTGGTTTTTTCAGAGCAATTAATACCTAGGCTACCATGGTCGCCTATAATAGTTGTGTTTGTGACACTGAGAGCGCCTACGGACGCTTATCCCATTGTTGTCACCTGAGACTGAGACCGTCTAAAGGCGCTCGACGCAATTTAGCTTTCTGACACGGAAGGCGACTACAGACACCCTGAACATTTTATCGAAAATTATCCCGACGGATCTTATCTCAGTTAGACGAAAGCAGCAAAAGAAGTGAAACACGTTACGACTGTAAAAGTACGATTATGTATTTATTCATGTTTCGAGTGATATCACACTTTACTAGATTGTTGGATATATTGCGGACAAAAGGTTTACATTAATATTAAATTTTTAATATTTGTAGTAGCAATTCTATATCCTCACTATATGATATAGTGCGTCTCAAAGTCCGCTATAGTTCAGCTATATAAAACATAAGGATGATCTTTTAATTTTAACGCCTCGCCATACTTTGACGAGCCTAACTCGTAGTGTAAAGTTTAATGTACACGTTGTTTTGTTCTTTTAAGTATTTTCCAAAAAAGGCAGTGTTTGAATGTTAACTCTTTGACTCTGAAATAAAGTAATTTTTACATTATCAAATTCGTTTATTTAAAAGAAATCATTGAAAGTCTAATTAGTGTTTGAGTCACAGAGCCCAATTTTGTATGCATAAAGTGCATGCCAAGTCATATAAATTGGAAATACCATAGGTGAGAAAAGTTATTTTTGATGTAGAGTGCAAAGGGCTGATCTAATTATTTTTTACCACGCAGAGCCTTCCGCACTCGCTGCCGCAGCGATTACGGTGCGGTGCCAAAACAAAAATATTTCTGTTGCTTTAATCGACGCGGCATAGGGTCGCATTGCTTGCGAAAGGGTTAATTTCGAAACTTGTTATCCAGTGATACAGGGTCGACGAATGATGCCGAACCGTGGCAAGTCGTGCGACGGAGCTGCGCAAAAACGGATTGCGAAAGCGAAACGTCTTCGATCTAATCTCTTTTGAAAAGCTTTTGGCGCTGTACAACGCACGAGGCATTCCGGAAACGATGATATCAAGAAGGAACGCGCGGAGCCGTGGGCTCGCAAGACAGATAGTTATCATCGCGCCGGACGCAGCTTCCCCTTTCCCGAATTTCCTTGGCAACTGATTTGGAGGTACGGTTTCGTGGATTCGTATAGCCTATCTAACAATTCAAAGATGACAAGCCGGAACAGCGAGGATCCTCGTGAACACTGTTCTTAAGTACTTACGTGCAGCTACATGTTAGGCAACTCCACTCCGTTCTCTGAGTGTCTATTCTGTTCGAAATAGAGCGACGCGATGAGAATTTTACCAAGGTTCGAGCAACTTTCGGAACTTTAACAACTTTAACTATGTACATTGGGAATTTATTATACGAAGTAATAACTATTTCTATAATTTGTACATAATGTTACATAATATTACATACGATAGGATGACATTATTGTAGCGTTGGCATGAACAAACCTAAGGTTGTGGACAACTCAGAAATCTAAAATTACAATCGTTTTTACTGTTTATAGATTAAACACTTTTTTAAGCGACCAATTGATAATACGACTTTCCCGATTTTTATGAAATACATCAAACTAATGAAGTATACAGTGACCCCAACACAATAATGCAGGGGAATATATACTAGGAATATAATTTGCAAATATAAACGATGCTATCAGAACCACAGAATCATCTTATCAATCATGAAAACCCAAGTGCGAGATTAATAGACAATTAGAAATCGTTATGAGTTCAATGCATATCGATAACAAGGAATTAATTTCATAGTCAATGGGCGGCAAGATTTTCATCCCCTCCCTTGAATGATTAAATCATTTAGAAATATACGCGTTGAACATTTTCTTGCCCCTTAAAGTGTTTTCAGAATTATAATAGGTTAAGTTTCCAACTAGGAGCACCAATTTAAAAAATGATGTTAATTTCAACGTTTAGAAATGTATAAATTCTATTAGCACATAGTATAGTTGTTTGTATACTGTTTCATTCTAAATATACAAATAACTATTTATAAAACAGTTTACGGACGTTTCGGTTATGTTCTGCGATGCTTAATTTATTGATTGCCATCATTCACAGTCCACGGGCAATTTGTTTTGTTAGTTATTAGAAAATCGTGTAACGCGAACGCCACGTCAAAGTGTTAGAATGTGCTTAAATATTGAATTAATAGTATTTGGAAGAGGAACCGTGCCAAACCGAATCGTTTATATGGTATTTAGAGACGCATGACTGGTAATGGGTATTTAAATAATACGGAAATCGAGAGTAGGTATAAAGGCATGGTCGGGTTTAAATAGACCGTTTTCGTTGCGGCTCACTGTTTGCGCGGATCTGTTCAAATTTAGTGTAGCGCGTATATAATTCGCATCATGTAACGTCTGTTACACATACGCTTTACATACTGGTTACTTAATTCACTATCATATATAGGATACGTATTATATAACTTTAACCGCTTTATAACTAAATACATCCTACTCGCTCTTTTAATCTACAAGAACGAGTGACGAGAATAATATCAATTTATTGATGTAATATTATATAAATATTATTAATGTATACAATATATATACTAATATATATTATGTACTAGTAAATATTATAAATATTATATGCTAAATTATTATATACTTAATACTATATACTTTAATCTATAAGAACAAGAACGAGTGACGAGAATATATTCATTTCTTGATGTAATATTATATAAATATATACAATATATACAATATATATTATATACTAATAATACATTTTTAATTTGAACTGTTCCTACAAAATCTATTACAAAACTAATTCTATAATATTATTTCTACAAACAACGAAACTACTTCTACAAATTTACTTCATCAACCTCTTTAGGGATACTGCCACGTATGTGTACATTTAGTTTTCTTAAAATTATAATTATTCTAAGTATAGAGAAAAACTATTCACTACAGAATCCCTCAGCAATACCAAAAAGACCTCATCGAATAAAATGAAATACATATATATAATAAAAAGAAAGAATTAAATAGATTGTTCCCTATTATAAAAATTCATCCCTGAAGAGGTTAAGTATATTATATATTTTCTTATGCGCATTATTTTAATTCTGTGTATACTAGTATACTACATTTCGGCGTGATTTGTATACACTGCATTTTAGAAGGATAATCATGTTTTTTAATTCAGTACTTCAAATAGCATCGACAAATGCATTCTTTCAAAAGAAGATGTCTGAAGTAGTTATAATTAGTTTACGACTAACATAATATCTGTAATTTCGTAAAAAATAATTATATCTGCGAAAATGTACAAAATAAATATTCTGCGTAAAAGCATTCATAGAACTTTAACAATGAAAGCAGAAGATTATTTTGCTGTGGAACATTTATCGAAAATTTGCAAGAATTGCCTGCCGATTATTGAAACGCAGATTCGGCGTTGGACAGCGAGATTAATGACAGAATCTAATTGCGAATCATAAAATAGCTCTGATTCGAGGGATTGCGAAAGAAATCATAGGGCACCGCGTTAAAATAGTTTCATTCTAATAACGTAGAAATTCGAATAAATCACCGGAGATCGGAGCCGATCCAAGCGCCATGTTTGATTTCGCGACGCGCATCCGGCAAGCGGATTCATCGCGACGATGGATCTCCGATGCGGTACGGCGGTAACGGCCAATAACCACCCGCCGAATAGATTATTTATAAACGTAATCTCATTCTGTCGCGGCTCGGCCAGATGGCAACACCGGCCGAAAGCTTTCGCGCGAACTTGAAAGCTCCCCGAAAGCTTTGCCGCGCGAGCCGCCAGATGGAGACGAGCTTCCATATCGCGACTGCGAAGAACGTCTTTCCGCTTTACCAGTCGTTCTGCCAAAAAAGTTCTGCCTCTCTTTGCCACTCGGGAAGCTTTCGAGAACTCAAGAATTGGAAATTCTTGTCGAACAATGGGGCCGTTGTGCTCGCTTTTCATTAATTCGTTGCGACGCTCGCAACGGAGGAGCAGTCGGCTTGAAGCTTTTACAAACAGTTCGAGACTTTTTCTAATTTTTCTATTCTCTATTAACGACGATGGTTTTATCAAAAATTTATTAAAAACATTACCTTTATTTCGCACGCAATATTTTGACACGCAGTTTCAGCGAAGATTTCCAACGTGTATTCACCGCGACACAAATATCCAATTGAAATCGAATTGGAGTAGATGTTCGCAAAATGGAACAAATGTTCAACCGCAATAAATAAATTTAAGGTTTAGATAATAAACGTTTTATTAGTTGTATAAACTAATGATGATACAGTAAACCATTTCTGACTGAGTTTCTAAAGAATATACTGTTGATTGGAACAAATGTCTGCAAAAACAGAGTGCAACGAGTAGAAAAATTAAAACCTAGCTAAACTTTGGTTTTATTGTATTTCAAGCTGAACAAATTATACAGTGGACTAGAACAGCAGTCGCAGATACATTTCAAATATAATCACAGTATCGGAAATGTATCAATCGCATGATGAAATTCTGCAACTGTTCCAAATCTGGACCTAAACCAGAATAATCCGGAGAATGCGAGGCTAATTAAAGTCTAGAATTAATTACTGGCCGAGTAAACAACAATGGAATGACTACTGAGGACGTGAATGCGTATTGCTTTTTTTTAATTAGGGAACAAGAAGACCTTATAGAGTTTGATAAAATTATTAAAATTTTTTCAGGGGGATTTTTAAATTAAAATAACTTTAAACATTTTTATCATGGATTAATGTAATGGATAAGATATTTTTTTAAGAATAACTAGAAAGATTACCTTAGGGATAACAGGATAATATTTTTTGAGAGATCCTATTGAAAAAAATGTTTGTGACCTCGATGTTGAATTAAGATAAAATTTAGGTGCAGAGTTTCAGTTTTGGGTCTGTTCGACCTTTAAAATCTTACATTTATGAACATATCCGTGATCGTCGATATCTGCATAATGAAACATGATGTTCTTTTTCGAGATTATTAATTCTAGTTGACTAAGTTTTGCGATCCTCGTAGACTCAACGGAAAATAGAATGTAACGAGTTCGTTTAACTGCAATTGACTGGCGCCGCTCGTTTACCTATATACAGTAGAATTCTTACACCTGTTGCAAATAGTTTCATTTCTCGTGTTGCATCGTGATGCCAAAACACGTTTGTTTCTAATAATTTGGCAGATGTGACAAATTATGGTTCAAAGACTTGCTACCGCGAAGAAATATTCCAACTATCTGTCATTATCAGCTGGGAATATTGTGCACCTTTTACGCGATCGTCATTTAGAAAAGTGAAAACGATTTCATTGAATAAGGCTCCGTTAGTGTAACTGCTATATCGAGGATCTTTATGCTCATTTGTAAATAGTATAAGCAAAATGAAAATAAAAATAATTTGAACATATTTCAATAATCCAGATTTGTCAGAAGTGTGACGAGATTGTTATGATCGATATCAAACAAAGCATGAACTAAAGGTAAATATTTAGGTAACATAAAACCATACTTAAACGCTGTACATTGAGTTTAATTTTGCTTAAATGAGAGAAAGAGACTTAACTTGAAATTGAAGTAAATTTTAAGTATAATTATCACTTCTTTACATTTATTTTTCACTAACTGTATTGCAATTACAATCACTAGTAATATATTTGCTACGTCGGTCGCAAAGGAAAATTATAATACAATTTAGACTTTGGATAAAGTTAGGTACAAAGTGGTATATATAAACTCTTTGGTAGTGTTATTTTTATTACATGCTGGTTCACGTCTGTTCATACGGCTCAGTACACAATTTACTATAACTTTTCCGTTCGTAACTTAAGAAAAATCATTTCACAGTACGCCGGAAATACCTCGTGGTATCTTTCACGAAACCTAAAACTGTTTCCATCTACACAGGCCGTTGGATATCAGAGGAAACTTTCCATCGGCTCTGCTGTTTCGAGTACGATGATATTTTTATGTACCCTTCCACCGCCATGCCTTGATGTTGGTAGCCCTTACGTCAGAGGCATCACGGTCAATAAATTGTTTTCGTTCCCATTATATCAAAAGCTCAGTATTTCGAGTCTGCCATGTTTGAGTAGATCATTCTCTAATTTCTCGGAGAAATTGTAACTCGTTGCCTAGCGAGGGAGAAAAGAAACATGCCCTAATTCATAAATCGAAGCTGCGAGTGAATTGCGTTATATTGCGAGATGGATTCGCTACGAAAACACAAACAGAGAATTAGACGACTGGAACAGATAAATAATTGTATTTTCCGAAGGAATGACGTCGCTTCGTGAAAATGTTCTCAGGTGATTCGTTTTCTATCCCCAAGACGATTGTTTGTTTCGAGCAAACTGCCTCGTCTGTTAGGCAACGCAGATACGTGCACGTTATTACATAACGTGACAAGGAGTCTTTTTATCGGGAACGCGTTATTTCTGTCGCGAGGTTATTTTCCGAAAGCATTTTCGACAGGATCGAAGAAAGAGCATGATCAGATACAGAGAGGTCGAAAGAACCCTTAAACTAAATTAAGTTTACGACAGATCGTTCGACAAGTTATTACAACACGATGAAAATGTAAGAAAAATTTTGTCAAGAATGCTGTTTACACTGTATAAAAGTAATCGAATGAGAGATTGTCCAATTAACTTTTGCTCCTCGCAATTAATGCAGATAATTGTTATTTTGCTTAGAAATCCGAGCCAATTACATTTATTCAAATATTACATATGCAGATACCAAAAACAAAGAATATTAATTTATATTTTCAAATTTATATATAGTTTATATAATTTATAAAATTGTATGCTTATACATCAACTAGGCAGATCTTCGCATACTCTTTACAAAGGTATTTCGGGTAATTTTGTTTTAAAATCTGTGCGTCTTCGAGGCAATTTTAAAGAACTGATTTTAACCCTTCGCACTCGATGCCATTTTAACTGTAATTCTAAAGTAACTTTTCTTACATATAGCATTTCCATTTTGTATAACAAAATATATTTTATGCATATGACATTGAATCTTGTAACTCGTGCAATAACAGTTGTACTTTTAATAATTTCTGAAATCTAATTTTTCCTAATATAAAAATTATTTTGAAACGCGCTGTAACAATTTTAGTGGTGCCTCAGAGTCACCATTCGAGCGCAAAGGGTTAATATCAAGTTTAACGTGTCTAGAAGTACTATATCAGAAATGAAGAAATTACTTTCTGCCACCTTTCTCAAAGCTCCTATGGAGATGATAAATATTTTAAGTTAAAATTAAATAAAATTAAATTATTTAGTCGTTTGAAAGGTCTCATAGTATACTGAAGGCAGCTTCTAAAATCTTGATAAACGTAACGAATGATCTGTCAATGACACGCGATGTCCTGGAGTCACCTTAAAATTTAAATTTCGTTCGCAAATTAGTGTACTCGGCAAAACTATGTTTTAAGAATTGTTACACATTTCGGCATTAATATTTCGCGACACGTAACATTCCAGTTCTCACATTTTGAACTTTCGACTTTTGTCCTGTAGATCGAATACCGTGCGACGCGTCGATCCGTTTAATAGGTCTATATCTAATATAGCAGCTGCGAGATCCAGAAGGGCATTCAGTATATCCAAGGAGTCGAAAGATTGCGAATTCTTCGGGCGTAAATGAAGCGCAGGAGCGTCTCGGCGAGGTGTCCGCGGGTTTTCGTCACGGCGAAGAGAAAACCTTCAAAGGAGAACGTAAATCTTATCTGCGAGATGCAAGTACCCGCTAAGCTCGTTTGACCGTTTTACGAGCGCGCGTGTGACCTCGCCAAAAAAGGATCTTTATTTCATGATGAAATAACGGAAAAAAGGCGGCACACGTTGCGCAACTAGATAACAAAAGTTTCGACGAAAAAAATGCAATCAGCCTTTTATTCTAATGCAATTCTGCGGAAGGAAACAGGTAAACTCACTCACAGGTCTTGCTCACAGTCCTATTTCATTATATAAATTTTTATTTAGAATCCTTTGGAGATCTCGACGCAGCTTTTCTGGTGTCCTTGGTCTCTTATAAAAGTTAGTTCAAATCTTAATTTCAATATTTCATGCACATGGTAATAAAAACTTCGTTTAAAAGCTCGCGAAAGTGTTCGAACACTTTTTAAAACGAAATAACATTTTCGAATTGAACCAAATAACTTGAATATTGTTTACGCGTTAGTAAGGATAATTTACTGGACAATGACTACACAATTTTTGATGAAATTGCAATTGGTTGGAATGACGACGAAAATAAGACACTCGATTTTCGTAATCTTCAATTGTTTCTTCAATTTCTTTCCAAGTCTCATTGTTAGATAAAAATTAAAAAACGTGACTTTTTATTTTTTATATCATCCCAGTTACTTATTTTTGAAAGTATGTTTTTAAACGTTGCGTAGTAAACTAGTTTCCTGAAAATCTCAAAGAAATACAAGTCATTTCACATTCACCTTTTAAAAAATCGGCGAATACTTCCGGCAGCTACTGTACACAGTACTCATTGTATTTGCACGTGCAAAGAAAATCATTTGAATTTATTTGGAGGCTGACAGGGACAATGACACTGCGACGCCGTTCAGTAGAGATGGCAGTGATCCGACGCTGGACCAGCTGACTGCGATTCGTTACGCGATATATTGGCGTCTAAAACCCATTAAAACTGACCAAGGATTTTCCACGACGAGTACGCGATCCCTGGTACCATTTACTATCGTATTTCCGTCCTGATTTCATGCGGGAATCGTGGAAGCTCGAGCTAAGTTTAGGAGTACACGATCAGTTTACCACATTCAATAGACGCTCCCAATAAAATGATCGATCAATTGGTGGCGATAATGCTAACTGTTTTTGCAACGACAAACTAAAAAAGGGACTTCCATAATTTTCAAAAGGTTCGTTAAATTATAAACGTAATCGTAGCCCATGTTATTTTATATATAGAAGAATTACATATCTGATAAATTTATTAATCGTTCCTACCAACAACAAGCGTTCTATTATTTACCGTAAGTAAATAAGGTTTGTCTGTTTGAAATAAACTACCAAGTAATCTTGTATTTAATGATTATTAATACTTATAGACGAGGAGCAATCGAAATGAAATTGGCGAGCACAGAATATTCATCGGCATCTAATGTACACATTATCTCACGCAAATCGAGAACAAATTGTCATCGAAGCCGAACGGAATTAGAAACCGAGACAAACGATGCTTCTATTAAAAGTGACAATACAGTATTTTGCGAAATATGTCCTTGGTTTTAAAGAGTATTATTTATAAAGTCAATATTTTTCAAGTATCCAGTGTCTGGCGGCTAATTTGAGCCCAGAGGCGCGAGAGTTTCTCGGAAATATAGATTATCCTGCGAGTGGCACGCATACGCAAATAATACTACTTGCCCGAGTTTTTCTTGTCATGTAATCCGTTCCTACGGAGTCGCGCGTGCAAGCAACTTTCTCGGCTAAGAATCGTTTCATTCAGAAATGGTTGTTTCGTGGAGGCGTTAAGGATATACAGAGGTCAATATCAATTTCTTTAAATAGAATCTTTTTTGTTCTACAACGCGACGGTCAACTGTTAAAATAACTTCTATGGTACACGTGTCTGGTTCGGTTCGAAAATGAAAGCGTATTCCACGAGAAATGAAATATAAAGAGCGTCAATCGAAATATCGGTAACCTTTGCTATTTTTATTGTTGCGCGCAGGTTGTTAAAAAAAGATCAAATGTTCCTTCGATTTTCTTTCAAAAAAGATTTCAACTTCGTACGTACGTTTCATAGAGGAAACGCGCCAAGTGCGCACTGGCCACCAAAATCATACCTCAGGGATTAAGTTGCTATTATTTATTATACGCAGCATATATCTATAAATGTGATATCTATTGTTTATTCGCTATAAGAGTGTAAAGCAACATGTTGACACGAATGAACCTGCTTTTCAAATTATACAGTTTTATTCATTACATAACGTCTCAATTATATCTCCTTATACATTACTAAATTAAATATCCTATATTTTATATTACTTGTTTGTTCTTCGCAGTGTATTTTAACATTTATTTCAAAGATATAGTAAATGTTTCACGGGAGGCAGGAAAGTTTCTTAAACGGCGCTGCTACATGGTTGCTTAAATCAGTCCGCTGTGATTTAAGGGTGTAATCAAATCGTACGCAAGTGAAAGTTCTTTTCATTTTTGCCAGAACATATGAATAGAAATTTACGAGCACCAAAATGAAGAGAATATATGTAAAAGGCGGTATAAGACGCGAGACTATCGTAATTAAGCGTTCAACTTTCGTGAATGCTGCACAAGAATTCAAACACTGCGCATTATTTATTTAGCTTTCGATGGAAACCAAGTCTGATCGTTTCAGAAATAGATCTATTTTTGAGACACATTAGTGCGATTTATAATACCGATTATTAATATTAATTTATTATAATATTAAATTATTATTATTATAAATATTAATTACAATATCAACGCAATAAATCATTGTAGACAGATTATTTTATTCAAAATAAGATGCCGAGTCCATTCAAGATAGGTGAGTCTGCTATTTTCAAGATGACAGCAGTCGCCTCATCCCTCATTAACATATTTATTGTCGTATCAGTCGCATCATACAAGTGGCACACAATCTTTTGTCCAAGTTTAGAAATTCATTCGTATACGACATATACGTTACTCGCTAATATTAATGGGACATGCTGCAATAAATTAATTTTTACCAAGCATTACGGACTGCGTACTAAAAAATTAGAGATATGATTCTTAGAATAAATTCTAATTTTCCAGCGTCAATTTCATTAACAATTCTTTTATCACATTTCAGCTTGATGTAACCATTCCTTTCTGACAACGATTAACGTACACACTCTCAACAACTACAAAATTGTCGTCACCTCGACTCGCATTAATAACAGCCTCATTATGTTCAAAAGAATGATCACACACGTAGTTGCGCGTCGCGATCTCTACACCCTTTCGCATACAGGGTGACGCACAGCTCTATAAAATCGACCGTAACTGTATCAATACTTTCGAAGTAAAATGCTGCGATCAGACTTACAAGGCATGGTATCAGTGATTTACTCTTTAACGGAACGAACTTGGGCTTATCAACAGGTTCGGCTGCTTTCGATGGATAAACAATAACTCCCGGGTGGCTGAAGTTGAGCAATAGAGTCGCTCTTATCTATAGGAATCGAAAGTATTTGGCTTGATATACTTTTCTGGCCTTAATCTTCTGAATGGTGCCACTCAGTGAGAAAATGATGTATGCAAAAGGATTTTAAAGTTACGAATAAAAAGTACGTTTAAGAATATTATTGCTTTTCTTATTTTTATCATTAACTTTTTTTCTTTCTATAAAAATCAAAGATAACCGAGAAAAAGTTACCCCATTTGAATGCAGATTTGACCCTATAACCAGAGCCTGACTACCATTTTCAATTAATTTTTTCATTATAACTTTACTATTTTTAATTTTCGATATTGAAATCATTTTAATTTTACCAATTACCACAATCCTAGAAGATTTATCATCAACCTCAATATATACTTCTCTCTTATTTATTTTAATCTTAATTGTTAGTTTATGAACAGAATGAATATCAGATTATATTAAATGAATTCATTAACATCCTATCTACTTAACTTATATATGTATATATATAAAGTAAAAATTTACATTTAATTTCGGCTTAAAAATAGGTAATATATGCATAAACTTTTTCAACGTGGTTGATGAGAAAAAATCGAATGTTAAACTAAAGTAAATAAAAAAATTTGTATATATTTTTAAGAGCAGCACCTAGAGATTAATATTATTTATCTACGGCACTGTGATTTATTGAAGAACGTCTAATGGTAAATCTTCCGAACCAGTCGAAATAATCGATTTCACACGCTTCGCTTTAAAGTTGTTGACACTGTAAGAACTAGTGTAAAATGGTTCGATAAGTTTCCGAAAATATGAAAAGTCTAAAGAAATTCTGTCTTGCCAACGTTACGAAACGACGCACGTCAGTCCAGTTCAACGACTTGTTATGCTTGCAAAATTAGTCTTGATTTTTAAAATAACTAAATACTTAATAAAAACTAAAATAAATACTTAATACTTTTTTATCACTGGAAATGAAATGAAATCATGAATAATTTGATCACTAACCGATCACGCATTATTTTCTGAGAAAATGTTAGAATTTAGACCGGAAACAAGGAAAAATTGTAAAATCGAGAAATAGAGACCATCCTATTAGGCGATCGACGGAATAAGGGATCGGTGCGGGATGAGACCGCGTGGGAGAACGATCCACGGATGGTCAGAGAAAGACGGTCGGACGGGGACGTAAAATCGGGAAAAGGATCGGCGGTGAGGCAAGGATGGGACAGGGCAAAACGAAGCGAATCTATTTCGAGAATCGGCCGCGGGATCGGCCTCGGCGCGTCGAGCATGACCGAGCACCGAATGGGCGAGCCGTTCGCTAATTGAGACGCCAGAGGCATCGACCAGAAACCAAAACGGAAGCTTCTCGCGCCCGCTGTTCTCTCGTTCCGACGAAATTGCCCCCGGATCCCCGGCTCGGTGTAATTCCACGCGATCTCGGTTCTCGATCAACGAAGCGAGTCGCCGAATTTGCCGCAGACGCGCGCGTCGCCACGCTACCGCTCTGCCACTTCGTGTTCCTTGGCTCCCGATTAACGCACAGAGTGCCAGCAAACGTTTCTTATGTTTATTGGGCCTTCCAATAAATAATCTGCCCCACGTGTCGCGAATTCCTGATACTCTCTCGAACTGAACCACCCTAATCTCTGACTTCGTTTCGATAATTAACACATTCGATGTATTCTATTTGGAGTACAAGCGAAATTAACAATTTTTCGATTTAGTTGCAAAAAACAGATTCTAGTAATAATTTCAATAAAACGAGCAGAATGCAGGGACGTCGTTTGATATTTCGTATAGTCAATTTGATCATGTATGCATACAATCCTTAGTATTTTAACGACGTTAACACATTCGCATCGGGCTAATTTTCCTTTTTTCATATAAATCGGGGTATTTTAGCAATGCAAAGATATTTTAACATATATGTATTAACACATTCACATCGGGATATGTTTCCTTAAATTTTCATACAAATCGGGGTATTTTAGCAATATAACACTTCTTGAAAGTTGTAATTTAGGTAAACGCCCACACACAATCTACCTAATCAGTCCCTACATTTTCGCGTAAAAGTGTGTTTTCCCAGAATAAAATGCAGTCCCTCCGGCACATGCCTCGTCGAACGATCCTACGCTTTCACATTTGGTCTGGCTTCCTTTTTAGACATATACGTTACATGTTACGACGTACGTACACGCTGCCAGTCAGTCGGTTTGCCTGATAAACGGCGCGTTCCATTCACGATCTCGGCTCCCGGGTGCGCAGAGTTCCATATTTGCTCGATTCCGCCTCCATGTTCGCCCGGTTATCGCAACCAGCGCTTTACGATTTACTTTAACGATCGAGGAAAGCCACTTTAGATCACGCGATGATAAAATATCGAATCACTTTCTGCTAATACGCCGCGTGCAACGGTGAAAGAAACACGAAATCATTTTGTAGAGAAAGCCAGAAGCTAGTAATACGGTTCCATTTGAAGACTCTTTTTTTCAATCGATGTTCAAGAGCGCTGCGCGGTGATGCGCAACCGAGACTTTTCGGTTTCACCAAAAAATTCATTACAGGTTTGTCGCTTTCACGCTGTCTGTTATCGTGCAATGCCCATTTTTCTAGTCCCATCAACACACTCGCAACAAGCATGCTTCTTTGAACATTATTAACGTTTTTATTAATAGAAATATATTTGTTTTTATTGCACCAGGTAATCCATCTTAAAAATGTATTAACCTGCTTATGTAAAGAAATCGTTTGTTTAAAAGATATGGTAATTTTATTGTTGACATGTAATTATTACCTTTTTGTCACTGTTTTAACGATTTTATTGAAACGAAATTCCATTGAACCCTGTATGAACCATGCTATCGCTACGATTAATAACAATCATGTAAATCGAAGTTAAAATGTGGTGGAACACCCTGTATAAATACAAATGTTGAAAGACTTTATAACGTAATATTTTAAATGATTTATATTGGTATAATAAACAAGTTCTTTCAAAATGATTACTTAAAATAAAATGATTAGAAGCAGTTATTGAAAAGCCTATTCAATAGACTTCCGGTGAGTAGAGTCGAAATATAAATACAATCAGACTGTTTCTTCAAAAACCGATGATTTTTCAGTGACGATTCGTCGATTCGTCAATTTTGTGGAATAGCATAATTTTTCAACGTTAAATTGATTGTTTTGTCGTCGAAATGATTCGACTGAGAAGCAAAAGTTGCCGACGGGGCCGCGTAGAGCCGATCGTGTTCGCTAGGTGTCCCGCCGTTCCGTTTCGGTCCGAACGAACGAACGAACGGTTCGAAAGATATTTCGAGGCTGGGTTTATAGATCCATCCGTACATAATCGTGCGTCGCTGGTCTGACGTCGATAGCAGCGTCTGCAGCACCGTAATCCGACGTCATTACTAGCTGGCAGATTTATTTATACTCGCCAACGAAGTTACGCAGTCGCCGCTACTATTTAGACCTGTTGCAGCCGGAATAGGAATACCCCTGGGTTGCACGGGGCGAGAGAGTGACCATCGTGTGTCTGCCCTCCTTTCTGGCCATCGCTTTTCCTCTAATCCTGACTACAATAGCGAATCCGACATCTAAAACCTCCCTGAAACTTACGGTCGCGTTCGACATTCTAATACTATTCGTCGAAAAAAACGAAAGACATTTTTACCAGCATTGAAACTACCGACTCTGATCAACGTTTCGAGATTTATTATTTTAATAAAAACAAGATTCGATTTATGATAACATCTGCAGCGTTATACTACGATCAGATATAAAAATGTGAACGAATGGGCGTTGTGCTCGAAGGATTAACAGCAGGGCTATCATACCGGTATGGTTGTTGGGCGTGCGAATAGTTCGCAACAAATTAACTTGTTAAGCAAGATTTTAGAGGTAATGTTGTCCGTTGTATATATTTTATTTATTATATTACATTCATTGAGAAATATTGTTTGTTATAAATGATCAGAATATTAGCTAACGTGTGCTTAACTGTACTACAAAACAACATCAGAGGTAACAGAGGAACAAATATATGTAAATAAACAATAGAAGTTTATTGATTAATATTATAAGTAGCGTTGTACATATATGGATCACGATAGATTCAGCTATTTACACGCGAAATATCCTCGATTAATTCCATCGGCATGTACCATGTTTGTTAACTGCACATAATGTCTACTTGCTTTTAATGAAACCGGAAAGCTTGAAATTGTTAATGTGTATATTTTATAAATGTACACAGATTTTATTATTATTTATATATAATTATAATGGTGCCACTGCGTGGAATAACTAAGCCTATTTCTTTATTTAATGTCCATTGTAGAGATCTGAATAAATACACTCTCGTTAATTTTCTAAAGCAATAGTTCTGTAAGTCGGTGTTACTGCTCGGTAGATTTTGCCTGAAATAAAATGGCGGCCACGGGCCACCATCCAGTCGGAGCATGTGGCTCTCGACCCGTCTGCTATGCCGACGATTTTCGACTAAACCGAGGTCTAAATACGAATTTCATCGAAAACATTTACCATCCGTGTTTCTTCCGCTTTTGAAGCTACAATGTGGGCTAAATGTCAGTTTACTCGGGGGGGAAGTTCCGGCGAATTCAAATATTGACGTTGGCCGCGACAGCCTGGAATTTTCTAACCGCGTTCCCGTTCCATCGTTTCACTAATGACCAGAGCGAAACATTTTTAGAATACGCGGTTTACAGCTGCCCGGAGTCACACATTCGTGTGTCCTGTATACGCAGACCCTACGGGAAAAAAAAACGAATAAAAATCTGTTTGCCGGGAAACATAAACGACGGCGCGTAATTCATTGCGCAAACGATCCGGCATCGACAAAACAAATCGATAACGTGGAAGGAATATGGATCCGTTTCCGGCAAGATTCAATTTTCCGCGTCAACGAAACGTGTCTGTTCATTTCTAGCTGTTCCCAATTCTTATAGAAATTGGCCGCCGATATCAGTTGTATCTTGTTCGTGTAAAATTCTTATAGAAGAAGACAATCTTAAGATATCAATAAAACAGGGAGGTCGATCAACTGTTAATAAAGTTGACATTGATTTTACTTGCTGACACTGTTCGTAGAGGAAATCGTAATTTATCCTACGTCAGTTCGTTTAAATTGGTTTGCAAAAACGTTTGTTTATACGAATTTTGAACAATCTAGCGAAATCGGTGAAATAACCGTTGTATATTTTCTTCTTCGAAACGTGAGAATGTTTCGCTGTATTTACGTAATTTCCGCGACACGTACATCGATAATTAAGCAGCATTCCGGTAAAACGGAAATGATGGAAAGAGGCGACGGAAGCAAAACGAAACGAAGGAACAAAACGGCCATTTTTAACTCGTTCATTCCGCGGGCTTAGTAACGAGTTGCGCGTCGTTCTTTTGGCCAACTGCTGTCACCGAATTGTTCTTTTATCAAGCGCTAACGAGTTCTATATTGTTCTTTTGCCAAGTGCCAACGAGTTTCTAAATTGTTCTTTTATTGAGTGCTAGGAAGATCTTTCAGCGGGACTTAACTTGGCCTAACTCGATTCCGATCGGAACATTTTAGTACAGGTTCGGTTACGAGCTGAATCGAAGGTGCAGGTAGCAAGCTAACAGTAATTTTCTTGCAAGTGTTTCAATTTAATATCGCCTTCCGGTGGATTCATTTTACTACAGTTTGCATTTTCTAACAGGACTTTTTATTATTTTAAATGGTCATTTAGCGACATACTTTACGGTAGTTCTATTAAAATGTCGAAGGGAAACGAAATTTTGCGGAAACGTTCTGTTACTAACCGTATTACAATATCAAAGACACCGTTTGTATAACTATATCACTGCTGTTAAATAATAGATTTACTTAATAACTTAATATTTAATAATTCCAATAACTTAGTATTTAATCACTCTAATAACTTAATATTTAATAATTCTAATAACTTAATAATTCGTGTACATTAATCACTCTAAACCACGCGTAATAAACTTTTTTAACAAATACAATACAACTAGCATTAAACTTAATTTATGGCTATAATTTTCGTTATTTTATTACGATGAAACTAACTTTTTAATGTAGATCCCAATGCGCTATAATGTAACACAAACATTACTTTTTAAGATACGTATCGAATTTTAATGTGTTCTTAACTGAGAATTATGATTTCATTGAAAAGATGAATCTTATTTTAAAGAACTTATAGTTAGTATCGTTTTTATGGAATATTCAATAGCGGATAATGGATGCACGAGTTTCCAGTTTGCGGATAGTTCGAATAAATCTCGAAATAATCGTGACTCTGTAAATCGCGAGCATTACAGAATCGATGCCGTGTGCGCGCACGCGACGAGGCCGATGATGTCTGTGTCGTCGGTTTTGGCGGAAACATTAATTGTGTACGATGACGCCACAACGAGTAGCAGCTACACAAGGTCATGACAGCATCCGTGATGCTGTCACGCGTAATTTTGTGGGGCGAAACTAAATCGAAGTGCAACCGTCACGGGAATTCTGACGAAATAACTCGATCTTCTTCCGTTTAATCGTCATTACATTAAATACCATGCACGATTTGGCGTGTACACGCAATATTTCTACAAATTCAAGACGTAACTCGTCTCTGTGAAGAAATAGAGATATTCAAATGTTTGTATACGTAATGTATATGAAAATCGACAAACATTTATTTTAATTAAAACCGATTTTTCATAAAATCGCACGTTTATGTACAGCAACTACTATTAATATTAGAACACTTTTTAAAACGTTATAACTTTTTAAAACCTTCACTACGTTCTAGCAATTATCTAGCAGACTGTTGTCTTATCATTTTAAAAAAATTCAAGTAGCTTAGTCCAGTTCTAAAGAAGTTATTGCGCTTTAGAAGTTGTCCGAATGTTAATACGAGTCACTGTAGATATGAAACGACAGAGACATTAGTGCTAAAGTATTCATTTTCACAAAGTACTTCTTCACGAAACGTGTTACCATTCAATAACCATATCTTTAAGTTATCGCGTCATTTAACAAACAATCGGTTCCGATGCTTAAAAATGTTTCAATGAATTTATTAATCTAACATCGTAATCAACAAATTCGCCGAATTAAACGTCGCTGTAACTAAAATTACATGTTAGCTGCCATTAAGAAAGCGAGAAATAATTAACAACAATGATAAGCATTCAAAAGCACGTATTGCTAACAATATCGTTATTGAAACAAAAATAGGTCAGTAGCAACCACATTATTTTATATTAGTCTGTACATCGTAATTTAATAACGCATACGGAATGCATACATGACACGAAATAAATTATCTGCAATTATTATTTAAATTAAGAACAGCGACACTAATTTGCGTTGGAAAGAAACATTATCTAAGACCACTGCGTGGAATGTACACGTAACAGTAAAATTTCATCACCAGAAATTACGTGAAAAATCATCTGCCATTATATCGATAATGGCGCGGCATTTATTCTAACGATCTGGACACCGTTAATCGTCGAAAAGGAACGGGGCTGTATCCAGCCGTGAACTCTCTCAAACAGTATTTTCGCCTGGCTGCGTCGCTCATAGTGCCAGAAGATATTACGAATGCTTAGAATTTTATCGAAGGTGTGAATTACAGAGGCTGTCGTGTCATCATCCTGCGGTCTCCGAGGCGCAAGGTCGGTTGGCCTAACCGCGGGTCGAGATTTTTGTCGAGACTCGTTGCTTGTGCCAAGAATTTCGCGATCCACGAGATACGTATTCTAATTGCACACACCGTACTTTCTGCCCTGCTGCTCTGACACAAGCGTTCCCCGCGTACCATCCTTCCAAGGAACAACGGGATATGATTCCTTAAATGATCGCCAGACGTGACTAATCGTCCAAACGCTAGTTCCTATCAGGCTTATAAAATCTCTGACTTTCAAAGTATTATAGACTTAAATAAACGTCACTTCTGCTTAAATAAAGCTCGTTAATCAAAGTATGCACCACTGCGTTTCCCTTACAGAAACACATGGCAGATTCGCTTCCTTCTGAGTAGGTTAACACTCAGAACCGCATAGAATTTCTTGCCCTTTGGTATATTTTATACATTAAATATAAATTAATGTATAACAAATATAATGGTGTATGAAATTTTAGTATTTTTATTTTGTATATTTTACATTTACCGGCTCTTATTCCATTAAATTCCTGTGCTACAAATGGGATTTTCATAAATGAAATAATTAAAATCTTGAATAAGAAGAGCGTCACCCTGACGTCACCGTGACGGGGTCCCCACAGAATCATACCTGTCACCAAGATATGGGTGACGCGGCGACGAACATGTTAAAAGTGTTGTGCTTGTTTCATTATTCCTGTTGTTTTCTTCTTTCTTATACCGTTTCTCTGCTTAACATTAATCAACTTTGAAGATGTCTTACAATTTATTGCGGTATTTTCCATTTATAGAATCTTCGTGGCAGAAATTTTTAGGCTTCAGAGTAAGTCCCGATGTTCTTTTCTGCTTCATTTAAAATAGTAAAGAGCTTTGTTAATGATGCAATTGACTGTAAAGTTATGTCGATGCAGATTTTGCATTACATTTTGTACTGCAAGGTAACCAGCAGAATAAGACATTAAATGATACGTTACATTATTATTGTATAACGCTTACTAAATGAGACAAAACTGAAGTATAAAATTGTTATAAATATCTTCTAGTTCCATTGTTTACTATTTCCAATAATTTCTAATATTCTGCAATAGTTTCTGAAGGTTTTTAATATTTTATTTTGATCGTTCTCAGCTCCTTTTATATGTTTTATAATAACTATATAACCTGCATATAATGGAAATAATAATAACATTTGTTTTATAATGTTCAGAATAATTCCTAGCTTCTAAGAACACCAAAAATGAATAAAAGGCCTCGTTTTGAAGCTGTTGCATGAGAAAAATAAGACTTTGAGTATTTTATGAATAATTTGTAGTTTTTTGTAATCATAGTATCTAAGTTAAAGTACCATAAATAATAATAATATTGACCAGCTAAATCGGGAAAATACCCGACCGTGGTCAGTGCATACAATACAGAAAACCCATCAGGGTAAAAAGGAGACGCTATCGATTCGTAAATAATGAAATAGCTCCGAAAAGAATTTGAATTTCCAATGAAAGTTTCCACCCCGCGCGAGAAAAAGTTTATCGCGATTTCTTGCGGAAATTTTTACGAGAAAGTCAATACGAGAAGAATCCATCAGCGCGACGATCGAATCGGAAATGTGTCGGTTTCATTTGCATCAGTTAACTGTAAGGTGGAAAAAAAAAGTTCGAAATCGCGTTAAGTGGCTAAGTGGAAACTGGGGAGGAGAAGTTTAAAAGTGGTCGGCGATGCGATTAATCGAAGAAAGAGAGAAGACACGGAACGAAGACGGGGAACGCCGACATGCAAACTCGACGGCTCTTTCCTAGTTTGCAAAATTCGTCGCGCAAATTACTGGCCGTGCTACTGACGTCCAATTAATCATCGTAATTTTCAGTTACTTGGCAGCCGTTGAACTATTCTCTCAAGCAACCCGGAGCAATTACAGCGATTCCTTTCACCCTGCTCGGCTTGTAGACGAGTCTATAACGATTTTTTCTTCATCGATATTATAGAAAATCGAATTTTTAACATTAAAAACTTAGAATTACACGCTCGATCGGTTCAGCATCGTCCATAATTTTAGTTTATCGAAAAGTCATCCGTGCAAAAAATACTTTGAAAAATAATTCGAAAGGTACAGAGTATTTATGGGACACACCGGACAAAACTGATGCGCAGATTATTTTAAAAAATTATTTAAAAACACGCGTTACAGTTTTGAAAAGATACGGCAATAGAAGAAGAATTAATTACTCGAAAATATTTTATTGTTAGATTGTAAATATTCGTAAAATTCTGAAACTGTGCCTTGTGTCGGAAATATGCTTCTGCTTCCTGTATACTGTTCCATAAAAATGTTTACGATGATAGAACACCGTACATCATAACGTGAAGTATCTTGGCAACAGAAATTACATTCTGCTATATGCGCACAACTACATCAATGTATGTTTAGAAATAATAAAGTACTATCTTGGCTACTTTAGCGAGTATACAATGCGGTAAAGGATAGTGGAGCCATTCATTGATACACTGAATGAACGTGTTTTGTACACTTCTCAGAAGGGGCCGGACTCTTTTATTTTCCCTCGCAAATGACTTTGCATAAATGATGCTTGACAAACGAAAGTATACTCCATATTTGTTTCTCTTCTATATTAAATATAAAATGCACTTAGATACGTCAAAAGTATGACGATTCATAACGGTTCATAACATTTGAGTCTAAATCGAGTCTAAGAAGTCTATGTCGGAAAATATAGCAAACGAATGTTACGAAAAGAGGAAAATAGCAGCTAGATATATAGATAAAAAGTAGAATAAATAGAAATAAGTAAATATAAAAGCGAAGGGACTTATAAGATATACGATGACGCGGAGCAAATCAAAATTGTATTTCGACCGTGGGGCCCAAATAAAAAGTACACTGCCGCGAAACAAGTGTAACGATTACAAGTTGATCCGGGAGCAAAAAGAGAACGAAAGCGCGGACGAAAACGTTGACATCGGCCACCAGGATGCCGTAACGGAACACGATCCTGTTCACGGCGAGAAATATACGGAGCCGGTGAAGAACGTTCGACGAAATTTATACGGGCACGTGGTGCTCGGGACAAAATACTCCGCAATTTAGTTGATGCGCATTAGCCCCCGCGTTTAAATGCAAATACGATGCTAGGTGGTTATTAATCTCGCCTTAAGGTAAAACACGTTGGATTTACGAGGTGTTGCTAGCCGCGGGGACGTTCTCCGGATGCGCGGACATCCACCGCCATTAGGTATAATTTTTCCGCCGCTCTCCATTCGTCTTCTAGATCAGCGGTTTGCAAATTTCCGTGGCCGCGTATCCCCCGGCGAAACGTACTTTACAACGTTCGCTTTCGTTTCCGCGAGTTGCCCGGCCGCGACAGCCTACAGATTGCTAGCTCGGCTACCGGCCAGTGAAAATCGAAAAATTTCATTTAGACTCTCGATTGGGAAACGGTTTTCCAAAGTAACTTTTCAAATTCGTTTATAATTGAAAGTTGTTAAACATCTGGGTATTTTATGTACAAATTACCTTAACATTCGTGTGCATACGATACAAAATAATACCAAAAGAAAATACTACACGTTGGAAGAAATATCAGTTATTTGAATCATATAGATAACCTGAAGTAAGTTTTTCGTAAAGGCTCGAATCTGTGATTACTCACCTAATGTCTGATGACTTTTTGTCTTTCTAGTAATGCTTAACTTTTAAATGCAAAATTAATCGTTACACAACGCTCTTCTACTATTTAGTTGGTGAAAATTTGTAATCTCGGTGACATATTCGATCAGGGATGATTGTAACATCAGCAATCGGAATTGTCAGAGATGTTATAAACAGCGTCGCGTCAGTAACAAAATCAACGACTTTCACTAGCAATTGTGGAAAACAAACAATACGAAGGGAGTGTGAAACGATTCCTATTTGTATTTGGAACTGGCAGTGGTAGCAGTAAATGTCTCTTTATTTCCTTTCTGTATAAGTAGTTAGCGTATTTGAAAAAAATAGAACGTGCGCACGATGTGGTCCGAAGCATGCGAGAGTACCATGGGGTAACAACACAGTACACATCGAAGTTAATACTCCTTTCGGCAGTGATTTATCACGACACCGCCGCGGTAATTTGTCGCCGATGTTTCCGACGATGATTTATCACTTTGCATACGATTGCTTTTCCGGCTACTGAAATGTTACTGTCGCCGATTTCGGCCGGCAAAAGAAACCAATGAGCGCGGTGGACAAAATAGTGACGAAATAACGGTGCGTGGAAATAGAGCGACGATGAATCATGGTATGGGATGACAGCCCGTCCATCTCGTTCTGATCCGAAACAAATTAATGCATCTTGCGTGCGATCGCGCGCGATTATTATCTTGAAAACAGAAACGTTGGAACGTCGGCTTTCCGTGTACGCGGCACGTGAAACCTTAAATTAGTAATGTTGGTATACCGCGGAAACCATCGCATGCCTCAATGAGAGTAGTTTCATAATAAGTTCAATAATAGGTTGGTTCTGGTGTGAATGAAAATGCCAAAACTGCCCGTGCCAATTTCACTGCGGAAGTATAGAGCAACTATGTGCTATCATTTCTGAGGCGTGTCAGTAATGTTGACGTATAAGTGAGCAGGTACAGATCAAACACTGGAAATATTGAAAACATTTAAGAATGTCAGATATAGACATAAATGTTTCGGTAACGAAACAGTGATTTTTTTATCTGTGTCTTTCATCTTCATTCACAATCCTTTTCTGACATAAGGGATTGAGCAGATTCCACGTGAAACATATTTGGGCAATAGAGAATTTTGATGTTGCGGGAGTTATTAATCAAGTACTGACAGCTTATTATTAAAATACATTTAAACTAGACTCTTGCTTTTTACAATTGATGCAGCTTGATTATTAGCGTCGCGTTAACTGCATTTGTGTAAACCCTTGTCTGTTTTCCACTTCGTTATTATTATTACATCAGATCGTATCTCCAATCCGATATCGATACACAAACCATGATTACCGAACACAATTGTTCGTCGTAATACATAAATGAATGAATAAAAGCAACCGAGTATAAAGAGCATTAAGAGCATTAAGGCGTCGAAGAAATATCCGCTCGACGATCGCTAGAACTATGCAGAACAAGGTGTGATCAAAGTTTCGAGGTCCGCCGTTTTAAAAATACGTCAGCCGCGCGTCGATCTTCTGTATTCACGGAGGTTGTACGAGCGGATAAGAGCAACGATTTATCAGAGAATTCGAATAGCCGTGCGATTCGGATCGAGCTGCTACTTTCGCATCGCGGATCGCGCGTAATGACGGGCGCCGCGTTGTCAACGGATGCTTTTCGCGAGCTGTGAGCGGAATCGTCGTTTAGACGGCAGCCGCGTTTACTCGACTTAAGCCGTTTCATTTGCGCGACAAAGGGACGATTATCCGGACTCGTTCGCACCCAATTCCATTCGCAGATTGCGGCACATCCGCTCGCAGACAGTCGCACATTTGTTCTTCATAATTGTCCCCTCTCCCCCACCCCCCGCCCTACCCACACACCCCTCGACTAAGCCCTCCAGTCGCCGACTAAAAGTCGATCCAGGATTTCTCGATTCGCTTCGTTTCATCCTCTATTAGAGATCCCGCGAGCCCATTCGATCGTCTGTTTGTTGTTTCAGCCAGACCGGACCGCAATATACACTGTCAGGCCTACACAGAATGTTTCATCAACTCGGCAAAGGGCTGTTTTCGTTTCCAGCCCCCCGCTTTCGGTAATTTCGCTAACCGCGGCGGAGGAAATCATTCGATGAACATTGGGACGCGTGAAGTGTATGTTTTAACACGTTCCACATCTCGTGCGTCATCCGCTATCCGCGAACACAATGTACAACGATCATTTAACGCTCGAACGGCGAAATCTTTTAAACTAAACTATCGCTCGGCACGCTCGACATCGTGTATAATTTTATTCATCGCCTTTTTTTGTCAATTTACTTCTTCTAGGCTCGTTAATTTTTTCATAGGTTTTACCGAGACATGGGAGAACTTCGATTATTACACACTATACATATAGTCAAATAAGTGTGAATTTTCTATCTTTCCTTCGGTTCTCTATAGTTTATAGTATGGGAAGCTAGTGGAACCTGTAAATTCCTTCTTCGACAATAAAAATCCAAGGTAAGGTGAGATAAGTTTAACGTCGTTTAATTGTTAACGTCGTTTGTAACTAGGAACGGGTTCAAATTAAAACACGTTCGAAGTGAAAATAAAATAATAAATAAAATCAATGACAAGAATTGCAAAATGACGAGAGATGGTAATTAAGAATGAGAAAAGTGGACATTTAAATATTTTAACGTTGAAAGTTGTTACTAGACTAAGGAACCTTATGCACTTATAAAATAGTGCAGATATTTTAAAAATGCAAGAAAACGTATATACATACTATCAAGATCTAATTTTTACTTTATTTTTAGAACGAGTGTACTTTAAGTTGACGAAGGGACTTTTTCTTTAACTATAATTGTCATAAAAAGTCAGGATAAAAATGATGATTTACACAAAGATCCGCGGTCTACGAAGTTATGACATTTGAATCGTATGTAGATGTAGGTATATGTGCATCGAGAGAAAATTTTATCGAGACCTGGCTCCAGTTACAGTTTATGTACCAAAGGGTTTATGGCCCATTAATAATAATAAAAATATCTATCAGAGATCGGGTGGTACTATTCAAACATCCTCTGTTTGCTGTTTTAGGCTGATTGATTGCGTATTGCGTACACTGTCTTGGACCTTTATGAAAGCCTTATATTCGACAGAAATATTTCGACTCTGTTTTACACCGTAGAAAACGGAAATAAGACCAATCTTAACACATACATTAATAATTTAAAAAAGTATAGAAAGACTATTTAGGTTACAGTTCGAACAGGAATATATGCACACAACAATACTGATTCCGAACATTAATTTTCTTTAAAGAATATTGCAATTTTATTTCTCGCACGCTTTTGAAAACAATTCTATAAAAGATTAGAGGGTAATAGGTTTCTTGAAATTATCTATTTAAGCCTTAAATTAGTACACTGCGTTCCATTTACAATTTCATAACGCATGGAATATTTTCAATTTGGAAAACATAAGTTTATTTGCAAATGCAACGACATAAAGTAATTTTCCATTGCTCCTATTGCGCCAAGGAATATTTTCTTCATACAATTACTTAAGTTACCAGCTTTTTCGTGTAGAATATAATCCTGGACGCAGCAACTGGAAAAAGCATCAGGCCATAAGCTATTTATTTACAACATTGCTATTTATCGAATAGTATATTTCTTCCGGAAAATGGTGAAAATGACATTAAAAAAATGGAAAGAAGCAAGGACGAAAATAAAGGGGAGCAGGACGTTTATGACCAGAAGTTAGTCCCGATTTTGTAGAAATTATTAAACTGTTCCTTTAAAACAATTCAAACGAATCATAGAAAATGCCAAGTTTTCCAAAATAACAAACTTTTTATTTGCACGAAAAATTGAATCAAATTATTAGCACCGTCGTACAGAACTATATACATAGGCTTAGAGCTATTATATACTATAGCTTTAAAGATAGTATATACTATAGGTGTAAATATACGTAAAAGAATATACGGCGGTGTTTTCACACCCTGAAAAATTAAAAGAAAATTGCTCTGCCCTTCTCTAAAAGTGTCTCGGATACTCTGGAAACATTCAACGAATCAAAGTCGCCTTGTTAGGAGGTTGTTTTGAAAATCTTCTAGGAAGAGTATTAAAGTTCGAGCCCGAGAAACCGCCCCAGAACCGGGAGCTAATTTCTTTCCTTTTCCAATTAATTCACGGATAGCAGACGGATCGGGGAGCAACAGGAGAAATTTATACGGGTGATAATTCAACGTCTAACCCTCGCCACGCCGACAATGATAATAACGATGGGCATGATTTACTTGGATTATCCGTGGCTTCGAAAGTCAGTGGTGCGCAGGCTGGCCGGGGCCGCACGTGTTTCAAAATTAATGCTTCAAGACGGCCAAAACTATGTCTATCTTCGACACGTCTACATGGAACGACCGCTCGACAAGCGGCTGAAATTACCCGCTTGCCGACCTACCGATCCGACGAAAGTTATTATTGAAATCTTCGAGCGATTCCGGTTGTCCGTGCCCGGTGCACAGTGACGGGCTTTAATTAAATAAATATTTATCCGAACGGCAAATGTTCAGGAAACGTGCACGGCACACGCGCGCTGCTCTCGCTTCAGCCTCGCAAACACCAATAGAACAGTTTTCCACCAATAGATGAATAAAATGAATAAAAATATATTTGCCACTCGTTTCGCAAACATTTATTTAGTCTCGATGAAAAAGAACTGTGCAACGATGTCCTCAAATTAATTTCCTGAAAAAATGTGCTCAATAATGATAATCGTCGTCGAAATACATAGGTTGCATGGTCTGTGACTTCTGAAAATATTTTGTTTCAGATTTGCTATTTTATTAAGTAATCGGGAAAGTGCTTGACGTTCTAATCAATGTGAATAAATAACGCTGGAAGTAGAGTGCGTACTGCTATTTTTACTCCGCTTTGAAAAAAGGCGTATAACATATTAGATAAATGTTCGTGCAGTTTTCTATCAACGATAAACTTAAACCGAATTTCTTATGTTAATTCGCAAGCCTAATGCACAAAATTCGTATGAATGAAGAACTGTGAGCATGTATTCTATATCCATTTTTATATTAAATTTGAACTTTGTGCTTTCATTCCTCATAAACAGCATTTGTAACCGTGAAGAAGGATTTTCTTAATAAAAGAACATGAAAATATTTCAAACGATTTTAGGAATTGCAAACAACATTAAACCCCGTCTCTATGCCGTCTTCATAAATATCTCTTTCTGTGCGTGTAAAGAAAAAGAGCTTTGCTTTTTTTGCACGATAACACACATTTACATATTGTTTTGCTAGCATGTCTAAAAATAAGAAGGATATGGTATAGGAAGTTTTACTGTATCCGCCTTATGGTCTAAACCTGTCTTCATGCGACTATCACCTATTTTTGTCCATGTAGAATTTTTTCGCGAGCAAGCGATAGCAAGTTTAATTAAACCAGTAATTACTTTATTTTTCACAAATAAATTCAAAACTTGTCGTACCAGCATAACGTAACTTGTTCATGAAATGTTTCGCTGGAATATTCAACTTATTCTTCCCAATATACATGCTGCACGCTTATGCGAATGTGTAAGGTACAAGAAAACAGGTACATTAACGGAACAATGGAAGCTGTTGCTTCATTCTCCCTGAAGGAATCTTTTAATCAGCGAAATATGTGTCTTATTCTAACTTCTGTAGACTTTGACGAATATCTATAGTGTAATTGTTGCGGAAACTATTTATATTGTTTGATGATTCTGACTATAAGAGTAAATGTTTTAAATTATTTACTATTGATCAAACCAACCGTTCCGACTGTTATAATAATCAAACTGTTCCGCCATGGAAAATTGAGGAAGGATAAACGAAAATACACTGATTAACCGGCAAGTATAACGCGATTATTGTTAATCGGAAGTCCCAATCGCGAGCGGTGTTCGCCGAGCATTCATCAGACGAATTTACATTCCGCTCGTTTCTCCGTTCAAAGCGAGTCCGTTGCCAGATCTAAAATCGTCTAACCGACAATGACGTAGAATCTGAGTAAATCGCGCCTGTTGTCTCTCATTTCGCATTAACGCGCCGCGCCGCGTCGCCCCGACTAATCTTTCTTATTCCGCGTTGCAACGCATCGCTTTGTTCTGTCGACTTAATTTCGTATCCGAACTTCTCTTTGTTTCCCGTTGCGGACAACTGATGCCGATGCATCGAACAAACGCCGCGGGGATCATTTATTTCGCGCGACTCCATTCTTTGTCGAGTGCCGAGCTTCGAGGATCCTGATTAACCCTACCGCAGTCTCCTGTTGCTCTATGCATTCGACACGATGTTAGAAATTTCGGGACCTGTGCGTTGGAAGGCGTTTCGCACGCTTCTCCCAGACAAGAAAGCATTTCTGCAAAAGTGAAGTTATTCTATTTGTGTTGAAGTGATCGAAATGGACTCTGCTGCGTGCTCTCACTTGTCTTGTGTTCGGTTCCTCTAGTTTTAAAGTATGCTGCAAAAATAAATCAAATTAAGTGAAAAGTGGGATTTTCCTGAGGTCATTTAAAGCAATTTTTGTCTTTAACGAAAATGCAACTCGCGGCTTTGTTTACGAGACATTAACAAAAAACCGAGCGACCAATGAGAGGCGAGATCAGCTGACGCGATGCAGCCAAGCCAATGAGGGGAACCGAGCTTCGACTGTCTCACGACAGCCAAGACACAATATCCTTTATGTTTCGAAAATTGCTTATGTGTGAAAAATAAATAGGGATAGGGTTTTCAGTTGTTTACAATGCGAACAAATTCAAAGTTCTAGTTGTATAGATTAGCAATTCACTGTTTGGTTATAAATTTTGTCATTGATAAGATCCCATAGCCTACGCTATTTCTAACCAGATTCATAAAAGAATAGAAAAGTTGCTCGCATCACCTTGCTATCTTGAATTATGGAGATTCTGTTTTAAAAAAATTCTTTTCGTAATACACACGCTTGAACGTGCGCAAACAGCGTTATCTTTCGTGAATGTTTTATTAATGCCCAAAGCCTAATTCGCCTAACTGTATCACGTTTGTTTGCATATCAGACTATTCTAAATTCACATTATGCAAACTATTTGAATATGAAAAGAACTACCTTGACAACTCAATAATTATTTTTAAAGCAACGTTCGCATTATATCTGTAAATGTTATAACTGTTACGCGGTTGAGAAAGTTCAATAGCTGACCGGTAATGCATTAAATTTAACCAGAACTGCATATGAGCCGTTCCGTGCACACATCGACTAACTCCATAAAACAAAAAGTCGAGAAACGCGATGAAATGATGTACATTGATTTTTAAAATTCCTGTTATAACATAGATTCACATATATAATGTAGAATGAATAAATACAGATATAGCTTTCATTTAACGTATAATTTAATGTATAAAATTAACAAGAAAGAATAGCCAAAAAGAAAAAAAAAAATTTTGCCGTTTAATGGTGTTAATCTTTATTATTCAGGAAAGTTATTATAAATATAAAAAGTTATGACTATACCAAGTGCTTTGACACTTAAATTTAAGATTTTTCAAAAAGTGGAGTTAATCGATGTGTGCACTGGGTGGCTCATATATGAAAATTAAATCGCTGTTTGGATCTATATTGTATGTTATACGCTTGCAGTACCAGTTTCTCCAATGGAAACAGATTCTTTTTGTATTGTGGAGTACTAACAAGAAGAAACGGTATAATTATCTGGAGATCAGTTCATGGAAATATAGATATTTTTAATATTATTTGATTCTATTAGAGCTATTATTTAGAAGTGAAATATTTATACATGTATACTTTAAAAAGTAAAACAGAAAGTAAATACACCAGCTGGTCTTGGAGATAAATAAATTATACATATTTTTGTAATGTAATTTTATAATATAAATGTTTACTAACTTGAAGATTATTTTAAAGAAATTGGAGTAAGGATAGGGAGCCCTATCGAAAGATTTCTTGTACAAGAAGAAATGAAAGCACCATTCACATTTGTTAGTAAAAAATACCAGAGGTTCACAGTCTAGTCGTTCGGTTCAAAGATATATCAATTTGAATTAGGTCTAAATTAAGTAATTACGTCGAATTTTCATTTCGTCTGTTTGTATCCGAAAATATCTGCATCTTTGCGTATCTATCTTCAATACAAAAACCATTGACCAAAGTTTTCACATCCGCTAACACTGAAGGTAAAAACGTGAAAATATCGTTTCCTTCAACTACACATATTCAGTCAGCATCTCATGACGTCACCACCTCGAAAAAAATTCGACAGTTCAGTCGATAACATCTGCCGTGTCATTGAATCTGTTCCCACCATTTTTAAGAATTGCCAACCATCGAGTGATATATGATAATGTTTTTAGAGAAATATCCACCGAATAGATGAAAGCTTCTTTCATCGTTCTCATGAAAATCGAGCAAAAATCGTTTCATTGATAAAAGTGTCCGGTTTGCTTAAATCATGTCAAGCACGTGCACTTTACGGCGGCCATTTACACGACTAATGTAGTTTATTTTCATAAACTATCGAGTTACTACAATATTCTGCCCAATCAACAACGCCGTGTGACTCTTTTAAACGAACTTTCTAGTGAACCGTGTGCATGGGCACAAAAAACCTATCGAATGTTCGATCGGTGACTGGCTCAAGGAATTAAGAAACCATACAAAAAGAACTTCCGCTCTGAACGCAACTCGAGTCCATTGGCTTCTTCGCGGGCTAACGTTCGATAATATTTTCGGTCTCCGATCATTATGTAACGAAGAAAGAAATCTATCCGAGCACACTTGGTCGAAGAAGTGCTTGATCTTTCTCACAAAAACACGACTGGTTTTTAAACTGTCGACAGTTCAGCAGAAACACAAAAACATCAATTCAAAACAAAATGAAGATTTTGAAATATTTAATTGAAAGTTCCGACTTCCTTTCTGGTAATACAGATTCAGTGACGTAAGCAATCTCGGTTTTTTAGCCCGATGAAGACACATATTTCTATATATAATACAGTTTTCTACAGTGAGAATGAAATAATGTGATCATACTAAAAAAAAAAATGTCGAAGTCAAACATAACCTTTAATTAGCAAAGTCTAACCCGATTCTGCATTGGACATGTTGCATTTCTATACTCCCTAGTTTGCCTGTTAGAGACACATTCACAGACTACAATACTTACAACGACCAGAGATTACTACAAAGATTCGAAATGACAAAACACGTAGAAGAAAAGAGCAAAGTAAACATTGTTCGTCCATTGTCCGTGGAACCGGGCATAGCGCCCGGCCCAGTCCAGGCCGGCTGAACCTACGCGCCAAATAAAGTTGGTAAATCCCACCGAAATCCGCGATCGAAATAAGTCCGTTTATCCTTGACGAACATCAGGATGAACCGAGAATCTCGCGCCGCCGCCGCCGAACAAATTCTACGTTTATTTCTGGCGAGTGGGCATAGCGTACCGGAACCTCTCGATAAATCGCGTTATATCCCAGCACGCCTCTTTATGCATCGCCTTTGAACACCGAAGCAGATCGTACAACGATTCTCGGCGACGAGTATCACAAACGAAAACAAGAACAGCTAATCGGCATCGCGTGGGTTCCCTCTGTTCGACATTTAAGAGGACTGGACAGCGCGAGCGTTTAGCTATAAACGCCTACACGCTGGGGCGCCAGGCGACAGGCCCTACACAGTTATGATAATCGCACGTGCCAATTAAATGTGTCCTCACTTACTTCTTGGATCTTGTAGCTGGTCCGAACGGTCTTGCGTTTCGTGGTGGTGACCTCGTAAGTTTCCTCGACGGTGGGCGCATCGTCGTTCTCTTTGTGGTTGTTATCGCCGTTGCTGCCAGCGATGTCGTGCACAACATCTTCCGTGCCCGTGGCGTCGCTGTCGAGGACGTCCGCGGCATCCATCCTCGTGTTCTCCGTATCAACTTCCAGGGTGAACGATCGAACGGCGACGGAACTATCCGGTGTAATCGCGGATCAAGGCCTCCGGTAATGGGGTAGCGGAAACCGGGTACCGAACAGGTACGTGTCGAACCGCGTCCTTGGTGCACCGAACTCGTCAGCGAATTAGACTCGGAACGGTCGCGAGCTGGCCGCGCGAAAAACTTGAACGTGCAACCGCCGAAACTATTCCGGGATTGACGAAGTTCTGCACGAAGCGGAGAGACTGCTCGTACTAAGGCACCGCGGTTCGAGAAACCCGCCGCGAACGTGTTCCCGCGCGCCTTTCAACGGCGAAAATAGATTCTCAAGTTTTCCCAATGGAACCAAGTACGTTCGAACCCGCCGCCGAGTGTCGATTTTGTCGTTCGCCGCCGCGCCGTCGCGATAAATTTGCTCCGAACCACCCGACGCCGATCGAATCTCTGCCCGGCTGACCGTTTCCTCTCGAAAATTCAAGTCTACCCGCTTGCGAGTCCGACCGCGTCTGCACGAAATCATACGCTGCGAAGCCGCACTACTGACACTCGCACAAGCATCGATCACCGGAAGGATGATCGCTATAACGAGCTGTCGTGCCCCGTCAGTGTCATGGCTTCGCTCGTGTTTCGTTACTTAAGAAAAAACCCGAAGCGATTCAAAACGGTACAAATAATATATTGTTTTCTCACTTTACACGGCACAGTTAGGTTTCGCAGCTTTCTCTTCGGTGGAAGGATCTCAATGAGTCATATTCAAAATTAATCGTACGCTCTCGAGTATATTTACATTCACAATAAACAATCCATTTTGTGATAAAATTAAATTGCTTGCGCGACGGAGAATTTGAAGAGGAAATGTACAATTGCTCTGAATATCGGGTAAGCACTGCCATCTGATGGTCCGCGGGCCAACTTAAATCGCAGGAACGCCACTGTCTGAATGTTCTCGATGATCTTGCGGTGATCATTTCGTGATCACAGCAACGGTGAGTTGTTAATATTATAAATATATTCTTAAAAATCACAGCAAAATTGGTAAGGCATTCTCAAACGCATCCGCACGTATCTCCGCGGGTATCATATATCCTGCGTATTGCGTTTCCTTGATAAATTTAATATTGTAAATAAGCGTAACATGCCAACAATTTTATTGTAACACGAAGTTTCTAAATAAACAAGGTCAACCAACAGTTTCGTTAGACTGGGACGACCGATTAATCCGGTATAAATGCGTCGAAAATCTCTCGTCGTTCGTATCAAATAAAACTTTATAAATTCTCATAGGTCTTTAATTGCGTTAAGTCCTCGGGTCTGAAGACTCCCACTTCCGTGATAATGCCTTTGATCAAACTAGCCGGGGTTACGTCGAACGCTGGATTCCAACACTGTATCCCAGGTGCAGCGATTCGGTGATCATTCACGTGAGTCATTTCCCTTTCTGGCCTTTCTTCGATCACGATATGGTCACCATTGGGAATACTAAAGTCTATGGAAGTCCGTGGAGCAGCGACGTAGAAGGGAACGTTGTGATACTTAGCGACTATAGCGATCTGGAAAACCGAAACAAAATAGTGAGTACCATCCAGCGAATACAGATTTTAATGGATTATTTTCACAGTCGACGAGCAACCTACCTGGTAGGTTCCTATTTTATTAGCCGTGTCTCCATTCGCGGCTACTCTATCTGCACCAACAACAACGGCAGTTATGTTTCTCGACTTCATTAACGCCGCTACCATGTCGTCGCAAATCAATGTGGCAGGAATTTTCTCGTAAACCAATTCGTATGCAGTCAACCTTGCACCTTGATTATATGGCCTCGTTTCTGAGCAATATGCATGTTCTGTAAGTAGAATTGATACTATACAGCTGTATCGAATTTAACTCATTTGTTAAGAACTAAGGACATGCAAACGTTACCAAGACTATTTTTCTTATGTAGAGATCTAATAACACCTAAAGCTGTGCCATAACCTGCTGTTGCAAGGCTGCCGGTATTACAATGTGTCAGAATCCTGACTGGACTATCTCCAGATGTATGTTTCAATATTTCTTGAGCTCCGAAATCACCGATAGCTTTATTATCTGCTATATCCTTTTCGAGCATGTCTTCTATAGCAATCAGAAACCTATAAGCATTGTTAATAATCAGATTAGTATTATATATATATATATTTTTGTTTACTTATTTATCTATAGACTTCTATCTAAACATTGTACCTCTCTTTCATTTCTGTTGCGCTAACACTTTGATCTTTACTAAGCATATTGACCAACTGGATTAATTCATCTGCAGCAATCTTCATATTAACTGCTGTTGGACGAGCTGATACCAAATAATTCAATTTACCTTCGACGTCCTGTCTAAGACATTTTTTGTCCACAGGCTCCTCTTTTATGAGTTCTGTGGCAAGACTCAAACATCCAACGATAGCTATAGCAGGTGCCCCTCTGACCTAGAAGATTCCATTTAAATAAACCATAAATAACTCCACGCCCTTTGTTGTCATCCAGCAATGTTTTACTAACTTAGACGCAATTTAAGACAATTAACTGTTCCAATTAAGCTCCGATTCGTACGAATCAATTCAAATTGTCAGTGTCCGTCGCTACAATTTACCTAGCTTAACGCGTCAACCTTTACACCGACAGTCTACAGCCTTATTACAGAATCAATTTTCTCTAATTACGGGAGAGTATATGGAAAAAAGCTTTCCTACATTTGATCCAGAGGTAATTTCGAAATGTTGAGTCGCGAAAGAACGTTAAAAGCTGTCGTACTTTTTGTAGAAAACGTACCTGCATCTTGTTAATGACTTTCCAGCCATCCTCCACGCCTTTGACGGGTACGTAACGGGAGATCGCCGGCAACAGTATCTGATCGAGGATTTCCAGCCTGCCGTTTTCCCATTTGATTGCCTGCAGCGTCATTTTGCTCCGTCAGAGCCAGCCGCGTGTCGCGTAAGGCAGCAACGTGAGAAGAGACACCAGCAGATTCGAGTCGCGGCTAGTAGAACCGCTTGGTTGTTTCTGAATGAAACGGCAGCCCGTTCATTTGAAGCTCACGTGCACTTCGTACGGCCGTGACTCGAAACCTATCGTGTAACACCGTATCGCACCGATGTCACGTGACGGACGTAGCTACGTGTGTACCATGCATGAATTAGTCCTGATCACCGCCATCTGTCGGCGCCAACGCGAACCGCGCTCGCCGCCAACTGGAAGCTCTATCACGTGAATTGTTCAAATATTTTGCGACCTGGTGAAACGGCAAAAAACCCTACGATTCGCTTTAGAATCTCGATGAAATTCGAGGAATCTTTAATAATTAGCGTCGGAGGCATGAAATAATTCGTCTATTTTCTACGGTCGCTATCTCCTCAGCTCTGGCATATCCTATACTTCTTCTATAATATGATTTCCGTACCTCCTCTGAAATTTAGGTGCAATCCGATTTACAAAAACTCCACTTTTTTGTTTTCAACGTATATGAAACGGCTCATATAGAGGCTTATATCTTCAAAGTTTATTAAAAAAACTTTCTTCAAGTAACAAAACTATATCGAAATTTTGATCGTGTGTTGAGAAGTAGTTGTTTTATTGCTCTGTTCATAGGCGAAACGATAGTTTTGAAAAACACATTTTTGTTTAAATGACTTTTAATAGAATCGTATATTTATATTTCAATAGTTATAATTTATCTAAAATTAATTTGATGTTGTTTACAAATCCGACAATAACTCTGAGTTTATAAATGAAATATAACTGGTGTTTTTAATGTCAGATATATTCGAGAACGGATATCCTGTTAATTAAACAATTTCACGGAACGTTCTATTTAGCAAATGACGATACAGAGTATACTTTCAAAAGAAATTGAAATAATTTGAATAATGCGACGAAAATATACTAAACTTGTTCAATGTTTCGGACTAATTAATTTCATCCGTCTTTTCAGTACAAATGTAAAAACATCAAGGTTTGAATTAAAAAGAGAAAAATTTCTATTATAAAAATTATATTAAATGATCTATTAAACGAATAAGCATTTTGCTTACAATCACCATGCTTCCAAGAATTCTGATAAAAGATTCGAATTTTTTTAAAGTTGCTTTACACAATGACATATTGCAGTTAATTTCGTCAATGTCGTTACAAATATTTGTTTTTCTTTAACATATGAAAGTGTGTGATTTAGAAGAACCGTGAATCATTTAAGTTCAATTAATATGGTGTAACTCCTGAGGTATCATGACTCGAACTCTCTTCATCAGTTTCTAAACAGCTGCCTGTATTCCGCCGTCGCGAGCTCTTTCTTATTCTGAATACGGCAAGCTACCTGATCTTAACAATTTACACTTTATAATGGGATGCGGCGTATGGCTAATGGTTACTGAAAGTTGCGAGTGCAGTCTGCATCGGGCTGTTACGTCCTAACAAGGGAATGCCGTGTCCCGACGGCCGGCGCGACGAGAATTTTTCTTTGTGAAGACTGGTGCAAAATACCGAGTACGCCTATGAATAAGTAAAACCGTGAATATTAGCCGCCTAACGTTTCACTGCCACTCTAGGAAATCACTTTAAAGATTAAACAGTTTCCAGCGGGGATGGGACCCCTCATTGAAAAGGATAACTGGTGAAATAAAACGGTGGAGAAAACTTGTCGGCTATTACTTGACGGCGAGTTTCGCGGGGTTTAAAAAAAAGGAGAAAAGGAGAAGCCACTCGTTTCGATCGTTGGCTTACACCTCACCAAACGCGAGCACGAGGACGTAAAGCCGCGAAACTTAAATCAGGCACGCTTCGCCGCAAAGGAATCGTCCGCATATCCGATGCGATTTCTCGCTTTGATCCTTTATATGATTCACACGGCGAGAGGACTAGCTACATTCACCGTTCGGTTCCACTCGTGACCGACTACTACCGGCCGGCATATACCGACTGCAAACTCTCCCCATTTACTTGCCGTGTGTTTTTAAAAAAAACCTTTGCATTTCAAAATAGTCCGCACTTCACAGATGGTCTCACCTGTTCACGGGCGAGGAGCACATTCCGAGCTGAAAGTGTAATTCCGACGGGCGAATTTCGAGCGTTTTCACGACCCTTTCACCGTTCGTTTCGCCGGAACATTGGCGAAAGAACGCGAACAAGTGCTCACACGCGTGTGACTAATGAACCTATGTCGCACACCCTACGTCGAAAAATTTACAAATTCTCATCGTATTGCTGTTACATACTTTTCGAGTTTCTCAAATCCCCAAGTTCTCAAGGGCCCTCAATTAACCAAATCACGTCCAAGTCAAACATTTTTACCCATTTTATCATTTTTAATTGTTCTATTTAATTATAACCTTATCTGCATTTTTTATACGGAATGCAAAAATAAGACGTATGCCAAACGCGATTACGTAAACGGGAACGTTTAGAAGAGAAACTGTCAAATCAATTTGATGCCTAATACTAGTTTCAATTATGCTGGATACTAATATTTACTCGGAGCAATCTTATGGTCCTCTAAGAGTTTAAACCGTTATTTTGTTGTGAAAAACATTTGACTCTTTGCACTTTAGTCACCATTCAAAATTGCCATATCATATTTTCCATAAAGGAAATGAAAACGATGACATTGCATGAAGCAGAAGCCAGAAAGTACGGTTCTAAAGAACATCATTTAGTGGCTTTTTCTTCTTCGTGCCCTTCGACCTCCATGCTTTTATAACGCGTCAAGGCGTTCGTATGTTAATACGTTGTGTTCTTAAAGACAACAAAAGTAGACATAGAAGAATTTGTGCTTATATCAGTTTCGGTAATAAACTAGAATTTTCGAAACCGCAGATGCATCGACGTATTCAATTTTCTTTGAAGGATATGATTTTTTTGGGCTCGTGGCGCACGTGCTTCAGCTCGTCTCGTAGAAAAATAAATAGGAAAGCCAGTCGCAGGAAAACAAAGTAATTATTTATCGGGCCGGGCGTCAGGACGTGCCAGAACTTCGCCGCCGTTACGGCACGGTGGGCTTTACAATGAAAAAGTAATCCGAAGTTGTAGGAACGTTCGGCCGTCCAGCTAGTCTAGGCTTCTGAATTTTACAGCGCGCGCCTCGGTGCATATTACATTCACGTGTCGATTACTATTCGCGACTGGGCGATTCGTCCTCTCCGTTAACAGTTTAAGTATAACTCGTCGTCAAGTTTCATTAAAGCGCGGCAAATATGTTTGCGCCCGGTGTACCGAAGTTGAATGCCAGCGGCGCATGATATACGCTACTTCAACGCCTGTGTGCCGTAAACTTTTGCTTCGCGAACAAATGTTTCTTATCTGCGACACCGCTAAAAAATGTTCGACTCCTCTATGCCGGTTTCGCAATGATACACCTGTTGCACAATTTTCGTCTGTTGCTTAACTTTCATTTCATTTACATCGACGCTATAGTATGTTATGCAGAGCGAAATAGTTGTTTTCATCAGCGTAATTTATTCCGCTTTCGAATCAGGAAATAGTTCTCGAGTACGTATTAGTTATTTAATTAAATCATACTCTGCGAATAAATTTGATATCACGTGTTCTATGCAACATCTAACGATAAATACAGCAACGTCTTGTTTTGCGCTTTCAGATTGTAGAAAAAAAGAAATAATAGATAGGACTGACGTAACTTTTATCAGTTATATATTAAACAACATTATTCTATAAATATCGCGATTATATTTACTTCTGATTATATTACTTATTTTGAAGTTTCAGCTGATAGATTTTATTTAAAATCTTCGTCACGAGTTCGATCCATTATAAGGAAAGGTGTCAGAGTTGACGGTTTATGTTCTTATCTGCGATAAAGTTTATATAAAAAATACAGGCTTTTTAAGTAAAGTGCAAGCAAAGTAATTTACTTGAACATGTAATGATAAGCGGAGACGAATATTTGCTCGTTCGTTGAAAGCATTCGCTATGTTAAATTCTTAAAATAGCACTGTCGTTGTACGCGTTGCACGATATTTAGACCATCATAGAATCGTTGATAAGATAAAGACGAACCAAGTTGCAACACATCGTGGTTCAAATTGTAGGCTGAAAGAGCTCGCGTTAAATGACTTAATGGCGCTTCGTGAGGCGACTAGGAAACGTGTTAAACGGATTCGACAACTTAAAAGATTATGCCATTTCAACGCAACCGATACGTCTTTTAATTGCACATAATTTCTATTAAATTATTTCACGAAGAGAACCGTCGGTATTTACGCTGCTCGCAGTAGAATTACTTTCCATATTCTCTCGTCGTAGAATCTTGCATATTCAAAAGAATTTTTTCTTCGCCCGTGAAAATAATTTTCCACGCAAAAAATGCATAAAATTCAGTTAAATAACTCGATAGAGATATATCCCGCGAAAAGTATGCAAATACCATGGAATTAATGCAACGAAAATTCATGTGTGGTTACGATCACTTGCGAATCGATATCCTACACGTGAAAGAAAAAAATGAATATTCGGATGTAAACAATTTAAAGGACGTGTGCGAGTTCAGCGTTGGGGAAATGAAAACGAGAAATTTACACAAATTCATATTTACTTTAATTAAATATATCTATGTACATTATAGGTACATCATAATACATTCACCATATGACGACTGTACAGCTTAGCAGCACTTTCAATACTGTTCATAAAAATACATCGCATATAAACGAGCAATCGGTTTATACGCAAGGTCGGCCCGGGACTTGCGACCGGATAGAGCATTTTCCCTAATCTCTCTCTCTTTTCTTTCCCGGCCCGGCGGGCCATGGAACGCAGGCTATATGTACAAAAAAGACTTCGGCTCGAGATCGCAAGTCGGGCCAAACGAGGAAGGAACGTGCCACGTGAAATGTACGATCTTTGCCAGGGATCGGAAATGTGCATGACGGGAATCGCGGTTAAAAATTCTTTTAAAAATGTCCACCGGTGAAACAACCCCGACGAACCGAGAGACCACGCTTTTTCTTTCACATCAATTATTTCCTTCAAATTTGCTAATTTAAATTTGGAATTTTATTGTATTTCAATGCTGACCGATCGACAAACACACTGTTTACACAGAACATCGAATAACAAGCAAACACACGATTCCTTTAAGAAAATATCGCAATTTATTTCGGACACGTAATATTCCATTCGAATAACAGCAAAGACATTAAAATTTCAAAGTTGAAGTTTAGATAAAACAGTCGGCTTCGGCGCGTGATTTTCACGCGTGACGCGAACGATTCGTCGTGGCTGTTCCGTGGAACAGAGAAGTCGTACATTTCAACTTCAGATCCCTGAATCTTACGGAAGTATTATTAACAAACAGCTGGCTGCCCGAGTGGGCTGTCGATTAACCTTAAGTACCATCGAGAAACACGAGATATTGACACTTTTGATACCGATGTTTATACAATTACATAGATTGTGTGCAAAGAATCCGGCTCTTGGTTGTCGCAACGGCAACACGTCAGCTTTGCGTTTCGGTGATGCGGAATTATAGTCGGACCGAAAACGATTAGCGGTTCAAGGTTGCTACTCTTCCACCACTGGTCCAATGGGAACGCCCCTACTTTTACGCTGTATTCCTATAAGTGGCGGATAAAAGTGGGAGTGGCCAAGCCTTGTGGTAACTTTCCGTGACTTGGAATAGACTTGCAGTAACTAGCGATAGAAAGTATGCTATCTCCAATCGAATATTTCCTTTATACGCCACATCTAAGAATGGAAAACTGGTAGCAGAAGAAAGAAAGAAAGAAAGAAAGCTCGCCGATTTTCTCGTTCGATCTAAATGACTTGGCGCTACATTTTAATTCGTTTGATAACGGAAGCACAGAAGAAATCACCTGATTTACAACTATAGTTTGGGCAGCGCCGAGATAAGAGAAGGAGAGAAATGGGGGTGGCAAGAGAACGCGGTGGGGGTGACTCCTCCTACCGCCACTCGTCATTAATGGAAAGAAGGAGTGGTCGGAGTCTAGAGTTCCCCACCGATCGCGAATTACCTTATCGCTCCGTGGACCTTGAGCGACCAGTCGATTCGACGCTCCGACTATATTCGGATCTGATCAATTGAGAAGCTGCGCGTTATCATTAGCGACACCGACGAGCCACGAAATCTTATCTGCGAAATAAACAGAGCCGACTCGTGCTCTCCGACCACGTTATCACATATTTCTTTCTTCTTCTTTTCTTGTATTTTTTTTTTTTGTTCTTGTTTTCTCTTTTAATTTCAATCTTACTCACTCACACTCTCGCACGCCTCGCCGCAATGTGCATCGGGAGAATTGTTTTGCACTTGCCACTCGCGATTACTATGCGTATAGCAATAGAAACGATTTTGCGAAACAACTTAAGGAACATTTGGTATCGAGGGCAGTAATTCGGTCGGGTGATGACGACAGGCTGGTGCGGGAAACCGAATTTCGAGCTGCGTTCGGCTACGTAGGAACGTCCCTTATCTCCTATCGTTTCAATGGTTCTAGAACTGATTTCGAAAGGAAGCACCGTTACGGGCTGATTGCCCTGCGAATGGAAAAAATTTCAGTTTCCTAAATCGAAAAAATACGATTCGCATATTTGCGCGCACGATTAGGACTTTTGTTCGACGCAACTGTGTTTATTTTATCTTTCGGGCTCGTTTGCGAACTCGCAAACTCTCCGCGGATTCTCATTCCCGAGAACCGAAGTATCGGGTTAATCGGAATGTTTGTTCCGTCTTCCTCCCCTCCCTCCCCCCCTCTCGCCTACGAGTTGGCTCGGGAAGAAACTATTGCAATTAATCTCGCTTCGATTACTTTAATCTAGTACCGTTGGGGATAGGTTCGCACGACGACGCGTGGAACACCTTCGGAGAGTTGATATTTTGTCAGCTTTTAATTTCGCTGGGAGAGCGGAACCGAACTATCCGCTGAATTTGTTTCCAAACAGAAAGATCGTGTTTGCACGCGAGAAAGTGGATTGTTTTCCAAATATGGATTCAACGTTTTACGGGCGAAATAAAATGGTAAACGGGAAACGTAAAGTTGCCCTACCGATTACTCGAAACGGGTAAAAATACGAAGCCGAAGTTGTTTGTCAATATTTTAATTCGCGTAAATCGAGGGATAGCTAATTGCGTGTATCGAGAAACATTTATTCCGCATGTTAATCTCGCATTTATGAAACGTAATAAATCGTAACACATAAATTGCACTCCGATTACGTATCCAACTCCGTGTTTTGCAAACACAATTGTGTACCATACACAAAGAAAGAGAGAGAGAGAGAGAGAGAGACGCGGTGGATACCGACTGGGAATTATTCCGCGAGCGCGTAAAAATATTTTCGCGTGTGCCGAAACGCGAGAGCCATCGACAGCGATGAAAACGTTTATAATGTGTTACAAATAGCAATTCGGGGGAATTTCTAAAAGCATCCGTCATGTGCAAGGCTGCGCGGGTTGATGGAAATCTAACGGGAGTCGAAAACCGAAATTTCGATCGCGCTGCCGCTGGTAGACCTCTCCAACGGGGGCTAGAGGTCGGGGTTCACCGTTACAATTTTTCTATCCCTCGAAATATCCTATTCGTTCGAATCCGTAAAATAAACGTACAACTCCGCCGCGCGCCCTTCAAATATAAACAATGATTTGTTCGTATTAATGCAAATTCCTTCCACTAACAACTAATAATCTTTTAAACGTGATGAAAATATGCGTTCTTTAAAAGTAATTATATTTGTAAAACATGATTTATCGATGATATACTAGATGATAATTTTTATAAATCAAGAATCGAGGATTCTTTGTTAATACTAAACTTTACTATAAACTAGGAGGTTAAATTTATAAAATTTATCGTTACAATTTAATCGCTACTAGTAAGAATAATACTTTCGTGTTAAAAACTTCGATGTGCACGGAAAAAGAAAGACTATATAAAAAAATAAGTACATTTTGTAAAACGTGACGTGTTATGGGAATGTAACAGACTGAGAAATATTTCTCTAATGGAGGCAGACCCCATTAGTATGCCTGCTATTTTTACAGAGGAGCGAATTGATGGCAGAAAAGAGTGCAGACAGAAAAAAAGTGACAGAGAATTCCTACCAGAGAAATTCTGACGAATAATCTAACGTGTCTCGTTTGAAAATATAAAATAAAGATTCCGAAGAAAGAGAGAAGAAGAGATTTTTTTTTTATAAATATCGATGAGATTTGAGTTTGAAACGTTGAAATCCGTCGAAGAGTAAACGTATCGCGATGCCCTTAAATTCCCCGGATAGCCGGGACGCGCGATCGGGGATAAATGGACAGCTTAACTGGATTTTGTCGCCGAAAAATCCTCGGCCACGTGAGAACCACTGTCTCGTGCATTACCGCAAAATGAACCGAAGAGATGGCCCGCGCGCGCGGAAGCTAACGCAATAAATTCTCCCATTCGGCGGGCCAGAAGAACTTCATTTAATTCTGCGCTTCCCAGTTTGGAACGTAAGAACCGCCTTTGATGCAAAGCATCCGGGGATCCGGTAAATTGTAAGTTAATAAATTCACCGGCACAATAGGGGCAATGCATCATACGCAACGCTCGCTGCAGCGCGAAACTTCTCGCCGCTTAACATTCTGATAGATTTAAAGGCCCCCTGAAAACTTTTCATCTTCTTCTTTCTACTCCCTCCCTCCCTCCCTCCTCTTTATCGGGTTAGACGAATATTTCAAATCGTAAAGTTGAATTCGTTGTTTACGCTGCAATTGCGCGACGCGAAGAGACATTTTTGCGCAAACTCGCGGTTTCGTCTTTGCAAAAGCGAAAATATAACGAGAATATTCGACACGTTCGACAAATTAAAGCGAAGCGAACGATCTACGCGAGCATCGAGGCGAAGAGAATCAAGCTATTTACTTTATTCACGGTTGCATCAACTGTTGGATCACGATCGCGAACGAGTATTCTAGACACGGAGGAAATTCTTGGAAGTCTTCTAAGAAAGAATGCGCCAGGAACTTATCGAACAATTTAGCTGGTATGTGAAAGAGACAAAATTTCTTGTCGGATTATAGGAAAGCCATTTTAGCCAAATTTTTGGCGATATTTCACGATATACGATACTCTCGATTATATTGATACTGTAGTTTAACCAGTTAAGTGCGTTCGACGTGTATACGCGTCGTGTAAAATAAAAAATTACCATTCACCATAAAAACTCTAAATCTCAATGAAATGTAATAAGAATATTATTTGGTGGGATGTTTCTTTTATATTACCAATACGACCGGCTACACCATCAAAATCAAAGCCTCTCCGAAGATGTGCCGTTTCCTCAAAAAATGGAAAACGCAAGGAAACATGGTTTTGGTGTACGACCTTCGAAGTCGCACTTTGCGTAGTCCCGTGCTTTCAAACATGTCACACGTACATAGCTTGATATTTTCTAAACTATTTTATTATCTTTCTTGTTTATTCTTGCTATCTTCAATTTTTCTTGTATTCTTTTTTTTTTTATGTATGTCATTATTTTTTGACAATTTCCAAGCTTTTAGTATGAATAACGTATTCAGAAACGAATTGCTAGATTTTTGGACGAATAAAAATGTAATGCTCCCACGTTTTTCGTAAAATGTATAATAGTACAATTTGCCCTGCGTTCGACGTGTATGCACGTCGTTGCTTGTTTTTAATTCCGCAATCTGCGGTGATCTTTTGAAATTAAATTCCACAGTTAACTGGTTAACACTTGCTCCGGAATAAAGTCCGATCGTTAGCGAAAAAGACTACGCGATCGGTGCTAGATAAAGAATGATTTATTCCTCTCATAAATTTCAAAACGCGCAAACTAAATTATCGTTAGTTTATGGAACAATAAACCGATATCAATATCATTCGATTGTTTCTTGTTTCCTCTCCGTTACATGATTTAAAAAGTGTTTACGAGAATTATAAAGTGCAGAGTGCAAAATATCAATAGTTCACTCTAAAATTTAATGTTTCACTAAAATCTTGGGAATAGTTCGGAAGAGACTTTTTTTTATATATTACAAGATAAAATCAAGATCAAATGGAGAGCTTGACAATTTACATCTACGTTAACGCGAATCTGTAAAAAAAAACATTATAGTAATGTTTGTTTATAAATTTCTACGGATAAAAAGATACTGCCGGATAATTATGCGCTTTAGATGAAATTGAACAGTGCGACAGTTTATGGTTGATTAAAGTTAATGAATAAAAGATGCAATAAACAGTTATCTCTCAAGAACCGCAGAATAATGTCCCAGATTAAGAACCGATTTTTAAGCTAATTATACTTGTACCACTGACCCGATTCACTTTTGACTAACCCTTTTCAGTCGAAGCCATTTCAACTGGAAATCAAAAATGTTTCTTCAGACTTACATTATTTCCATTTTATATAATTTAGAGCCTATTATACATTATAGAATCGAATTTTGTGACTCGTGCAGCAGTTAACAGCTCTTAAGAATTTTCCATATACAAGTAAATTTGATAAAAATGATTTCGAGAAATTATTAGCGGCGCCTTGGAGTCTCCGTCCGTCCGCAAAGGGTTAAAAGTGACAAGTAAACTATCGATTTTTCGTGCAAGATGAAAACTTTCTGATGCAAAATTCATTTCTTCTTCTATTGATATCAATACCTTGATAGGAATATAACAGCTTACTTTAACTCTACTCAGGCTTCTACTTGCTAGCGGTTAGTACTTGTTGCCGTAAGAGAAACGACCGAGTGTATTCAGACTTTGTACAAGACTCACTATAATCCGTGCCCGGCTAAAAAGATTTCACTGGACAATTACCGACGAAAGATTACCCCGGCGATTCCAATAACCGTAAATTAAAGAGGGATTCTGAAACTGGCCAGCAGCGGTAGATTTAGCATTCGAATCGGGAAGCTCGCGAGCTCGCGAGTGCGGACGCGTTAAGCGTGGAAACAAACTTTCCGCGGGAGCAACTCAAGAATGGAATGAAAACTGCGTGTAAAAATTCTGCGCGACGACGAAGTTCCGATCAAAAAAAGGATTCGTCGTCCGTGAGGAAAAAGAAAAACGCGAGCGATTCTGGAAGCCTAGTTCCTTGTTTCGCAACGATTGGATAAACGTTGGTGCACTCGTTCAGACTCACCGTCGCACATCCGAAGCACAGCTGATGGGGTACCAGCAGTTTGCGTAACAAAACAAACGGAAACTTGTCACCCCTCGAATTTCCGGGTGAAGCCGTTGCTGGACGAAACAGTCGCGGCGGAGCCGAAGAGCGTATTTGCTTCTCGACACCTTGCTGGCGCGGGGTATCGATTGAGGAGCAGTCGATACAGCCAGGAAGTCAAACAGTCTTGCTCGAAGTTGCGATTCCCGCCGCGCACCATGCCACCGTCGTTGCATCAATGTGCCTACATATATCTATGTATAGAAATACATAGGACAGGTCCCACGCATATATCGTATTTCTATACGTACATATACGCGGCCGCGCTGCCGCGCGTGTGTATGCTGTGTACGTGTTTGCGCGCGTGTGTGTGTTATATTTATATATAAATCCATATTTATATTATTTATGCGTACAGGTAATGCGGGTATCATATGCATGTATTATAGCTAGTCCCGTTTTGGTCGTGTGCAGGCGTCCGACGACGGGCGGGCGCGCGCGCGCGCGCGCGTGTGTCCAGCCTGATCGAGCAAACGTCAAAGTTCCATTATCGTCACCAGGACGACACCACTTCGATCGCGGCCTTCTATTTACAGCGCATCCGCCACCCTCTCGCCACTCAGGCTGGACGGTCTCGATCAGCTGGAACCCAGTTACGTCGGACCAGAGAACTGTTTGAGTCGAGCACGAAATCCTGGAATTTGATGACCGGGAGCCACCACCGCTCGAGCGCCCGCTTTTTCGATGATACATTTGTCGGTGCAGAGAACGCGCACCCGGCCCGAAAGATACATCGCTCGTAGACTTTTCGTTTGAAACGTTAACACGTCGGCTGCCATGCTGGCCGCTAGCCACCGGCGCTAATCGTTTAATCCTAGCAACCAGTGACCGACTACATGCTCAACTTTAATGGGGCAGTCTCATTCGCCAATGTCCAACACTGTCGCTTTCCACAATTCTTCCGAAATTCCCCTTTTTCGTCCTTCAGTTTCATCACCGATACAAGTTTCAAAGGAAATCTCTCTTTATATGTTTATGTTGTTTATCAAGCGTTTAACGTATCGGGTAGAGTATTAACACGTCCAGTGCCGATAATCGACCACTGAAATCCCCACACAGTTAAAGCAATTTAATTAATTAAAGGAAAACTAGAAAGTTGATATTATTTATCATAGGGGCTGGTATTAGAACTCTTTCGCATTCGAAAGAACATTCTAGTCAAATTCAATTTGTTCAAACATATTGCGATAACATTCAATATGTTAATGTACTTTTGTAGGGGGAAGTTTTCACTCATCGAAATTGTACCTCGAATGGATCCGTTATCGTTTCATATGCAACATCTAGTCAGGTGTACAGTGTTTAACGTTTGTTGTTTCGCCAATGAAAAGTTCAGGTTGAGTAAATGTAATTTTGATTAGAGATTAATAAATTGACGAATTTGATACACTTGTGACAAAAATTAATTTCTAAAACACGTAATGGTAAACAGTTCAACTGGATATTAATTGCCAATATTATTATGAAGTTATTAATATTGTTAAGCGACGCAACATATTTTTATTTAACCCCAATTTCTTAGACTCGATGCAGACAATTCCTATCTCAGAAACAATCTATAGTCTGATGATAAGTAATTGTAAATCCTATTATTTCCTTAGATTATAATAGTCTGGTCAAAATAGCAAGTTCCCCAGGATCTAAAATATTGTAAATTGTACGATATTGGCAACTTTCCCTTATAATCTACGACGGTTCTTGTTTAATACGATTGTTTAAAATAATATCTTGAAATAAAGACACTAGAAAGGCTAGGACTAGACTAATGTTACCGAACATTTTGTTATACGAATTTTGTCTTGTTATTAAGCTTGTAACCAAGTTATTGAAAACTTGCTATATGAATCGTACATCTTGTTAAGTTGGATATTAGTTGTTAGGTATTTAAGAAAACATGTGTAGAGTGTGAGAGTCGTTTTTAATATATCTTTCTGGAAAATATATCCTGAATGCATCCTCGACTCGTATTGCAACATATTTTTTACGTTTCTTTCTTATTTCTCTTCCGAACTTTAAAAATCAAATACGAATGCGATGGAACGATTAATATTGAGTAATCATTTTCTGATAATCAACTACACGATAATATAACGAGAAATTCCGCTATAGAAATGCTACGTTAATTGTTGCGGAATTTCATGGATTTATATTCCATGTTTCAATTTGTTTTTCGACTCGTTGGAACTGCTAACACAAAAAGGGAAAATTCATTTACAAATTTTCATAACCTACCAAATTTAGCTGTTTACTCGACATCGATGCCCCATTTCTTAGCTGTAGATAAAATCGAGGTATTTCTACGAAACGGACAAAATTCGCATGGCAGACAACGTGTTAACAGCGTTTCAATAATATCAATGAGTCAAGAATTATTTCTATCGCGTTGCATTGCAAGAATTTGGAATTTTGCCGGCGTATCAAAAATAATGTCGCGTTCAGATGTTGGACTGAAAACGGCATTATCAGTCGGAAAGTAAGAAATACTGTTATACGAATACTTCTTTCTCCAGCTACCTGGAAAAATGTTTTTCTTCTGCACTCGCGCGATGTGCGAGCGAATTCTACATCTTCCCACTCTGCCGATCAAACGTCATACCTTAGTATTTCAACGAATTTTCCAAAGGGTATTGTTAAATATTTTCAAATATCGTCTGCGACTGAAAAGCGTTTGTCACTCTGTTTAAAATAAGACATTTGTTAGAAACATTTAAGACATTTGATCGAATTAACGGATTCTAGGTGAGCACAAAGATATTTTGCGACACTTGTTTCATTCTAATTTGGCGAATTAGAGAATTATTTCGAATTAATTATATTATCACTGCTCTGTCACACATATTTTTACGGAACAATTTAAAAAATGACAAAGTCCAAATAACAAGCTCAAGTACTTGTACGATGACGTTATAGTTCAGAGCCCGAGCAAACATTTGTTTTCTTTTTATAATCATTTATACTTAAGGGACCAAGATAATGCACAACGTTTTTTAAAGTTTTTGTAATTTTTATAAATCGAAGAATTTTTGAGATGCTACTCGTTATATATTCTCAACGTCGTAGCTCATTCTCATCCCTTAAACACGAACAGTGATCGCTAGAAATATTAGTTCGAGCTGTACATTACACGCCAGTTTAGTCTAACAAGTTGTCCCCGACCGTTGCAAGCTGTTCGACTTACAAATGCCTGACCTAAAGCGAACAAAGTGATCGAAAGTTTCTTTGTACTCACCGGTCTCGTTGCTCTAAGCCGCGTTCCGTCCGCGGAGTGCCGAGAAAGAAAGGAAAGAGTCCCTAAAAAGGCGAGAGAATGCACGCGGTTGCTCTAGGGAACGCGTGACTCCCGCGTCCCAAACGTCGCCAACAACTTCACGGTCGGCGTAGAAAACGCGTTCCGCTTCGCCCGCGATCATCACACGCAACATGTAAATTAACCTTAATTTATCGGCCCTACAGTATCACATAAGTTCCACGCTGACTTGACGCGAGCTTCGCTCGACCCGTTACGAGGTAACTTAGGAACCACACGCTCGAAGAAATCTTATACTGACAAGAGGTTTGTTAGGTACTTTACGAGCCTCGACAATGATTATTACCGTTTAGTAGACGAAGAGTATTGGTCCAAAGAGAAATTGTAATTACATATACATATATCTGGAGAGAGAGAGAGAGAGAGAGTAGAGGTCGTCCGAGGAGAACCAGCAATCGTCGCCCCCTGCCGAGATCAACTGTTCCCTAAATCCGCAAAGCCTCGGGGTTTCTCGAGGTACCGACGCGATTAGGTTCGCCGGCTGCTCATCGACACTTTGCTCCTCCTCCTCCCTCCCTCCCTCCCTCTCTCTCTCTCCGTTCTGTACAACTCTGTTTAACTATGGACATCGTACATGTACGAAATACTGTCGACAATTAACACCCGAGAATGCGTCTCTTCTCGCTTCTATGATTTCGCTCGAGACTTCGCAGAGAGCCGAGCCCCTCCGCTGGCCTAAACGAAACGAACAACATTTAAGATACACGTAAACAGCGATTACGACCGCGATTATAATTCGTAGTACCCTTTGAGTTTTCGGTGTTCGATGATCACAGCGCGCGTTTCAGCCTTCCATTGCGTAAGAATTAGACCGTTTTTTTTCTTTTTTCTTTCAATTACTTCAATTTCTTTAGTTTTTTTTTTTGCTTCGAAGCTCAACGGACGATGACCGCTCCGGTTGAATCCGGGTCCCGCGTCCCCGTCCCCTTCGTCCACCGATCGTCGAGAGGATCGAGAAGACGGGCGCGAAGAGGAGACGGGGACGCGAAATGCCAGCGATCCAAAAGGGGAGCGCGATCGGCCGAACCGATCCGGATCCGGGCTAGTTCGGATCCCCTGTTCGCGTCCAAACGAGCCAATCTACGATACTTCGATACTATTTACACGAATCCTAGCGAGTGTTTTCGGTGTCCACCGATTTGTACGATCGTTTACACGCGGAGAGAGGTACAATCGATAATACCAACCAAGAAACGACAGTCACACCGCACCGTGGTCCGAGGAGATCATTCGGGACGTTTACTATCGATCGATTGTCCTCGCAAAGTTTCGACTCCTTCCCGGCTGCGTTGCATCAGCACTTACGTTTCTTACGTTGTTGCTCGTCCTCGTCCTCTTCTATTTCTTCTTCCTATCCCTCCTTCCTGCCTTCCCTCCTTCCTTCCTTTCTTTACGCCACTTGTGTTCCTCCTTTTCACTTCGCTACCTTACCTCCCCTCTGTAGTCCTTGTACACACGAGGAGTACGATGATCGGCGAGAGATCGTTCAGAAAGGACTGAACGCATTCGCACGAATACCTAGAACAGGCCGTTCGTTGTCGATTCACCCCGCGAACCGTGTCTTCCGTGATTAATTATTGGTTACTGTCCCAGAGTACGAACCCCGATGTGCCTCGGGAGAACGATTTGTCCGCGAAAACAATGGATAGAAGCAACGTCCACGATCCTTCTTTCACGAGGATGGCCGGGAACACGGACGTTCGAGAATCGAGCTAGTTTTGTTTCCATTCCAGAGGCCTGAAGCTCGAGAGGTTCTCGAGGCGACCGGTAGACATTCGAAATCGAGTCACAAATATCAGGAACGATGGAGATCAAATAAAAGTATTTAACCCCTTGCACTATGGCTCCTTTCACGTTGCGTAATTAGCACTAACTTGTCCTTAACCCTTTTAGTGCCGGAGGGCCGATATATCGGCTCGCGCAGCACTGGCGAAAAGTGCCTTATACATATACCTTTCTTATTTATATAATTTCGAATGAATATAGAAAAATTGCCGTCATTGTTCCATTCTCAATTTCGTCCTTAATGCACTGCTTTTTGAATTATGTAAATATTGCTTTTCGTTTGGTTTTTATGAGCCTTTCTCCAAATTCTAGCAAACTGTGAAATTTGGCTTTTTCGCCCGGCACTGAGAGGGTTAATATTTTCCATAATAGGACCAGACAATTTTTGTTTCTTGTACTGTCTTCGTTTACTTCCTTTTCTAGACTTTGATAATAGAAAAATTCAATTTTAATTTCGATGTAGAAGAAATGAATAATATTTATATATAGTAGATCTCATATGGAATCTGTGTCACGAGTCTGACTCGTTATTATAGTGCAAAGGGTTGACAAACTGCGTTCGTCATAGTTGGAACCAACCTTCTGTGCCACTGATGCGAGAACAGAACGCGAAAAGACTGCTTCACAATATCTTTGCTTCGATGTTCATTAAATATACATAATCGTACTAGCCTCGCGTCTACATATCACAGAATCGTGTACTCTTAAAAACTGTTGCGTCTGTTTCAACCGGTTGCGGAAGTCACGCAAGAAATATCGTCTTATTTAGAGAACTATGATACAAAGAGATACTTGTTGCGTGCAACATCAAGGAAATGTAACTTTCAATTACGCCTGCTTATTATAAAATACCGTGGCATTGTTTGAAGATCACGAAGATCCGTTCCGACTCCGACAAAGTTGACAGGATTTCTTGCTCGATTTTCAAATTATTAACCAGCGAGTAAAGTAGAAAGTTCCAGAGAGTGCGTAAAGTTATCGTGTAACTTTTAACTGAGGATAGATATCCTCAATGAAGGATAGAAACTTTTGCAAACGAGTATCCACGGTGTAGCAATTACCAAGTACTCCGATGCTTCTAACGTTGTTGATAATATTGGTCATTGTTTTCGTATTGAAATTTCACCGTCTCGAAACGTTAGCCCTCCGCGAACGGGCAAGATCCAAATAAATTGTTCGCTGTGCGGTACACCTGGCTGAAAACGCAAGCAAAGAAACGTAGGGACCGGTGAGTAGTCGACGCGTCGAATCCGCGGCGAGCCGTGGAACCGTTCAAGCGTGACATCGCGCTATTAAATGATTGATCGACGAGGCGAGATACACAGCAGCGAATCGTTCGGATTGCAAAGGGCTAATGAATTTCGACGGGAACAGCTCGACCACTCCGGCACAACTCGAAGCATTTTCATTCACCGTGGAAGCTGCCGCGCGCAATACCTTAAGGACGCTTCAGTCGCCTCGAGACCCCCCCGGTTCAGACTCTCCGGGAATCGAAAGCTTCTTCGACGAGCGAGCCCCGTCCATCGCTCTGGAATAAGTACCGTGAAAGAAAGTAACGAAACGGAACGAAAAGTCGAACAACAGAGAAGAGAAAATAAAGCAATGTCGCGGAAGACGTTCTCCGACGAGTCGGGCACGTTGATTTTCCTAGACGACGAAGATGATGAAAGGTGGTGGTGTCGTCAGCGAGCGGATGGTCGCTGGCGAGGGTCTAGGTTCGGTCAGGGCAGTCCGAATCCGAAGAAAGGCGCGATCGGCCTATCGTTGAAGAGACGGGGCGGCGGAAGTGGCGGCGGCCGCTTCCTTCGCGGGGCAATCAGCGTCCTCTACAAGGAGCCTTTGGCGAACACTATCTCCCTGTGCTTGGCGCGTATGTGCGAGCGGAGGGTGTCGATCCTGCTGTAGGTGGCCGGGCAATAGGGGCAGAGGGACCTTTGGGCGGTGTGTATGTGGAAGTGATGCCAACGATTGGTCACCTGCTTGCCGCAGGCCCGGCATCTCCAGAGGGCCGGCGAGCCAAGCGACACGGCGAACATCTCGTGATAAGACAGACCGACCGGCACGCTGGGCATCGTCGTACCTGCAAACCCAACACGCCTTCATGCCATACCGTCTCTCCCTTCCAGCCACGATCCGTTTGCCTCCCTCCATTCGCTCGCGACTGTTCTCTGTTTTTTGCAATTCTTTCGATTATGTTTTCGTGTGTGCGTGCGTGTAGGGCTTATTGGTACGTGTAGAGCTACTTGTTCAGCGTCTGTTCTTCTAGGCTAGAGCCGGACTAATTACCACGACCTCGCTCTGTCGCAGCCTTGTCAGTGTTCCCTTAGGGGGTCTAAAAACGAAAACTTTCTCGTATGTACTTTCAAGAGTAAGGCAATATTTTTTTCTTTTCTCCATTTTAGGTTTTACTTTGCTAGAGGTCTGGCGCTGCTCTTTGGGAGAACAGCGAAATTCTCTGCATATTTTGGCCAAGTCGATTGAAATTTACACCAGACGTATACTAATTTTGGTTGGAATCGTTTTAGCAATTAACAGTTGTCAGTTACATCTAGCGTACTCGTTGGAAAAATTTTACAATTCAGTGCCACTGACGTAACTGCTTTCATTGTTTTCGTTACTAGCAGACAAATCGAAATTTTCTTTTCACAAATGGTAGAATTTCGAAGGGCCTTTTTAAGGTGATTACATTGAACTATTTCTATGTTTTTTGAAAGTGTGTTTCCAAGGCATTCTCAATATTTCTTTAGTGTAACGCTATAATTTGTTCAACTGGTAGACACTCGGACGAGTTCGATGAACTCGAAAACAGCATGCTCTTATTCTGAAAGTAACCGGACGATACGTATCTTATGCTTTCGTGAACTCATTAAGTTATGTTTCATTAGTCGAACCAATTTCGTTCTCGAGTTCATTGAATTCGTATCGATGCTAATTAGCTGACAGACAAAAGACGTCCTCACCTTGTAGGTCCTTCGAAATCTTATCATCTGTGACAGAAAAGTGTTGGTAGGTCCACGGACGATCCACTGTATACAAGGAAATACGGATTAAATTCAATAAAATTGTGAAGATCTATGTACAACACCATGAAGAAGCAGCACATCGAGAAATCAAGAGAAGCTAAACTTCGCAGCGTGTGCAGTTCGCATAACAAAGCCTTAAAAAAAAGAAAAAGTGTTCGAAACTAGACCACCATCCTCTTTATAGAAGTTCGAAGTCGTTGTACACATTATCCTTGCGTATGGCCAGAGCGAAGGTATTCTAATCCCTCAAGGAAGACTGATGAGACCTTTTTTGGCCGCAGAAGTTTCTCGCTCGTCCTCGACCGGTCGAAAGTTCTCGATAGCCGTTTGAGCGATCGCGAATCAGGCTCGCTTTATTAAAGGACGCTGGACGAGCCCCGGTCGACGCAATTCTTCTCGACGAGATCATTTCGAGCCGCGGAGGGTCGAACGAGACACAAACGCTGATAATGCGCGGAAAACGATATGTGAGGACTGTGAAAGTGTTTCTCGATTCGTTTCGGGCTAGGGACGGGAGGCGATCGTGGTTTCTTTTGTGTGTGGAGAACAGGCAGGTGTGCGTTCGCGAAGCGGACAAATAAAGAGACTCTCAGACTTCATTCACGCGCGCGCGAGCGAGCCTTATCCCTCTCTCTCTCTCTCTCACACACACACACCTCACACAGAAAAAAAAAGGAAAGCTTCACAGAGAGAAACCAGCTCCATGATACTCACGTTTTCAGGACGGCGACGCCGTGGACGCAGCCAGCGAGAAAAATACTCGAACGTTTGCCGATATTATCGGGGGATTACTTGCGAACGAACTTCGCCCCGCTGCCTCTAATCCTTCTACCGAGGACGCGGCGAAGTTATGATTGCGTTAGCCGGCGATCGATCGCCGAAGACCCTTAAGGATCGATCGTCTGATGGTATTATGTCAGTGAAATTCTCATGGGTGCGAGTGTTTGTATCCTTTTGGTTAGGCGGTCGATTCACCGATATACTTACTTGTTTCTCTGCCAACGTTATTCTAGGCTGCGATCGCACCACCGCTTTTTCATATTAACCCTTTGCACTCGAACGGCGACTCTGAGGCACCACTAAAATTGTTTGATCGCCTTTTAAAATAATTTCGATAGTAACAAAGCGTAAGTTTAAAAAATTGTTAAAAGTGGAACCATCGATACGAGTCGCAATAATCAATTTGATATGCATAAAAGTTTATTTTGTTAAACAGAATAGAAATATTATCAACCAGGAAAATGATTTCATATTTTCAGTAAAAATGGCTTCGAGTGCCAAGGGTTAAGTGTCACACGCTGGACCTTCGCGCGTCTATGTGTTCGCTAACGTAACGAACTCTGGAACAGTAACGTTATCTTCTTTCAAATCGTAACAGCGTGGTCGTTCCAATTATTCGGTTATTTTTAGACAAAGCCGCGTAGAAACGCGCCATTTCGTATAACGTGTTTTGCTACCTCTGCATGTTTAACGTAATATAAATAATGGTAATATCAATGTAATAATTCATTATTATTATTATTATTATTACTATTGTCGGTATATTTACGTTATTATTACAATGTTGACTGGTACTGCCGCGTTATTGTTCCAGCGATAGTATAAACGAAGCATAAACGTTTGTCATTTAGAAATGTTACGTTAACGCTCGTGCGGCGCGCAACCATTACGTAGTCGTCACACGTACTTGATCTGCCAACAAGAAATTTCCTACTTCTACTTTGAAATCAATTAGCAAAACAGTGTACGTTAAAGAAGTTTTGCTATCTTTGAGAACAGCGAAGAACGCTGAACGAAGGAAAACGTTGAACATTAATTTGGCAGAAAATAGTAAATTACTTGATTGGTTTCTCCTTCGACGTGGGCTTCAGGACAATACTTTTGCCCATGGTCGCTGGACTACAGATCTTATATATTTTCTAATGAAAATTTTTATTAACACATTCCGTGCCGCGTGTACCACCGATGGTACATGCTTGCATGTTTATTTAACCCTTTTAGCACCGGCCAAAAGAGCGAAATGTTTAAAACTCGTTTCACGAAGTTTGATAAAGTTTCGGAAAGTAATTGCAAGAATTTTGAAAAGCCTGACACATAACAAATTCAAAAATAGTGAAGAAATAAGAAATGAAATCGTTGTTTAATGAAAATATTAAGAAAACTATCTTTCCAACAGTAGCCAACAACGATATATCTTTGTTCGGTACTAAGAGGGTTAATGGGCTAAAAAATAGTTTATAACAAATTTAGAATTCAAAACATTCATTTCCACCGCAAGAATGGATCGTAATGAATTTGTTTTATTATTATGTACGATTATTAATACTTGCAGGTAATATAGCAAGTTTTAGCGAAATAGCAAACGACTAGAGTCGAGTGAAAATAGCTCGGCACAGAACGTGTTAAGGGTGAAGTGGTTTTGGTTTTACCTGGTACCTGATAGATCTCATAACGTAGCAAGCAATTTTCCGAAGAACATTAAACTCAAAGATAAGAACAGAGACATTTTGCCGGTTAACCGTCTAAATTGGAGAAGGATTAGGCACCTGGAAAATAAAGATCCTCTATAATAGACAAGTTCATTCGAATACAGAAGAAGGCCCGAGATCGCTTAAAGAATCAGGCAGACGCGAACCGCACGGTTAATGCGCGGCCTTCGTTGCTTTGCATGGCGACACGATGGACGATCTAGCTCGTACGAGCCTCAGGTGTGAGCCGCGCTTTATAATGAGGTTCGCACATTGATAGACCTTGAAACACGGAAGCCAATGGCATTTGTTTGAGCCGCTTGCGGCCAACAGTTTACGATGTATATACCGTTAAAGTTTCGCGCGAGTTTATCTATCGAAGTGCTCTAACAATCGAAAATGTAGGGGATAGTTGGTAAGACTCTCTCGCAAACTAGTTCGCTGATCTACCCCCCCAGGAATCTCTTCTAGCGGTTGGACTTACTTTATTCGCTCGTGGATTTCAGGAGGAAATTTTTACGATCCCCGCCGGATCGAGTAATCGAAAAACCGCATTTTCCAGTTCAAACTACTAGCCAGTTTGCCGGAAGTCGATGCTTTCGTAGGCGGTTACCCCGATAAATAATTTTCTCTTATTACTATATATACTTGATTCGGTAATAATGATTACTAAACTGCAGGAGACCATTGTGAACGTACACTTCTTTAAAACTATTCGAGTTATTACGATCGTCGCAGAAGCTGTTTCCAACGAAGCTTATAAACTTTGGAGACAAAAGAGCTGCAGTAAAAAGACGATATTAAAAATGATATTCTCTTCAAATGAATGATCAAAGTTTGCCCCATTTTCCTGTTATAGGTGCATAAAGACCCCTAGCCGCTTCTTTCGCAACTTTACGTAATTATCTATCGGTGCAGGCTATTTTCACAATTAAATAAAGACAAATATCCTGAACGCTATGACTCCACACCTAACATAAAACACTTGCTTCCACTGCTGCGACTCTGGACTTACAATCTTTAGAAAATTGTACGATCGTGATTCTTTCGAGTTTGTTGATTGCGAGAAACATTACGTTACAGCAGGTCGCTGCTGTAAAATCAAAATCGTGTAGATTCCATCTAACAGCATAGCATCTGAACTATATCAAATTATTTTGCCTAATATACAAAAATCGCATCAGAACTGATCCTTCAATAGACGTTCACCGTCGGTAGCACATCGTCAAAACTTGTCCTATTTTTCTCTTATGCGAATAAATCAATGCTGAACAAGTTTAGCCGACGAGTTGTATTATCGATACATGGCAACCTAGAATTTCAATCCTAGATCATCTGTCTTACAACTTGATCTGTAGAGAGACAAGGTAGGAGAAAAAAGCTCTTACGACAAAGTTCCTTTGAATAAGCCTTCTCTGAACGACCTTCTAAGAACTCTCTCTCTCTCTCTCTCTCTCTCTCTCTCTCTCTCTCTCTCTTGTCAATAGCCTTAAAGCTTGAAAGTTTGAAGAGATTGGTAAAATAGAATTTGTTCGCTCGGTGATTAAGCGAATGATTCTCGTAGGACGAGCATCTTAAATAATAAGATAAAGGACAGTTGATTTGTGCAGGTTGCGGATAAAGCGCGCGCAAGTCTCGCCAGTCTCGCCAGTCTCGGCAGTCTCCAGCGGCAGGCAATCCCGCGCGCTCGCGGCAGGAGATTGCGCAAAAATCCAAGTTTATCACGAGTAAACCGCGAACGCCTCTTAACGAGGGCTTCGGGGTCCTCGACAGTGTGCCGAGTATCGCGCCGGCTGAATATTTCACTCGAGCCGAGGCAGGTTCGACGGTAGTCGAAGCTCGTTGCTCCTGATAATCCACGGCAAGGAGAACACAACTATGCCGTCACGGTTATGCCGGCTGGTTATCGACGTCGTGTACAGAGAAGTTTGCACACTATCTATCGAGCAGTGCGTCTACCTGCAGTAATCCTATTTGAGTCTGATCGGCGAGAGCCACCGCTTGCCTAACGCTCATGATAGCATGCCGGCGAAATTACTTTGCCGTAGGAAGAAATTCGCACCTCCCTGGCGCAACTTTACCGCGTTGTCGGCCTCCGCGAAAATCAGCTGTATTTTTCTCCGGAATTCGTTTCAATTTTAAAGAGAGACGATTACGTTTGGCTCGAGAACGCCGCGAAAGTAATTCTCTGGGCTTGAAATGTCGGGATTTAGCTGATAATATCGAATTAACCGGGTTCGGCGCAGCGTGCAAGTTTTCCTTGGAGAAGGAATACTGTAATCAATCTCAGTTTATGCGAATTTCTCGGAGGGGAAATGAGTCCCCTGAATAGCGCGAGATGTCAGTTAGCCAGCCAGCCAGTGTGACGACAGACGTGAATTATTCGACTATGAATGCTTATGAAAGCTTATAATGAAACTGCGGGCGTTTGTTTGTGCGAAATTCTTTGAGCAATTTAATGGGACAAACATACGACATTTCGAAATTCCTTCCGCTTTTTTTTTCTATTTTAAATGGCGACAACTCTCCATTTTTCAAGGAACTATAGTTTTCAAGATTTCTTGAACGTCCACAGAGAACATCAAAATTTCTTCAAATTGCAGACACGAAAAAGAAACGTGTCTATTATTAAGTTCAGGCTGCTGGAACTAATGCAACAATTATTTATCGAATAACACGATATGCTGAATATTGTTTTCTGTCGATCGATGAAATCTTCATTTCCCAACTGAAAGGAAAGAATGCTTGTCAAGAAAAGGTAAGGCAATATTTTACGTCGCCGAGTTTGCGCCTTCGCGAAGACTCCAGAGACTCGTGAAAATTAACACGTTGTGTACACTGTATTGTGTAAAATACACTATACACACAGTCTAAGCCGAAGCTCCGTTGGGTCATCCTTCACCCGCTGTGCTAACAAGAGCTCATAATAGTTTCTAACTTTGGAAACGAAAGTTCGAACTCGTTTCGTGTTCCTCAATAGAGAAGTTGTTTATTGTATAACCACATTTCCATATATTTACACGTGTCTCTCTCTCTATATATATATATATGTATAAAATTTACAATAAAGTCTCTGCGACTTTCATGAACAATTTATAAATCCGCTTAAGCCTAAGTGTCGATTATAAAATTCTTGGAATATGTCTTTAGTATGATGGACGGGCCCACAATCCGACAAATTGGCGGGCACCGGAGGTACAAGTGGTGAAAGTAAACTATAGCGATCGTTTACAATCTTTTTGGACCGTCTTTGGGACCGAAATAACTTTTTCGCCAAAATTGCCACTGTTTCCGTTCAACCACGTAATTAGAAAAAATATAGTTGGGTTATTAATTCGTTATATAATTATTACGATGGAGTTGATCAGGAACACCTCTGACGAAATCGCCACCATTTTGGTTTGTTAACCCCTTGCGCTACGACTCCTTTAACACAGCGTTGATTAGCACTTATTTGTTCTTAATATTTTCCTGAATGGGATCAGATAATTTCTGTTTCTTGTACTGTCCCCATTTATTCCCGTTTCTAGACTTTGATAATAAAAGAATTCAATTTCACGTTGATTTATAAGGAGTGAATAATATTCATATTTGCCAGATGTTGCATGAAGATCACGAGTCTGACTCGTTATAGTGCAAGGGATTAATTAAATCATTTTAATCGATCCCAAGGCTCATCGAGCTACGCGTGCTTAAGACCTGCAAAAGGGGTGAAGTTTATCTGGCTAAAATGTTTTACAATGTCCAACGAATATTGTATATTCCAGACACGAATAATATATATTATATCTCGATGAAATAGAGGTTGCATCCTTTTTAGAAAATATCAGGATTTCGAACATTTCGCTGCGACCGCGCCTCTCAATTTTCAAGAACACGGAAAATTCATTAGATTTGAAATTTTCCAGGAATAAGCAGAATCTCGCCGGACATTTTGAACACCTCTCTCTATTAGAAATTTGGTCAGCCTCTAGTAATATTTATGTGGAACGCATTCGCGTCCGCGGATATTCGGCACCTTTAAAATCTCCATGAAACGCGTGCACACGCCCATTCCCGCAACTCTGGATTTCAAACGAGTAATGCTACTTTTAAACGACCGTAATGGAAACGTTGGTAATGGGCGAAGATTTATGAGCGGAATCAGGGGCCGTACAGTGTCATACGGCTGGAAAATATTCAAGCTAAACGAGGCGAAAATTCTGACTTACAGCGAAGGACAATTTCCGTCCACTCCTATTTCAAATTCGACGCCGGCTACGATTTCCAATATATATATTTGCAACAAATGACCGTGGATATTAACGCGTTCTCGAATGCGCGCAATGCACGGCAATTTAAATAACCTACGTTTATAACTAGACACCGTACAACCGAATTTTCCGGGAGCAAAATGTACAAGGTGCCTCGGAATTTTCCCGCCAGACTGCTCGATCCGGAAGACAAAAGAAGAAAAATGTTATACAACATTTGCGCTCGAATGAAAAATTGATGTTCACACGTTCACTCGTTTAGGGATAGCTAAATGTATAAACGAAAGCGGTTTTAGGATTCAGCGAAGCCCGCTGTAACATGTTTTCAGAAACACCGAGTCGATAATCCCTGAACTGTGAATCAAAAGTAGCTCGATAAGAAATAAAAACGTTTGCGGAAAGTTTTTCACGGACTCGCGAACGAAACTACGCCGTCATTTCCTTTCGGCGGTCGTTCCCTGGAACATCCTGTAGGCATTCAACAGTCCCCGTCGGAAGCAGAAACGATTTGTTCGCCAAAACGGCCGGAAGAAGGTGAAACGTGGAAAGCAGAGGAGGAGCCAATATTTGCGCAGCCGAATCACACGGTCGTTACCATTAACGAAGTAGGCGAAGATCCATGGTAGCTGAAGAGGAAGCGCGACGAGCATTGGAATTCGTAGTCGATCGTTGTGTTCGCACATACCGAAATTCTTTCATAACTTCTTTTCTCGACAGCCTTCGAAAGATTCGAATTTTCGTGTTTCCGGATCTGCCCGTGAGCATCGGGATTCTTCTTCCAACGAGCGGAAACTTGTTTGAAAACGGCGCAGGGGAGGCTAATAAACGTCCCATTATCGTGATCTACGCCGCCTGTCAAACGTTATTATTAACTACGCTGCTTAGATTGTGTTTCGTCCGATGGAAGTTATTGAGAGAACAATCACAGCCATTTCACATCTTTCGTATGAGAATAATTTGTTTCGCGCGTACCACTTGAATAATCGTCCACTTTTAAATGATATTTTTCTGTACTTCGCTGCAGGGATCAAAAGAGGTGGCAGAAATTGATCGATGTTGGACCATTACAACAAATGAGGAATTTTAACAGGCTACATTTCTAGAACTCTGGCATAAACTGCATAATTATTTATAAATCGATGCGAAATTTGTAAAAAGAAACAACTTCATAATATCCACCCAGTTCAAATGTTTCAATATCTTCTCCTTCGGATTTATCAGCGAAACGATGATCCGAAATATTTATGAAATAATTATTGAAAATGATATAATTATAAAACGATTGTTTCGTAAGAGCAATGTTCAACTGCAAAACAATTAACTAACGACTTGCACTGCAATTTCATTAAGAGCCACGTTAATTACCATTTCTTCGTACTTAATAATTTTCCTAATCGGACGAAACTGTTTTTGTTTCTTAAACGATTCTCTCTGTTCCTTTTGATTTTTAGCAAATGATGCAATTCGTTATGGTACAAGGGATATTTATTTCTATTACGAAATATTAAAAGAATTTAACAGTTGTAGCAGGAAGTTGCACCTTCCCCGGACATTACGCTGTGAGCCAAGATTCAAAGAAACAAAGCGTAATCAAATTAATTCACGCATGTTTACGTAAAGTACGAGACCGTATTGAAAGTCTTTGTCGATTTATCCTGCCTGTGATATGCGCGACACAAGCATCGAGGGGGTCAACCGTTTCAACCCTTATAGTATCGGCCAAAAGAGTCTGTATCTGAACGAAACGTTTAAAACTCGTTTGATAAAGTTTCGGAAAGAAATTGCAAGAATTTTGAAAATCCTGATAAATAAGTTCAAAAAGGTCGAAGAAATGAGAAATGAGATGAAAATATTAAGAAAACTATCTTTCCAACAATAGCCACCAACGATACATCGTTGTTCGGTGCTGAGATGGTTAAAACCGAAACGGACATTCCGCAATAAATGTTGATCATTTTTCGAGACTTGCGGCTCGGTAAAAGCGCAATCCAAAATTGCGCGCACTTGCGACAGGCGTGTTTGGAAAGTCTCAGCTACACGTTTCTCGATTGGAAATGCGACGAATCTGCTTGTCAATCATATCGGCTCCATTTCACTAGAGAAAGCTCGCACGGAATCGTGCCGCTGCTGTCGAATTTCGTCGTAATACGGTGGCGCGGAGAGCGTGTGCACCGCCGTGTGCACCAGGGGAATAGGAAATCCGTGCTCCGCTGGAATTCGCCGAACTTTAAGGCGGCGTAAAACGTTTAAGTATGGTCATCAAATTTTCTGCTGGCACGTTTACGGTGCCAGGAAAGCGTCGAGATGGTGGAAAGTCAAATGGAACGACGCTACCCCGGGATTAATATATCTCGCGGAGATTCGGACGATCTACGAAATTTCAATCTGAATTATTGCAGGATCGAAAAGTTGTAATCTGGACGCCGCCGTCGCATGTTCTGACGACTTTTCAATACGTTCTATCGTATATGTGTTATATATTTTATGGAAGCATGTGACTCTTTTCTTAAAATCATTAACCCTTTGCAGTCGGAGCCATTTTAACTGGAAATCCAAAATATTTCTTCAGACTTACAGTGCTTCCATTTTATATAACCTAGTGCATTTTATACATTATAAAATTGAATTTTATGTGAAAGGACAAGGCTAGAGGTGGAAGAATCTTCTGACAAAGTGTTCGGAGTAACAAACAAATGTTTCCATTATCTCGAGGGACAGAGTAGTAGATTTAATGGTGCGATAGGATTCTGGGATTTCTACGTTAATCATTGGACGGGATCCTTGAACAATAATTTCCCGAATACAACGAACGAGAAATGTAACGAACAGAGAAAGGAGCTCCGAGAAGAACACTTAACCGTGCAAGATGGAAAATCGATGACACTATATCCCCCGTTCTAACCACCAGAGGTCTTTCATCTCAAAATCCCTGTTACCATCGTGTCCTATACCTAACCAGAGATACGATTAAACAATTTCCATACGTTTACACCGAATCGCGTTTGAAACCTCCGCTCCGTCAAATGACCCTTTCGCTTTCCTCGCGCATCCCTTTGTCTTCGTTCTTTCTTTCGCGTTCCTTCGCGCGACACACGCGTGCTGAGAGTACTCGAACGGTTTGCTTAGACATTATAAATCTCGATCGTACACTAGCACCGAACGCGTCGCTGCATAATGATTGCTGGGATGATCCTTTGTTTGCAAACGAGCCAGACGATCTCGTCGCTACAAGGGCGATCTCGCGAGAGCTTCTTACACGAGCGAATCACAAATTCGCTTTCCATCCATTTCCGAAAAATATTGCAATTTCTCAACGTTAATCAGAAGGGACGTCTAATCGAATTCGAAGCTACCGATTGTAATGAAATTGTAGCCTGTTTTCAGGTTTGGTAGATGAAGACCTAGGCTAGAGCAGGAGACTGGAAGATGGAGCAGAGACTGGATTAGGCGACGAGAAGACCGTATAGAGTTTAATAAAATTATTATAATTTTTTACTTACTGTTGCTGCATTCTAATTTTATGCAGTGACGATTAGCAATTGTTCGTAACTATTAATTTTGCTAATAGGAACAGACAATTTTTTTTCCTATTATTGTCTTCATTTGCCTTCGTTTCTATACTTTGATAACAGAAGAATTTATTTTTACTTCGACGTAGAAGAAATGAATAATATTCATATTTAGTAGAGCTTGCATAAAATCTTCACCGCGAGTCTGACTCGTTATTATAGTGCAAGAGGTTATTATAAATCAATTTTAACTACAACAGATCGAGTGAAACTGTTTTCTAAAACCACAAAATAATTCTTCCAAAAATCATATTAACGATCTTCAAAACCCTTGTACCACGATTTGTTTCACAGCTACGTTGTTTAACACTTCTTCGTCTTCATTAACCTTAACATAACGATATTCTTATTTGTCTTTTTAATTCGATTTAGAAGAAACGGGTAACATTCATATTTCGTAACTTGGAGTAGTGGGCCCGGTTACTGTGGCTTTTATTTCGTTTATTTCTTAACAAAGACATTTGCTTATTCTTCCATTTCGTTTATCTTTAACTCTTTGAGGCACAAAATTTCAGGAAATAAATAGACCCATATGGCACAGAAATTTTGTCGCGCTTTTAATTAAATAAAATTGGCATCTTTTTCTTGAAAGCATATAAGAACATAAATAAGTAATAATTCAATCGAATTTGTTCTTATAGAATTAGACTTAAATAATCCCACCGTGCCATGCGAGTTTAGAAATGAATAGAGTCAAAATGCAGCTATTACAATACCACGAGGTGAGTCTAAAAATGTCCCATCCTGCATTGTCGTACATGAGAAAGGTGGGACATTTATAATTCCACCGTGCCTCAAAGAGTTAAAGTGAAAATTGGAATCGAAAGGTACAGCAATTAATTAATCAGCCAACAACGATCGAATCCACGGTCCCAAGTACGATATCTTAAAGAATTACAAGATAATGCGAAAAATCTATACCGTCGATATAAACAATAATGGAATCGTTCCAGACCTCTTCGTTCCAGCTGAAAAGTATTCGAAAATCTGCGAATACTTGTAAAGAGAGATGATCGCACTGAAACGCACTGAGCGCAGTTGCAGACCCCCATATATCAAGTCCTCAGTGTCCCTAAACTGTTGCCAAGAAGCAGCGTCGAATAAGAGAAACACCGCGACATTCATAAATATTCTTGATCTTGGCAAATTCAAGGGAACTGTAAAGTCTTTCTGTAAACGCCACGACGATGACGTTTCTCCTTGGTACTACTATTGGGTTGTCCGGAAAGTTCGTGCCGATTTTCGGTAGGTAGCGTGAGAGGCCTGACTGAATATATCACAATTATTGAAAACAAATGACATGTGTACATATTCTAAAAGAGATAACTTCAGCCATATTTGGAAAAAAGTTTGATTACGAATCGTTCATTTTTATCAGTTTTGTACGCCTTAGAATATGATGGCAAATAAAGTGCATTATAGGCATTTAATGCTTTTCTTTTTCCGAAAGGGCAAAAATGCAACACAAGCGGCAAATAAGATATGCGCTGTTTATGGCGAGGATGCTGTAGCCGAAAGAATTGTGCGGAGGTGGTTTGCTCGGTTTAAAGCTGGAAATTTCGACCTTGAAGATCACGAACGCCCAGGTAGGCCGTCCACCATAGACGAAGATACGATTAGAACAGAAATCGAGAATAAGCTTTTACCAAATAATGAAACAATAGATTCGGCAAAGTATTGCTCTCAATTAGATAAATTCAAGACATCAATTGAACAAAAACGTCCAGAAATTGCGAAAAAGAAGGGTGTCGTGTTACATCAGGACAATGCGCGACCTCGTGCGTCTTTGAGAACTCGGCAAAAATTGTTGGAGTTTGGGTGGGATGTTTTACCCCATTCACTGTATTCGCCAGACCTTGCGCCTTCGGATTTCCACCTTTTCCGATCATTACAAAATTCCCATTTAATGGAAAGAATTTCAACTCTTTGGTTGAGAAAAAAACCCATTTGGACAAATTTTTTGCCGAAAAATCTGAGAGTTTGTGGAAGCACGGAATTCTCAAGCTGCATGAAAGATGGAGAAAGGTTGTGGAACAGAATGGTACCTGTATAATTTAATAAATGTATACTCATATTTAAATGAGCTGCGTTTTAGTTTTCCTAAAAAACGGCACGAACTTTCCGGACAACCCAATAGAACGAAGTAAAAGAAATTCGAAAATGGTTCGAATAAAGAACACGGCGGGATGCGAGAAAAGCTCGACAATGTGGTAGACGGGAAGAGCGATCGGTTGCGAGAGGAAACAGTGGCATTTTCACGAAATCGCGGAGCTTGCGACGAGGTGGCTCGTGAAACACGACCTGGCCGGTGTCGCAGGCCGAAGGGCTCTGATCGATCCGAAGGAATCGCCGCGCTAGATCCGCGGCTTCTCTCACACGTGCTATTGCGCGTGCGCGTGCTTGGTACGCGTGTGCATCAGCAGGGTATCGCTGCGCGTGTAAACCGCGGGACAGAGCCGGCAGGCGTACTTTCCTGGGAAATGCACGTAATAGTGATTGCGCACGTTCGTCACGACCTTACCGCACAACAAGCACCGCCTCCTCTCGTCGATGTTACTCTGTCTCTCAAATATTTGCGATATCCGCCAATTTTTCATCTCTGCAACAACAGAAACCACAGGGTCAGCAAGCCGCGAAACAACGCGTCCCGTCGATTGGCGCAGCGTCATCTCTCTATTTCTGTCTGTCTTTTCTTTTTTTCTTTGTTTTGTTCACTTTTATTTGCTTTTCTCTCGTTTTTGTTTCCTTTTCGCTTGGTTTTTAGTTTGTTCGTTCATTACCATCCGCGACCATCGAGAACACGATCGCGACGACGTGTGCGCGTGCGCGTGTAAAGCCACCTCGATCGAGAACCGAGTCCTACGGATCGCAAACGACTGAGAAGATGCTAGTTCCCATGGAAATATTGTTCGGTTCCTACTAGAATCAAGCGAACGAGTTCGTAATAATCTATTTCCAACGTTTACTTGGCTGTACCTAGCGAAATCTACTCGTAGAGATGCTCTCCACGCGTAAGAAGATCAAAGAAGGTCTACACGAAGAAGATGGGATCACTTTGTTGTATTGATTTACGCACACACACACACTTGTAAGAAATCCAAGTGCTTTTTCCAGTAGAAATAAATCAGAGAAACGTTGTCGGAACACTTCGTGCGAGGCAAGACTCTAAATCAACCTTGAGACACCGCCAAGAAGCTGCGTTCAAATGATTCCTACCTACGGCGATACGCGTTCGTTACGGAAAACTATGCTTTAACGTTTGAATTTCGTGTATAAACGGGGAACCTATCGATCGATGGAATTTCGAAATGTTGCAAATGGTTGGAAATGATTAATCGAACCTACAATCTATTTGCAAAAATAGCACGCCTGCGTGTGCTGTTCAAATGAATATACTTTTTTGGCTGTGTTCTCATTCTGCCAACGCTGTGTTGATTAAGTGCTATGTTAACCTTGCGTCGATACAGTATTGCACACAGTTAGTCACAAAGGATATTCGTACAACTACTTACGCACTTAAATTTCACATATTATAACAGATGAAGCAGAATTAATATATGGAATTAACATCGGTATTACCCCTTCTTGTCACCTTTTTGAAAATCACACAGATCGTGAAAATGGCGATTCGAACTCTCATTTATTACGCAGCCATATTGAAATTCGTCGAATCTTCATTGGAATGCAAAATTTGTATTATCCAGCAAAGAACTACAAACAAGATCGTCATCCTCCGAGACTCGTTCAATTCCAACTAAGAATTTGACGACTAACATTTATGACTGACGGTCATAAAATGTCGAAAACGTTCGTTTCAATGCATCTGATACATGGAAACGCGGCACGTTGTGCGCGCAGACTTTTGTGATCGACTGTACGCTGTAACGCGACTTGAGATGTGGCCGCGTTACATGCACCCGGCAACAAACTGTCGCGGTCAATTACCATTTATCTCGGGCACGATCGAAAGGGTTGATGGCTGGTCGGATCGGTCGCAATTAAAAGTTTGAAAAACGTTCGTGCGACCGACCGTCGAATTTATGTTTCGTTACATCGGTTCGCGAGAGAGCTCGGCTCGTGTAAGCGCGAACCCTGGAAACCGTAATAGGGCACGTAAAGAGGAGGGAAGGAGTCGCGCCAAGGGCCCTTCCAGCCATGGACTGCGTTCCCATAACAGCGCCGAGAGAGCTTCTCCCACTCTGCGCCCGTTTGGTTTCCCTATTTCGCGACTATAACTACTCCTACTTTGTCCCTATGGTTACCGGTTCACACGTGCGCGCCGCTTCTAAGAAAAATGACGCATGGAGAGGGTGATTCAGATGTATAGGATGGTCCGTCAGAAACGGATAATCCTAACGCTATCTGCCAACGATAGCGCTGAAGGGAAGCTGAAAGGTAGTCGCTGAACGGTACAGTTGCATTTTATTGGGTGTTTTCAGATAGACCCAACGCATTAGGTTTACTCTATCGAGATTAGATTAATAATAGTGAAATAAAATTGAGTACGCAGCGCGTAGGGGCAAGGCGGTAGCGGCCAGGGTAATTTCCGATAAAATCAATCCAACGAAAAAGCATCTGGATGACCTGTTTTGACCAGGCCACCCTATGCGAGAGCTGAATCGACTGGTGAAAGCGTCGAAGTATATTCCAGACCGGCGCTACTCAACCCGAGTGCCATAAGGACCTTCTCCCACCCCGGATGCTTTTGTTCCCTCCTATCCTAGATATTTTTCTTCCCCCATCCCGTCGTCCGAGTTAGCTAGCAGCGTCTCTACGAACGCTGCATACGAACGCAACCTAGCGTTGCAAAGAGAAGGAAACCGCGCGACGATGCTGGCTGCGGCCAACGTCATCACTGGCAACAGCTGTGCCGTGGACAAAACCCGATGGCAGGAACGCTCTCGCGTACCGCCGCGACACTCTTCTTCCGTGAGCTCCGGCAGGAACCGAACGCTGGCTGAGCGCGATATCTTCGGTGGATCGCAGGCGTTTCTGGCCAACTCGATCACTTGGCCCGCAACTTATTGACAGCCGGAGGATTAGATAGGCGCTTGTTGCGCATCCTCGACGCTCGGCGACGACGATGGGGATGCGGACTTCGATGAACTATTCCCCGATTTCCTGTTCGATGCGCGAGAGACACGTCCCTCGAAGTCTGCGGTCGTTGATAGCGAGCGTTGCGGTAATTCCATCGAGGTGGTAATGTTTATTCCAGCGAACGGTGTTTACACGGCACGAGGACAAAGTGTGCAGATGTGCAAATTGTTTGCGGCAACTCGCAAAGGAATCGGGAGGCTGTCCCGTCGTCGTCGGGCTCGATGGTGCGCGCGTTTCGTAACATTTATCGTGATTCGTTAACGTTATTTCTGACGGCTTCGTGACGAACGAAGTGACATTCGCGCGACAAACAGCGGTCGTTGTGGTTTTTCAGATCCGAGCTGATTCTTCCGCTAGATTTAATTTGATTCAATTTGAGGAAATGTACCTAAAACACTTTCGAGAATTCAGTATCGATTCTTTACTTTGTTGCGCATAGAGGGTGCACGAGAATGTCGTTTCTGTTTCGACTACTATCGTATATTTTCTTAACAATCAACGTAATTGGAATGCTTTCTTAGACGCGGTGTACTATAAAAGAAATTTACATAATAACAGTAAACTTGATCAAAAACGAAAAGTAATTGTTCCATCAGTTGGCACCCTCCATAGCGCAAAAAAAAACAAGAAATGTGTACAATCGAATGTACAATTCAGGAACGAATAAACTTCTCGATAATAAATGAAGGATATTTTAGTGTTATTTGAAATCGACTCGGTACATTTTCCAACAATAATAGAACGCATTTCAACCATATAGAAAATCGTCCCGGCTCGCGCGATAGAGAAAACAATGAATGTCACTCACGTATGCGCTTTATTTCCTTCGTTCTTATCGATCTACTCCTTCACATTTTTTCCGTGCACGTGTCGGTCAACTTAAAAATCGATCGCTGACGCGCGAGTATTACTCGCTCGCGCGTTCGCGAACGAAGCACGGTCGAATTCCTCGTCGCGTTCGAATGATTTCGATTTGTCTGCATTTGAAAACGGAGAATCGCGTAAAGGCGACAGACCGCGCGCGGCAACACTCGTGAACAATAAATAACACGTCGGACAGAGAAGAAGACGAGTCTTAGTTGGGCGGGCGAGTGATTGGACGCGTTTGAACGTGCGCGCAGTGATTTTCGTTTCGCTGTCAGCGATACGTCTGACCGCCGGATGCGGCGACAGCAGCCGGGAGTATCGGCAGGTTAACGGGTAGTATCGGCAACGCGCGATCTGGAATTGACAATCGACACGGGGATCTGAAGCGGGGGAATGCTTGGACGAGATGAAACATGTTGTCAAAATTTCATTGTTCCCTAAACAGACACGAGACAAGGTGAAAACATTACAATGATCGCGTCTATCACGTCTATTGCCGCGTTTTCACGCATCGACGCCCCTTAACGATGCATTAACCTCCATACAGTGCTCCGAATAGGTGTTCGAATTCCAGAAAGAAAACCTCCTTCTCCATTTTTATAGTCGTTATTTAATAGCGAATCGTTTTCTGCAAACCAACGTTACGATAGTTGAACACCGCTGGTCGGAGAGGAGAATTGAAAATTCTATCGTACCCGATGTCGGGCGTACGGACAGATCCAACAACGAGAGCATAAACATCCGGCCGCGAACGAAAATTGGCGACGAAAATTGCCAGCAAATTCTGTGAAAATTTTGAAGGTGGAGCAGAATTCGGAACGATTTAACCCGGAGGAACGCCGCAAGACGGACCACTGTACGGACGTGTGTGAACGTCAGGGAACACGTGATTGATCTGGAAGCAGAAGAAAAAAGAAAGATAGACGACTCGGTTAACACACAATTATGTTTAATCAAAAAATTAGTATGAAATACATTAAATGCACATGTGATTAATTCTCCATATTTTTTTTTGTTTTGTTTGTTTGTTTGTTTCTTTATCCTCATCATCCATATATTATCTACACTATAATTAAAGGTGTATATAATAATTGCAATCGTAACATAACACTTGCATGTTAGAATAACCATAAGAATAAGAATATAATCGTAGTAACAATAAGAAGTAGTAAGAATAATTTCTCGTAATAAAATCGATTACACCCTATGATCGTTAGTCCTTGTACCTGCATGGTCAAACGGTTTCTCGCTATTCGTTTTTTTCTGTTTCATTAATCATTCAGTTGTTTTCATAATCCGTTATCGTTAGCTTCGTTTACTTCTCGTCGGTAAAGTGCGCCTATTGTACGTTTCATAAATGTTTCACCACCTTTCGTTTTTTCCGCAAAATTTTCGACTTGTCGGAGCCAAAGAATCTGAATATACAATAAATTTGTCCCGCGATCGAGGGCCGATTAACGCGGGCGAGAACTACGGCGCGTCCGTCGCGGAACCGTTCCCGTCGCGTCGCGCGTTGCGCGTCCGCGTCCACGTCGCGGCGAACAACAACGACGCCGATCGTCGCGACGCGTCGCCGTCGGACCCCGCACGCGAGTGCGACGACCACCTTGACGAGAACAACGAGACTGACGCGGCGGGACGACACGCACAGAAAGAGAGAGGCCCAACGCGCGCGTCATCGACATCCTCGTCGACGAGGATCGACGCCGCGACGCGTCGACGATGTTGCAACAGAAGCGGTCCTCGCTGTCTCTCGCGAGACGTGTGCCGTGTTTCCCCGTTTCGCTCTCAGTGTACACCCCGAAAAACTCTCTGCCTCGCGAGCGCTAAACTCGATCGCACGCCGTCTACAAGCATCAGGCGTTCCCTTGGTGTCCGCACTAGTGTATAATGTCGTAACGAGCCGAACGAAGGAATGGAAGAAAAGGGAAAGATAGAAGCGAGACGATGCATCGGAGCTTCATTGGACGGTAATAAAAGTGGAAAACGGAACGGAAACGGGAATCAGATGGTTTTTCTTGCTTTCGTTTGCTCCTGCCCGTAGTACCGCCTGATCGAAAGGCTCGGGGATGGGGGGTTCGATGCGAGAGGCTGGGAGGGTGGAAGGACGTTCCGCGTTGATTTCATTTCCTACCTCTCCTTCTGACACGCACTCAACATTTCTGAATCTCTCTTCCCCACTCGCACCGGTCACATGCGCACGGATACACACATTATGTCACTCTCGTTCTATCCATATCACACACCCACACTTCTCTACACGCGGAAATGCAACGTTTAACGATTTACACTCTTCTCTCGCGGTTCTCATCCGAGTGTCACCCACACACGTCGGATTCTATAGAGGCTCTTTTGTTTCACTTTCCCCCCCATGTCTCCCCCTTATTTACACCTGCCCTGCAAGATCAGAACTTTCAGTCTAACAGTCGTGCATTGATCACTTCTTGTCCTTTCACTTTCTTTCTTCCCTCTCTCTCTCTCTCTCCCTCTCTCTCTCATTCTTCCTTTTTCTCTTCTCTGCAAAACTCATTTCGCGATACCAAATCACCGTTCTCCCTAGTCATTTTAAATGATGAGTAGAACACGCTTAGTAGTGGCACCTCTCTCACCCGGCGAACGTTTCCCCGGGTGCTCGTGCACGATTTACAATTATTACAGTTTTTTTTGTTTCTTCATTTATATTCATCCCCCGAGAAAAATAACAAAATGTATATATATATATATATATTTATTTATTTATATATTTATATTTCTTATTCATATTTATATTCATACGAAGATAGATATATACATATACCGTATGTGTATATACATATATATCCATAATTATATCCGTACTTTGTATATATTAATATATAAAGAGATATTAATAATAGTACTTTTTTTTTTATTTAGTTCGGTAATGTACAATGGCGGGCGGGACGCTGTCGCTCGACGAGGTGAAAACAAAACGCCTATACGTGCTCCTTATCCTATGATCAGCTAAGCCTAGTCCCTAGGTAACACCTACACCTATGTAACTACACTCATAATGTTCACTTGCACAGCCATAGTTTCTTTTCTTCTCGTCGCATTTCTCCTGCTAGACTCTTTCTCCGCCCCCCTTCTCTTTTTCTTCTTTTCTCCCTCTTTCTCTCTCTCTCTCTTTCTCACACACACACACATTCTCTCTCTCTCTCTCGCCCTCTCTCTCTTGCCTCCTCCCTTCCTGACTCCGCCCCCTTTTGAATAAACTTCCGTGTCCCACGACTATACTTTGATAAACTAGATCGAGCGACCCGATACTTTATCGTGCAGGGTCCACGGGCTAATTTCGAGGCGAACGATCGTACTCGCCGCTCCTATAGCTCGATCCAAAAATCGTTGATCGCCCCGGGTCACATGACCGCCGGTTCCCCATCGATGGGTCCTTCGTAACTTGTACTCGCTCTATCCTATCTTGTGCAGAGTAACGCGAGCCATCGTAGAGAAAAGTACAAATGTTTGGTAACGCGACCAGCAGTGACCTCGCGAGATCGGTTGTTTTCGCGATCGGGCTAGAGGATGCTCTATTACAACCCCGATTACACCCCGGCTTCGGAAGAACAGTAGCAGAAGAGATTTCTGAGGCTGATATGGCTGGTAAGAAACGGTATTGGTCCCTAATTTGATCAAACAATTGTGCAGAAAGTAACTGAAACTTTGGATCGATGCATTCTCTTCGGCGAAGATCGTGGTTCTATTCGAAATTGACCAACGAAGTCAAAACTGTCCCCGCGATAGACTTCGATTGCGCCGTCGACATTGTACTTTCTTCTGTATCCTGCTTCCCTTCTCGAGAATTTCTCCCGGTGCGACTATTAAGTGGAATCAAACGGAAACGTAACGAGGGGTTAAATGATCCCGATGAAATTCGTTTTCGTAAACGGAGCTTTCCGAGAAGACACTTTCTTCGTCGAACTCCCACGGTTCGAACCACGCCTCTCGCGTGGCAATATTTTCCAGCTTCTTATTCGCCGAGTTTGGAGTGCCCTCGACGCGCGACGCGTCAACAGAACAGGATATTTTCCTCTTCGCTACCATAAAACGAAACCCTAGAACGCTTCGCACCACACGCATCGTGGAAAGAGCCGAGCACGTCAATAAGTACATGAAATCTCCGAATTGTGGTAACAACGGTAAAACAATAAATACCGGTTGCTAGTTACGGTGGAACGATTAGAAAACTGTTCACCCCTTCGAGAGAGAAACTACCCTAACCTCCGCGGGAACGTCGTCTCGCAGTCGAGTTCCCCGAGAGCGTCGTAATTATCAATTTCTATAAATCGCGTCTGGTCCGCGCGGCCCGATTTAAAATTCAAATTCCCCTGGCACTATTTAAGAGCAATTAATTTAATCGCGGCTCGAATCTCTTGATTTTCCCGAACGCCTTTTAAACGACGCGGCACACGAACCCTTGTAAATCGATAAGGACCTTTAACAAAAATGAACGAAGAGCTGTCACGCGACTACGTAACAAAGACGCGGGGGTGTCGGGCGAAGAGGAGTGGAGAGGAGAGGAGAGGAGAGGAAAGGGAAGGAAAGGAAAGGAAAGGAAAGGAAAGGGGTGGTGGCAAAGGAGAAAGGGGGAAGGGAGGAGGCCGGGAGACAAAGAGTCCTCGATTTCAAAGACGGCCGGGGGGACGGTCGTCGTCCATTCCCTCGCGATACTTAATAGAAATAGCTGGACATCGTGTGAAATCGTTGGCCGATGTTGCGTGTGTGACGCGACGACTTGGAAAAGTGAACGGAAAAGTGATTTCTTTTATTATCCTCCTTATTCCCTTCTTCCTCTTCTTTTTTTTTTTATTCACGTTTTCTTTTTATGTCGCTCTCGTTTTGTGCCTCGCTCCATACGCGTCGGTTGTATCACCACGGTCGAAAACTTAACTTTATGCCGCCGAGCGACAGCGTCCGCGACCCGCATTTCTTTACTATCGCAATATTGCACGATTCATGTATTTTTTCATCTCGTTTCATTTTTTTTTAATCCCACTCTCACTCTCTCTCTCTCTTTCTCTCTCTCTCTCTCTCTCTCTCTCACTTTCTCGCTCACTCTCATTTTTTCTCTCTGTCATCATCGTTTTCATTAAATTCATTTTCAATTTCAATAAGGTGTTAGCACCAATCTATTATATCACAATGTTCCACTCCACACCACGCAACTGTAAATATATAAATACCTATATCGTAATAGTAGTAGTTGTAGTAGTAGTAATAGTAGTAGTAGTAGTAATAGTAGTAGTAGTAGTAGTAATAGTAGTAGTAGTAGTAATAGTAGTAGTAATAGTGGTAGTAGTAGTAGTAGTAGTAGTAGTAGTAGTAGTAGTAGTAATAGTAGCAATAGTAGTAGTGGTAGTAATTGTAGTAGCGATAGCAATAATAGTAATAGTGTAGTCATAGTAATAATAGTACATAGTAGAGATTTTCGTTTAATTAATAAAACGTTTCGATATAACAGCCAGGCGACCAGACACTAACGTGCGCTGACGCACGCCGGTCTAGATCACTTCAATATTTTGTAAATTTTCATGTGTGTGTGTTCTTTTCCTGTCTAGTGTGTTTCTGTGTATCACGTGTGCATATGTATGTGTATATGTGCGCCAAGTGTTTCTTTCCTTCGGCAAATTGTTTAGTCGGAACCTCTTCATCGGTTCGCATTCTTTTTAGGACTACATAGTCCTCGCGTGTGACCTTTTCCTATCGCGCGCGTTCACGCCCTACCGACCGATGAGCATTTCGACACGGTAAAGTGTCTAATTGAAAACTGGTCATAATCGCTTCTGTATAAAAGTGTTGTAAAATCATGCGATACACCGGGTCCTTAATTTCTGGTAAAAATGTCCAGGTTCCCGATATTCTAATCGTTATGGTAGTAGATTGTAAAACAGATACAGGATTTGTTCCGTGAACCGTGTATACTCTCGGCTGACCGCGGCACGTTGACTGCCAAACTACCACTCCGAAAAAATTATAGTAATTTAGTTGATGATGCCGAAACTGCAGTCTGCAAGTTTGTTTATACAGCTTTCATAACCCTCGCAAGACCCAATGAAATTCGGTTGGCGCAGCGACGATACAAAAGGTAATTCTTACGGCAGTCAACCCGTTAGCAGATGTTAGGTACTATCGCGATGATTCGACAGGGATGGTGAATGAATACGAGACAGAAAGGGTAGGCCTTTCACCGAGAACATTCGACCTGTTCGCTTGGTAGTCTTTGGAGAGGTCCTAAGTGTCCAAATACTTACGGACGGCGGTGTACCTCTGTATATGTATGCCAGCGTGTGGATTCTCTTGTGTGTAGGTTCCAATGTTTGGTTTTGTTTTCCCCGGAGATTTCATCCGGTCGGATACTTTTGGAGGACGGCGGTCGCCAAGAATCGCCGAGAATCGCCGAGAAAAAGAGGCCCGCCGCCGGCTTCCCGTGGACTCGAAGAACCGACGCGCGGCGCGATTCTCGCGAGCTGGAAGTCGTCGCAGAATTCTTCGCGAGCCCCCGACCCCTTTCGTTCAAGCGCATTCGAACGAATGAACTTTCCAGCGAGTGGCCGCTCGCATCTCTTTGAGACATTATTAGCGCTTCTTTCCGTCGACAACGCGGCAGCAAAAGGGTGGACGAGAGCGAGCGAATGAACGAACGAACGAACGAACGAACGAACGAACGAACGAACGAACGAACGCGTGACTGTAACGCGACACATTTCACCCCCGGAGTCTCGGGGTGGGTCAGCTTTTTCGTTTCCTTTCGCCGGGGCTCTCGCTCCCCGGAGAAGGGAAACACGTTTGACACGAAACCCTCGGAAACCCGGCGTCGTTTAAGACGCTGAAACGTTTTTCAACGAGCTGGTATTTATTAAGGTGAAAGCCCATTACAAAATTAAACCTCGAACCCCGGGGGCGAGACAAAAACTCGGCTGCCGCACTCAAGAATCCCAGCGACGGAGCCAAGCTCTGTAGTTCCGGGAACAACGACGCGCGCGGCTCTCCGCCGAGCTTCGCTTGCGGACGATATGTTTGCAAAAACAAGCCGGAGCTTGCTGAATCGCTTTTTCGCGCTGCCTGGCAATTGAAAGACATCGGGTCGCCAGGAACGGGGTACACGATTCAATGGCGGGGGGGATCAAGAGTCTCTCTCTTGTTGCTCGGAGACCGGGTGTGTCTGGATTGCAGTGAAATTATGATCGATGCAGGCCTGGTTTCGAGCCCCGATTAGACTTCGAGTCGGCCGAGCTGGATGGACTTTTGGTGCTCTCGGCTCTACTTAATCTCCGGCTGATCTACGCCAGGTGTAAGTTACAAGATCGCGGTAAGGGTACGATAAAACCGAGTCGACCAAGTTTCGGCGCACTCGAGCGAGGCTCTGCTGTTCCGCAGACAACTCGTTCGCACAAGTTGGATAGAATGGGCTGCGAAAATTGATACGTCTCGAAGTGTAACCGCTTGCACTCGGATCGCCTATCCAGAAACTCGGACGTATTTCTTAGCGGGGTGGTAAGCGGCGATTAACACATTCCGCGCCACGTGTACCACTGCTTAAATAGCTGTTCAATGCGTTAACAAAATATTTTCTGACAAAGATATAATTCCCACCAAAATAATAGATCCATGATAAGTCTGCTGCATAGTTATATTGACAATAAGTGATAAATAAACACAATATATTGATTTTTAAAGCTTCAATTGACCAGAATGAAGAGTCGACTAAATACAGCTCGACACGGAACGTGTTAAATCGCGTAATGTTAAAAATAACTGCTCCATTTGAACAAGATTTGCAACAAAATCATTTGCGACAAAAATTTCTGTTGTAAAAATTATATAAATGGACAAGGTATCCTGATCTCGTGATATGTATACGATCAAACTATATGCTTGCGATCACTGAAACGAGATGCGTAGCTCTGCAATAGTTGGTATTCGTCCTCAAAGGGTTAAGAATAGTATCGGGTCATTGGGTCAGTTTTTCATAAAAATGTTATTTTCTAAGGATGTTGAGAAATCACTCGCTCCAATATTTGGCCGATAAAACTCCAGACTTCAAAGACAATAAGATTTCGAAGCTTTCAGAAAGATGTAAAAAAAAGTTTGAGAAATCGTCTTTCATTTTTCTCGCGACAGAACGAAACTTTCCGAACGACCCGATATTATGGACGTCCGAGTGCAAACGGTAGCTTAGAGTCCACGTGTCAACCCTTGGAGCACGTTGCTGCACCGTTTCAGAAACGTAGGGAACTGTGCGCTTGAAAAAGTACTTTGCACAGGCTATAGTAAATATGGAAAAAGTCCGTTTGAGCAATTACCCCGTGCAAGGATACCACTTCGTGGGAAACGATAGATGTTGAGAAAATGCATTTGAATCGTGGACGAGATTTCCGTTTGGTTTGCCAAAGAAAAAAAAAGCAACGTCGCGGCGTCGAGAAGATGCAAGGACCCTTGAGAAACGGCCTGGCAGAATTAATTCGCCTCGGATGCTTGCGGTAGATCATGGTACAAGATTGATGCGAATTAAACTACGACCGATCCGAGTTACCCCGTCGATGTAAGGGAGCACAATTCGGATTAATGTAAGGTTCAACTCCATTTACTGTGCTCGCAGACCGCTGATTGAAAGTTCATTCGATTAGATTGCGTATGCAAAGTGGGAACTGTCCCGGGGGCCGATAGATCGATGCCTTGGTCTCCCGTAGATCAGCATCAGGGATATCCGCTCGTAGGGTGCTCTCCTCACGTCATTTTCCCTCCCCTCCTCATTTTTCGTCCCGTCGGCTCGAAATACGCGACGCGCCTCGAGTGATTCGCATGCCGATCGAATTCTGACGGCGTAACGAGAGCCTCTATACGTCGATTCACGCGAATACCTTCGGAAATATTTGCGTCCTCTCTCTCCCCCTGTGTGTGTCAGTGTGCGCGCGCGTGTGCGTGCGTGTGTGTGTGCGAGCACGCCGTGAACCGCGCGCGCGGAGAGAGAGAGAGCCCCCGGTCGGCAGACACTTTTTAGCTTGATAAACTCTCCGTAATGGGTTCATTACGGAACTATGAGAAGCTAATATCGATCGGTTGCCAGACTCCCGATTAATTTAACTAACAAATGCTGTCGTCGACCTGCGAGTCTCCCGACTGAAATACGGCTTCTTTCGAATCGCCCGGACTCATCGATGGGACAATTAAGTTTGTCAGAGACGAATCAACGGCTAATTAAAATGATTCCGGCGCGAGTTGATCGATCTGTATTATTCCAAGTAGCTTGCCAAATTATATTTTTTTTTCTCCTACAAAACGGCGCGCAACGCGGGGCTGACGTTCCGATCACGGACCAAAGGAAATCTAGCAATTAATTGGATCGAGTCTCCCGGGCAAACGAAAGTTCTTTGCGCGTTATTTTTGCGGTAGACCCGCGTGTAGGGCGCAACCACGAGTCCAAGAAAGTCGAGCACATTCGCACCGTCGCGGTTCCAGTGAAGTTTGTCATGGGTTGCGGACAATTTTCTGTCAGCTCGCGATCGCTCTTCTCGCGACTGCAGAGAGTGAGAGGGGGAGAGGGGGGGTTTAGGGGTTTAGGGGTGAGATAAATGCATGCGGACCGGGGAAAAACGGAGTAGAAAGTAAACGGTAGACGGGAATGAAAGGATTGCAGGGAATAGAGCGCGATAGGAGGAGCGGTCGGCGAACATGGGAAAAATGTCTACGACTACTGACACTCTTCCGAGATGTTGCATGTGGTTAGCGAAAGCTCGCGGTACATTATGGTGTACATGTACTCTTTTTTCTTTTCTCTTGCTTCGGGATCACAACTATGAAAATTATTTCATCGCGATGGTTATGTCATTCCTCCAAAAACTGCTTCGGGGATATTCTATTATCCACGTTTCGGACGCTAACGTGTACGAATGAAAACGGTTCGTCTGAATCTTCTAATTGAATTTAACAGCGAGAAGCGCAAAATAAAATGATGTTAATTGAAGCTCGTGAAATTGAAGAGGTATAAGGGAACGGATACTGTAACGAAGTCGGCTCGTACGGTTTTCATTTCGTTGAAAAGAGGGTTCAACACTTCGGTAATTTTATGAAGCTTGACTGGCAGTCAACGTGCGAATTAACAATTTAATTGCATATTAGATTGACGCACGCGAAATTCCGTTTCTTCTGAGGTCGCAAGTTACGCTGAAAAAAAGATTCGACGATACCTTACAGTTGGAAAAGCACGTTGCGCCGAGAAAGAGTGTAAAATAATTGCGAAAATTTCATTTAATTGCGATTTAATTTGCTCGAAAACTAGAGGCGAGTTGACAAATGAATATCGTTTCGGAATAAGAACAATGCTCGTGTTGATACGAACTAAATAAAAGATGGTCGAATAAGATCATCGAATCGAAAACACTGAAATTGTTCCGATTGTTAATAATGGACGAAGCGAGGTACGCGCCAACAGGTAAACAAACATACAAGCAATGTAGAAATTTTAATTCAAAAATGTTTTATAAATAAATTAAAACAGAAATAATTACTTCTCTTGTCAGCACGGAGCTGATAATATTGAAAGATCAAGTGCAGCAATCAATAAATTTTCTGCCGATCTTGTTTAACTTTAGCGAATGGAATATTGAATACGAATGGTAAATACTCGCCCGACCAGTGAAATTTCAATATAAGAGCCAATTATTCCTGTATTTTATATCTTCTGTCGGAATTTTCAACGATGCATTTTTCGGAGTTATGTATATTTAAACAATCTTCCTCTAGCGTCGGTTCTCACGGAACACGTATATTGATTCAGCCTGATCATTTCATTTTGAAATATCGTGTATGACGAAAGGTAAAACCATTTCATTATAAATTGTTCTTACGGTGTTCGGTAATGAATACATTATGTTCAAGTGTACTCAGCTATTTTAATAACTTCTTAAGCAATATTAAATATTCAAATGTTGGAATTACGAACTAGCTCTGACCAGATGGATTCGAATTAATTTAACTAATCCGTGTGAACCTATGTACACTAAACGCAATAAATTTTTGTTGATTAAAAATAATATTAAGTCCGATCCAACAAAAAGAATTCACGTCAGAAAATCTACAACTTATTTCCAACTCAAAATGTATTTCATTTATGCAACATTCTCGAGTCCCTATTGCGAAAATAACCACAATAATTGCTTAACATTCCATTGGACGCAATTGTTCGAATCGATATGCAATATTCTTCATAATTATTCGAGCGACTAGGACTGTGCACTATCACATTTTTGACAAGTAAGTGGAACTATTTCTTGCTAGAATAGTTAACGCGTTTTACTACAATAAATTCCCATTAATAGATGTTACTTCTATGAATCAACATAATTGATTTTAATTATGACTTTAATCAAACTTTCCCCGTCGACGTAAATCAGTTCAAAGTAGTAATCAATGCTGAAGTTGGACCTATTAACCCTTTGCACTCGAAGCCACTTCAACTGCAAATCTAAAATCATTTTCCTGGCTTTTAATATTTCCATTTTATATAACAAAATTTATTGTACGCGTGTGAAATTAATCAATTTTTTCAATCCATGCTTTAGTGATATTTATAAAAATAATTTTCGAACATGTTATAACAATATTAATAACGCCGCTCGAACGCAAAGGATTAATTATTCAAGCCTTTCAAAAACATTCGTGAATTAATATCTTTTTTTTTATAACGTTAATAAATTTATGTTTACATTAAATCGATAAACAACTGTGCTAGACAACGGACTCGTTTGATCGCAGACTTTTTCGCAGAAATACATTTATCTCGGACAGCTGAGTTGGACTTCAGCCCCAGACATCTAAACGTTTCATTAAAGTTCTAACGATCTAGCTGCAAGTTTGAATGAATAGAGATTCGATTAGATCCAATAAGAGAATTGACGTCCAATGAAATCGGTCGAAAAATCCCTGAAAGAAACTTGATAAGGACTTTGACGGCCGAGGGATAATCTGGAATAATAAAGTCGCGGCTTTCCATCAATACATTAAGATCATTCCGATAATTACGATCGACGTTGGAAATGTTTCGTCCGATGAAGGTTTTAATCAGAATTGGCAGACGACCCCGCGACATCGACGACGTTGCGCTAGTCAGTCAGTCAGTCAGTCACAGTCTTGTTCAGACTTCTCGTTTCCGTGTCGTTGAGCGTCGAGTTCCGTCGCGTCAGTCCGCAGTCGGTATTTACGTTCCTAAGTCAACCGTGCACGCACCGTTTTTCCGTTCTCCGTTCTCCGTGGTCGTAGTGAAAGGCGGGGGCTCGCGAAGGAGCAAGCAGAATCGCGGGGGTGGTGGCTCCAACAACGGGCCGTGGCGCAGAACGATTGCGACGCTCGTGTAAGCTGCAAAGGCTGGTTGACGGTGCTTGTCTAGATGGCTGGTAATAATCCCGTTTTACCGGGCTCCGGCTGACGAGTCGGCTAGAGTACCGTGTAACCCGTTGCATTCTGGCGTTCGAGCCCGGTCGACTTCCCCAAGACTTCCCCCAGGAGGAGGAAACGTTGCCGCGCCAATGCCCGGATAGATGCCCGGCCGATTTACGATCGCGATGATAAGATTTGATCGATGGCTCGTTCGACCGCGAACCACGCGACGCGATGCACTGCCGCCCACCACCCTAACCGCAGCTAGGTTCATGGCGGCGCAGTTGCTTCACCGGAAAACGAAGACAAGTGGAAGCAGTTTTTTTATTACGATTTAAAAATATCTTCTGTGTTTTGGAAAGAATTGATACTTTGCCGGTAGAACAAATATGAATTTGGAAAACAGTTAAAATGTTGATAGCAGATAGCGGATCTTGATGCGAAGCAAACATTTTCTTCGTCAATTGCAACAAACGATATGAAACTAGCACCTTTAGCGAGTTAAGAAAAATATGTCGATTATTTTACATTCTTTTAATAGTTTGTTTCTATTTTTACCTTTTGACTTCCTTTGAGACTTTTTCCGAAAAAAATCGATGCTTGATCTCGATAGCCAAGTTTATGCTTATAGCTATATAGAGAAAGCCCAAGTAAATTGTTCTTGTTCATAAAACACGAATTCAACTTGAAATAAACTGCAATTTAAAATCCTTTGACGAAGATGATAATTCGTAAACACATAGAACGATTCACATAAACGGGAACATCTACATATCTCTTGCAGTTTTCTTTTTGTTCCCGATAATGTCCTCGAGGATCAAGTCGAAAAATATTCGTCGAGTTTGCGCATTAATATGAGCAATTAAAAACGTCGAACAAAGTATCTTAATCATGAAGAAATCAGTATTGCTGAGAAGTAAGTCTATAAATTTCAAATCTCGCGAAAAACTTTTCCAAAAAACACTATTGTATTACACGTCGCTGGAACGAATGGACCTCATCTCGAGGAGGTTCTTGCACAACCGCGACTGCCAGAGAAACTTGGTTGTTCCAATTTAAGCGAACCGCCCTGTTCTTAAATTCTGCTGATCAACTTTTAACTGGAATACGTCCGTGAGAGTTGCCACTGGAACTAGACCACGGATTTTCCGCACTTATGCTAAAGACTCGAAGGCAAAACGTGAAACAGCTGTAAAATTAAAAGATTCGAGCTTGACTCGGAAATTGTTCAATCTCTCCTTACAATGAATTAAGTAAGCCGTAATATGAATCTCAACTGATGAAAATAAGGAGGAAGTTTGCCGATGTAGAATCAGGCTTGACACAGATTCGCTCGCGAAAGGTTGCAGTTGACGCGAGAAAATTATTACGTCGCGCAAACATCCGCACTCTCCGAACAATATCGTTTCGACACCATAAATCGGGAGCAGCTTTTTTCAATCTTGTCTAAATTTTCAGGAAAATTGATGAGCACGGAGCAGGCGCCGTTAACGGCGAACCCGCGTCTCGCGTTCGACGCGTACGTCCGGCGATTCGCGCGATTAACCATCGACCGTTTCCCGACTTGTGCGTGGACAATCCCGGAAATTGGCAGCGCGCTCGAGACCGGCGAACGCGTCCAGACGTATTAGCGGGGACTCAAAAAGGGGACGGCGACGTCGAGTGCCGGCCGCGGGATCGATACCGCCCCCCCCCCCCCCCCCCCTGCGGCCCGACCGCGGGGCTAATTACTTATATATCGGGTCGATGGGATTCTTGTAATAAAACAGCGTCGAGCCGCGACGAATGCGGTGTCACGAATCGCTGACGTGTCGCTAACGCGCCTGTCCAACCGGCGGCCGTTGTCCACCGACGACAGGCTAATCTATTCCATTATCTAACGCCGAGAACAATTTTTAGCGACGGTTTTACCTTCCGGGGCGCTACGCCAGAGACTACGCAACGCCGATCCCATCTCGACTACCCGTTATCAGAATTTTTAGAGGCGAATTCACTTCTCGCGGTATTAAACAGTCGCGACTGTCCAATTATCCGTGACCAGGAATCGCCATATATTCTACAGTAATTTGCTATTGTTCTAGTTCGATTGGGCCCGACGTCTCAGCTTACTTCGTTCAACAACTGTCACGGTGGTCATATGGGTGGCTCAGAAGTCCATTTACCTTTATAAATAAGAATTTTGCAAAACGGCTGTAAAAAACAATGTTCCTAATAATGCAAAAGGTAATTATCATTATACGATGACGTATAAATGAACTTGGGTAGACGAGAAACAAACGAAAAAGGTTAATGTTATTTTAGGAGGAACAATCCTCTCTGATCTATTACATTTAGTTATTCCGTGAACTATTTTATGTAGGAAATCGACTGTATCGATTGATCTGAATTTCTAAGAAAGGAAGTGGACAAACACTAATTGGCAGTGGAATTGAAGTCGTTCACATATCGGCGACGATACTTCGTTATCGAATTTAAAGAGAAGCTGTGTCGTGGCTCTAGCGAACAGATGAAATCCTAAATGTACAGTTTCAACTTCTCCGACTAAACTGATTCGAAGGTGTGAGATTTCCTTGGACTTGTCATGAATCGTCATGATTTTTTCCAATTTTATGAATTACGGATTTTCAGTGGGATTTAAGTAGAACTTTCCAAGACGAGAATGCAATGAAAATTTCGAAGTTTTTAAAAAGATGGAATATCTGTTAACACATTGCGTGCGGGTACATTTTGCAGCGGAATTGTGCCGGGAGTGGACGTTTTGCGCGTAAATTTAGTTAATCAGTTAAATCTCAGTAGATCGAAAATTATGTAATTTTTTAACCAACTAAAAAAAATCAAATAGAAATAGTAGTATATAGTTTTAATTTTTTCGAATTATGTTATATATAAACATTTTTACATTATAAAAAAATGAAAAGAGCAATCATAAAACTAATAATGTTTTACGTTACGGTGTGGTAACGTTCAAAGCATTTTCATCTATGAAGAGGTACACGGCAAAACTTGCATATGTAAGATGTTTCACTCCGCACTTTTTTCACAGCACACACACGACATTGTCTTTGCGGCTTTTTCTTCTTCCCAGTAGTAACAATTTTCTCTAAAATATGTTTCCGCATATCCATTGATAATCTTCCAGGTGGGTCATATTTGGGTGCCCTTTGTGTACTAGACGTGGATGGCCCTGGATCTGGAATGTTAGTTTCAGGTAATCGATCAGCTACCCATTCCAATGCGACATCATATAAAAATTCTTTATATTTAATTTTTGTTCGTCTTTGTGGAATTGTATACGACGTATGAATTAAAAGGTGAACAATTCGTCATATACATGGCTACGCGTTTCGTCCACTTCACAGTTTCGCGCAAGATGCTGTAATATGATAAATACGATCGACCTCTTTCATGAACTTATAATCGATTAGAGCGTTTGCTTTTATAATATTTTGACGTGTTGTACTGTCAATATTATGGCTTTCCTTCATTTCTGCCGAATGGATGCACTTTTGCTAGGCGTTTTTAGTCGCTCAATATTTTGATTGTAATATCTATTGGATTCGGTAACTAAATATGAAAAAAATCGTCGCCTATAAATAGCCTTACTGCATCGATAACAGACTCAGGAACGTCAGCTACATTCACACCAGGACGACCCAAAAAATCATCCAGTACAGGAGTATCGTCGCTTGATGACCATTCTTCTGCTTCTTCATCAGAACTTGTTTCAGAACTAGCACTAATAGCTCTGCGATTGATAGTTCGAGGGTGTAGAATAAGCTCTTCGTCATCGGTCTCTTCGAAGTCTTCACTTTCGATGTCACTATTACACGAAACATCTGATAATGCGTCAGCGAAGATTTCATCACAATTATCTTCGATAAATTCACTTTGGCAAGGATAAATAAAAAGTTTACTTTAAATGTAAATTGATTTGTTTAATCAACCACCCCGTTCCGTGGTTCCGCATCGACTGATGTAAAAAAAACTAGTTTTTATTTGTCTAAATTTTTCCGGAATCTATATAGTAGACAAGTAGGCTTCGTTTTCCTGTACACACCGTTATTTAAGTACCCACAAACAAACCATGTTGTTACACTAACCCGTACTAGTACGTGACCCGCATACAATGTGTTAAATGCATTGAAATATACAATATTTTTCTAGCCGGAAGACGCGAATTGTTTAACCGCATCTCGGAAAGTTTAATATTTCATTCGACTTATCGGTGAATGTGGTGCGACACTGGTGGTCGCAATTAAACGATGCCCGTGAATTAACGCGTAAACGCGGCCGTGGCACGGATCAAAGCGCGTCGGATCGAGAGCGATAAAAATTGAACGTCGTCGCAGATACTCGGCTACTTTGTCGCAGCGAGCTCTGACGTTGACAAATGGCTGGGACCGCGATACAGCATAATTTTCTATGCAGGGATTCCGATATCTGACCAGGCCGAATTAATCGAATCCCGTGACGCCGACGGAAGGGATAAGGATCGACCGTGATACGAGCGAATTCGTAATTAAGTGCCGAGCTTAGGGCATGCGATATCCTCCGTGTAACGCAAGGCTGCGGAACACTGGACATTTCTAAATGGTACAACAATTTTACGTTTACAATGAATCTTCGAGTCCCCGTTTTGTTCCAGCGAATGCAAATTGTTCGAAGACGTGGACCCCGATAAATATATGATCCCGAAGAAGGCTTCTTTGATCCGGAGACCTCTAAATTGCCAAGTTTCTCAGTCGATTCGAGGTCCCGACGCGGCCCTTAAACGCTCTTTAATCTCGTCCGAAGCGACTCGGGCGACTCGAAAGCACCGAACCGCTGGCAACTGACCGAGAAATATAATCACCGGTTCGTGAAAAACCAGCGAGCCAGTCGCGGTGCCTGTAATTCGGTACAATTTCGTCGCCGCGATACAATCTCGCGCCGATTGATCCGGTCTAAGGGTCTTGTAGCGGAAGGCAAAAGTCGTTACATGTAAAACTTGCGAGCCGACAATTTCGCGTAACTGTACCCCGACTGTGGCCTGCTGTAATTTCGCGTACCACGGCGAAGCGTCTGACACTACAACGGAAAGTTAGATGTCGGAATAACGGAGCAAGTATCGACTACAGGAACAGGAGAATCTCTGCTGTCCTTGTAGTGGATCGGACACGCGGCTCCTGCATGTAGAAGCGTATATGGGACACGTCCACTTGGCAGCATTCGTCTGCATTACCGGCTCTGAACGTAGCACGTCGAGTTATTAATTCTCTGACTCTTCGGAACGCGAAGCATTATATTCGCCAGGCTGCGGATAATTATGCTGATTCTAATTTTTACAAATACATTTCCCGTCGCAAGAACTTTTACCAATGTAAGGAACAGCCTGGAAACACTTTCGACGCTATTGAGCGTTACATCTTGTTTGAAAATGCACAAATACCCGCACTGGATATAGTCGTTGCAACGATAAGCGAAGCGTCGACTTTTAATTATCGTCGTCCAAAAATATTAAAAAGATACCGACCAATTGTTAACTGAATTTTTTCACTGTACGCGAATGAATGCTCCGTACATCGCGACATTAGCTTCGCGTCTGCAAGAAATATCGGGATCAAAAGAGAGCCCGCTTTAATATAAAAGCAAACTTTCCGGGCGTTCCTCCGGCGAGCGAACGGTAATTTTTAAATTGCTAACACGACTTTTATTTCTAGCTGTCGGTGTAAATATTCTACGTCCCTTCTGATCTGCTAAAAAATCCATGAAAATTCATATCTAACCCAAGGGTCGGAAAAGTTTTCCAGGAGGTATAAAGTATTCCACTTGTTATAATTTTGTCTGAACTTTCGGACTGTTAAGGGAGTTATGAAACTTTAAGTAATCATAGGTAGCGTTTAAAAATTTAATCTTATCTGTATCCATTATGACATTATGAAATTCTGAATAGGCGCTGTTCAAGTTTAACCAGGATTAACCGGGAAAAACGAAGCGTTCGTCTGCTAAAATAGTTGCACAATTTTCTAGGAAATGGAGAATAATTTACTGTACGTCGCTGAAAAAGCTCGCGCGCCATCGAGTTTCGGTTGTCAACCGATAAAACGGTTCAGTTTCTCGAAAAATATTCGTAGGCTGCGCATCTTTATTCGTTTCTGATAAAAGCTACTGGAATATTGTTAACAGATTTGGCTGGTTAATACTCTTCTTTGGCCCAACATTTGATTAAAATGCGAAGTAATGCGAAGTAATTCTACGTAATTTCTGTTTCCGTCCATTAGTCCTCGAAACCACCGAATTTGCATAAAGCTCCGCAGTCTACTTATTTCATTAGCTTACCTCTAATGACTACGATTAAGAAGAATATTGGGCGGCACTTGACTAGACGGAGAATAAAATTAACATTACCGTCTTGGTGCGACGAAATGGCCGAGAGGACTCTGAGGAGGAGAAGCAAGGTACAGAGCGATAAATTACTAGAAGCATTAAATTGCATATCGAACTACGTTGTTATCGATCTAATCGGATTCTGAATCGGTGCATTAGAGGAGAAACACGGACGACTAGATTTATCGTTACGACGTTGACGATAAACCCTGCGAAAGTCCAAGTAGCAAAGATTAAATTATCATCCTTGGATTTACAGAGGACGCGAGGAGGATGCTCGGAGAGGAAGGGGACTACAACACCTGAGCTTACTCCAACATGGCAGCCGAGTTCGAAAACAGCAATCCTATGTTGAGTAATTCTGAAAACTGATGGAATAGTTTTGCTTCAACCATTAATTACTTGATTATCCGGGTTCGATCCATTAGAACGAATTCCAACTGGACGGCTACAACAAAAGTTAACCAGATTACTGGATCCGCCATTTGGCAAGGTCACTCCTCCAGGAAACTTTACAACGGTGACCAGCTTTATTCAATCACCCCCGAAGGAGTCTCAACAGTTGCTCAGTTTCTGATTGTGGAGTTAAACATGTATGAGCGCGACACTGTCTCGCAGCGCCTCTGCCATCATAAATCTCCTGCTCGAAGGGAATCTATCATATCTTAAAATTAATCAACCGAAATTGAAGATGCCGCGTCCAAGTTACGTTTATTAAGCAAATTTTTCTACCGTTGATCCTAATAAGTGGCATCCACACCATACAGAATTTTCGTTTCAACAGAATATTACAGCCTAAAATAACTATATTACCCATCCTCCCACAGCTGCTACAGCTGCCAATAATCTTCTCCTAGTACAGATTAGACAATAAATAGATATCAACTTTGGTTGCAGAGGCAGATAAGATGCGATAGATATCTAGGAGTCTGGTAACGAAATTGGGCCGACGTTTGCCAGATATTCTCATGATCAGCAAAAAGCCCACCAAACTGAGAGATACGTGAATGAACAAGAAATCGTTCGACGAAGATTAATCGGGCGGATTCGAAGTTCTCGCGTCATACCTGTCTCGGTTGTTCCGCGTTAGCCTTACGGTATCAGACGAAAAGTGACCTTGAAGAAATGTAGGTCTCGAACCAGCGTACTCCAAGTGACCACGGTGCAAATATCGAACGCGACCTACCTATTCCAACCATGGGCCAATCTAGATAGCTCGACCCGGATCAGATAATAAAAAAACCTTCCAATTAGTGTTTCCTTCCCACCTCGGAATCCCCGGTACACAGACGGTAATAGTAATCTTGTTTTCCGTCTAATACGGCAGCCAGCATTTTGTCTGAAGTTCAGCCGCAGAAAGCAAGGTTAGAAGATGGCGGGGTCGTCGATTTATTAAACGGAGAAAATCGATTAATTAAAATTCACCGCTCAGACACGCCAGCCCCGTTTAATCCGTTCGACTTTCCTCAGGAACGGTTCATTTCGGATGGGACCGTAACTGCCGGCAAAAATGACGCCACGAGGCTAATATAGCTCAAAGATTCCGAATAATTAAATGAAACTCGGTGTCGCTGGGATCCCGAAGAAACACCGAGACACACCGCGTCCCCTTCTTGTGTATATTCGCCGCGGCGGCCGTAAAACTTGAAATTTGAACTGGTAGGCCGTAACTCGGGCGTTCGGCTAAGATGGCGCCTGACTTTTAAGCAGGTCGTAAAGCTCGAAATAATGAAGTCGAGCCGTGTGTAAAAAAGTTGATGGCGAGTACAAGATCCCCTCGCTTGCATCCTTCGCTGAAACGTTTATCTCGCGAGCGCACCCCGCGCGCGAACCATATAATTCCGAATCTGGTGCAGTAAAACGTAATCTAAATCGTTCCCGAAGATGGCGTCCGCGGTCGTAGCGTTCACCGGCGCGAAGATAACCGAGTCCGACGTACTAGAAGCACCCTAGAAGCCGATAACGATCGACGCGGACGGTTCCCGATCGATCCGCGCCGGAATGATCCTGCGCGCACGGACCATGGGGGGGCGTCGAAAAAAATTCGATTCCGATCCGACGACAGCCGGCTCCGTTTCGAAATAATCGTTCGCAACACTTGGAACAATCGGTTGGCCTATTACATTATGTATAATGTGTGCGTGTAACGTGGAAATGAGAAGGAGACGAGTCAAAAATGAGAACGGAAAAGGAAAAACAAAAATAGAAAAGCGACCGCGCGGCTCCGAGACGTCGAGCCTCGGAGTCGCGTGGCGCTACGAAAGCCGGTGCGAAAGACAAAAAGGAAACAACGAGAAACAAAGAGGTCGAAGATAGGCCCTGCATGGTGCAACCAGACGCAATTCTTCTACGCCCCATCGATTAATAAATAATAAACTCTGCGTATACTGCGGTACTGTAAATATTATATATATGTGTACATATATATATTTCTGTATGTACGTGTATATGTGTAGGTTCGTGTATGCGTGTTACGTGGTAATACATAAACAGTGAATAACATATATATAAAATCATTAAAACGGTAAAACAAAATAAAATAAATTATCCAATATATTAATTAATATACTTAATCATCTGCGTAATATATTAATATTCTGGTTATGTATATATTATTATCGTATATATTATTATTATTATTATAGTTAAGATTAATATTAAATTATAGGTATATGTGTGTTCGGTAAATAGCCTTAACTATGCAAAGTGCCCCTTTTTTTGCGAAAAAGAGAGAAGATCGACGGTAATATCAGTTGATCACATTATAGCGGTTTGGCTCTTTGAATAGCTAACGGACCCGACTTTACTTCTGCGTCGATGTGTACACCGGACCGAGAGTACACGCAAGTACCGTGGGAGTACTCGATTGTCGATCCACGCTTTCCTAGCTCGAAACACACGTACATCCGCGTTCGTCCGTCTCTCTGTTCCTCTGCACACACGCACGCGATCCCATGGAACCCCCCGCGTGTATATCTCGGCACGCGAGTACGCGCGCCATACTTGTATATCTCTTTCCATGCGTGTGTGTCAATGTGTGAATGTGTGTAATGCAACGTGTCGAGAAATCTCGTCGCGCACCTCGCTTTCGGGCATCGCACAATGTTTGGCTTGGAAATTGATAAAACGCATTCCCCGTTGCATATATATATATATTATATATTCTTTAATTGAGTCAAAGTCCTTTGTTGTTAACTCGTCCAAGTTGAACATCTTTCCTTTATTGCTATTATTTATTTGGTCTTGTGCGCGTAGCTGCGATGAAATCAGGATAGCAAAATAATCGCAAATCCAATGTTCCGAACTGTACGATGTCGGTGAAGTCTCTGGTAATTGGATTGATGCGAGCCTACTAGTCTAGAGGGAGCAAAGGGAGCAGCGGCGTCCTACAAAATTTCTTCATCTCTTTCCAAGCTAAAATTGAGGGACGCGAGAGAAACGCGACGGGAGCGACGGGGTTTCTTCGAGCTCGGCATATATGCGTTCACTTGTAAACCTTTATCGTTAATATACGTGTAAACTAGTAAATGTACGTGCGTGCGATTCACGTGCGCGCGTATATCGCGGGCGATACACGGACGTACCTAAACACACCCACGTAAAACAAACAAAGAAGTAAGAAAGAACAAACAGCTTGCACCCCAACCAATTAAATATCAACGTGTAACGATGCGGTGAAAAATATCGCAACCAGCCCTCTTGAATAAAAATTGACATTATTTAACGTTAACTATATCATCCAACCAATGCTCGGTTACTACAAACGGTAGATTATAATAACGTATTAATAACGTATAACGTATAGAATAATATAATTATGTATATATTACTAAAAAGCAATCCGATACAGTTAAGAAAGAAAAAGAAATTCGTTATATCGTGTGACGAGTGTGTCCGCCTATGCACTTAAGTCCCGAATCGTGGAATGTCTCGTCTGATTTCCACTAATTAATCTGCTGCATAACGCGCAATTATTCTGGCGTTCTAACGTGTCCCTACGTGTGCGGTGGTGTGTAGTTGTTCGGTGTCCGTTGTACCATGTATACGTGCGTGTTTCGTCGGTGTAACATGTTAGTATAAATGTGTCGGTGTACCGTGTGCGTGTATACGCGTACGTGTAGTCCGTAAATATCATTTTATAAACTTTAGGTGTCCATGTAACAAATAACGTGTTTTATAGTTCCGACCTCGTGTTAGAACCGCGAGGCCGCTACCGCGACCGTTTTAAATCTCTATCTAACTAACGAAGAAACGGAAAAACCTTTCGAAACGATGCATAGGACTAAAAAAGATTTCGTTGTTAGTCGATTAAATATTGCGTGTGGCCGTACCTCCATGGTTCCGGAAGTACGCGAGGGTGTCGCGTCGCGCTGCGTGTTTCCATATCGTGTGCCCGTGGCGAAATTGTCTTCTCTACCATATTTATATATATACATGGATATACATATATATAAATATGTATGTATCGTGTAAGCGTGTTTATATATGTCCAAGAATGTTCTATGTATCATCGCCAAACTGTTCGTGTCCTCTTTTGTGTACTGTGTCTAGGTGTTCACTGTGCGCGCCGGATATACAGTCCGTCGTCCTAGCCCCTGAACTCCTGCAACCCGTTACCCACCCCACCCCCAGCCCCCACAGCCGCAGGTTTCGCGAGCTAGCATAAAAGTGTAGCCCGCGCAAACGTGGGCGTAGCACGCGCGTCGCCGATTAATATTTTTATTGCCAGCGAGATATACCCGAACGCCGATGAAACACACGATTACAGTCTAATATGAAATATCCAACTATAAACTCTTTCAACAACTATACACGACATCACCCTGCGTATCGAACGAATTACTTCCAGTAAAACCGCGGTCTTTAATTAATAATAGTTAATTAACTAATTGGTTATTAATTATAATTCTTTCTGGCTGCCCGACGGCGCGTCCAGGCCGGCGAACAGCAGCAACTACGGGAGGAATTGGCACCACGTTTGCTCCCACTTTGAATTAATACACCTGCGTCTGCCTACACACACACGCACTCTTGCGCTCGCGTTCAAACACATATAGATGCATACGTACCTCCACACATGCATACACACAGACCCACACACACGCAACAAACGAGCGCACACGCGTTCACGCACAAACCCGCTCGCACAGAGGCGTACACACACGCGCAAACATTCGCACCTGTGCGTCGTGAGAGTCGCCAGCCGCATCCATACACCGTGTTAAATCGTGTACGTAGGTAGACGCCTGTGCAACATGTAATTGCATTAGAATCATCCCCCATTAATTAATAATGCGCGCGAATCGTGTACTCTCCCGACACGCCTAAACGCTCCTTAGCTTACGCAGTATAATATCGTCGATCGGCGCAGCGCATTGACCACGAAAAAAATAAAGCTGCCCGGTCTTTGGACAATGTTCGGAACCCAGCTTTCCAGCAGCAGCACCGCCGTCGCGCAGCGGCGTCTTTTCTCTACACAATTTTCTACGCTCTGCACAGCACGCGTGTAGCGAGAGCATTGGCAGGAGCGCGCACGCGTGTACCGCGCTCTTTCCGTTTCCGCGCGACGTGACACGACGCGACGCGACGCGCCGCGCCGTTCTCCGGGGGCCGCGGCCGGCCGGGCGCGCGCGCGTTCTCACACGAGCGTGAAAGCCGAGAAAAGCGACCCGCGCCAAACTTCGATTCGTCTCGGACTCCGCGCTCGCTCGCTCGCGGATGCGCCGATCGTCGGCCAGAGAGAGAAAAAACAACAACAACAACAAACAACCACCTCGCTGCTGGCTGTATCGAGAGAAGGAACTTTCGTCGTCGCATCGCCGATCCGTGGTTCACGCATAATTCTCGTTAATTGTGTAATCCATATATCAATATTATTAATATTATTGTTCTAATATTGTAATCGTTAAACTCGATCTAATATCCGTTACTTTAAAAAAGAAAACCGCTTTGACCGAGTCGCGTCACAGAGACAAATCGAACTCCGTTAAATCGGCTCCGATAAGAAATCGATATTTCCTTTTTTTCCTCACGCGGGCGCGCCACGAAAAAACTCACCCGTCCCCGGGAGACGCGGGCGCGCGCGTTTTGCGCGTCGCACTCGATTCTAACTATATTTCATTCAATCAAGAACGTGTTCTCATCCTCACTTTCCATTTGTCGAATCGTTACAGCTACGACAAGCCCATTCCAAAATACCCGACACACTAAAAACTGTACACGCCACATCAGGGTTCTCTGCGACCCTATCATCATCATCCTCCACCCATCCCACCCCCCACCCCAAACCCCGCGGTAGGAGAGAATCTTGTCGATCCCTTAAGCGTAAAACCTATAAAAGATTTGGTGTTCGAGAAAGAAAACAGCCGAGAGAGACCGGCCTTTCATCACGTGGCCGTGACACCAGGGCCGTATCGTGTGATCGAAACTTGCGACAATACCCCCCTGCCGGCGCAGCCACCCGCGCTCTCTGTATATTTTTTTTCCGTGTTTCTATGCATATTTATATCATATACATATATATGTATACACATATAATATATATATACGATTATGCAATACATTACATATCTTTTACATATACGTGTATAAATACGTAATATACAATATAATCATGTATATATAATATATTATTCACTGTAGCTTTTTTTCCGGTTTTCTTACTTTCGGGGCGCGCAGTACGTCGGTGTAAATATATATACACATATATATCGATGGATAGATAGATAGATAAATGTATACGCAGGTATACGATCGCGTACACCGGCGTATACATTTAAATATATCGTTATGTATAAGATATATACAGACGCGTGTATAGATCGGTGACTCGCGCGTTTTTAGGACAGTGTGTTCATGGTATCGTTAGTCATCGTGGAGAGCGCCAGGGCGCCAGTCATGAAATCGTTTAGATCGATCTTTCTTGCCTCGGGGTGTTTGAATTTAAAGTGCGTGCGCAGGTTGTCGCTACGTGTGTACGTGGCACGACAGAGAGGACACTCAAACCTGCCGGGGAAGTGGACGTGGTAGTGGTTCCTGATGTGCGTCACGACCTTGCCGCACAGCTTGCACCTGTGAAGGTTGCAGCCGCCTGGCACCCGGTCAAAGGTCAGCCGCATGTGCCAGGCTTTTGAACCTGCAACATCAACACAAGACAAGTCACTTTCAACTGTTGGCCTCCCAACGCGACCTACGACGACGAGCCGCCCGCGGCCCAGTTTGTGTCGACGGCGGCTCGATCGCTTCTTTCTCTCTCTCTCTCTCGCTTTTTTTTTTTTTTATTATCTTTCCTCATCTACTCTCTCCCTCTCGTTCTCTCAGTCTCAGTTTCTCTCTTTATTTTCGATTCTGCCTCCTCTATTCGATTCGATTCTATTTGATTGTGATTTGATTCTATTTGATTTGATTTGATTTGATTGTGATTTGATTCGATTGTGATTTTATTCAATTCCGTTTCGTTCGTTTATCACCCCATTCTATAGCCATCTCCAACCGCCACCACCAACTGCGTTCTCCTTTCACCGAAGGGAGCCCTCTTCTCGCCGACATCAACCGCTAATTCGCTATACCCTCGGTTTACCTTTCTATATTTACGAACAACGGCCATCGCGCGCCGTTGGCTCCTGCCGATTCGTATCACATTTATTTACAAGTCGCCTCTCGTCGCCGCTTTTCCTCTACCCTCGAAACCGTTTCTCCTACGGCGCAACCCTCTCTCCGCTATCTACTCGGAAAAACCCGTTCGTCGATCCAACCCCTCTGTCCCCCCCCGCGGGATCAAGGCGCTAGTAGCTTTCTCGCGTTCACCTTCAATCTGTGGCGCCGTGCGGTCACTGTCCCAGAGACAAGGGCTCGGCGCGTATCGATCGAAATCGCGGCTGCCACACGTAAATATATTTTCACCGGGGAGGAACGGCTGCGAAGAGAGAAAAAGTGGAACGAACCCGTTGACCCAGTCCCGGGATCTACAAACACACCCGCTGACCAAGAAGACGGCTAACACCGGAAATTAAGGTAATTCCGCGAGCGGTGCGAGCGCGCGGTGGTGTACACGAACCCCGTTCCGACTTTACGACATCTCCCCCACCCCTCGCCAGCGATGGAATCAAATGTAACCTGCACACCAGACTGACTCTGCCGTGGATAATTATGAGTATAATTAAAGGATCGAATTAATTACAGCACGTCGTAATGATGATGTTGAATCTGTCTGCAGCGACGCGATGCTGTTCGACGAAGGCCGCCGAATTTTTCCCGTGCTGCGCTTACAGATCCAGAGAGCAGAATTTACGGCCGTGTAACTAGCATAATTTTGTACGCACTGTGATATTTTACTGACAAATCTTCGTCTGCTCAGATTAAATATAAAACTGCTGTTGTGTTTTTTTTTCAGAGATTTGCCTTGGGTCATTTTGCATTTCCAACGATGATAAACTCGTGAGAAATTATAAATTGTACTCCGACAGCCTCGATAAAGCTGGAATTTTCTAAGTATAAGCTACGATCCTTTAATTATTGGAAGATTGATAATGGTAAGAAGTTAATACTAAGAGTTCACAGAATGCGTAACATCTGTGCAAGTGTATAAATGAACTGTATAAATCAATTCTCAAAGAACTTCATATGATCCGAGAACAATGTTTGTGAAACAGTTATATTTATTGTATTATGAGCAAAATACTTTACTGAAACCGAGGCTAATTTCGACATATGATCCGATGTTTGGAGCACCGTGTAAGAAAGGAAAGCGCTGTCAGTCTAATACGACTTGATCCCATCGCTAATTATGACCGTGCATTTACTAATCGCGAAAGTTGTTTGCTTTACGAAATATCGCCGCCGTGGTGTCTGCGGGCATAAACACATCGTTTCGACAAATCGTCGTGGCGAGCATTATCTTCCGCGCAAAGGTATCGCCGAGCTTGTGCATTTATCTGGAGAATAAACGTTTCAAGAACGCGAAGGGGGAGCAGAAAAGAATATTAGCCTCTCCTCGGTCAACATCGGTATTTTTCCCAGGTCCCGCCGATCTATCACGATTTACTCGGAATTTCGTTTGCGCTCCTTAGAGAACGCTCCATTACGTTTAATAAATTACGGTCTCAATCTACTTCGAGACGAATACGCGGCCGATTCCCCGGGTTATTGTGCAAGCAGCAATGGCCGTACGACTGTCGTTCGCGTGGGCAACACGGTTAACCAATGTTATTCACAATCTGTTAAAGCGGCCGCGACGCGACCCTTTTTATCAGCGCGCCCGTAAAATGAAAAGGAAGAAGAAAATACAGAGGAAATTAATATGGAACAACAATATAATGTGTTATTACGAGTAAAAAGGACACTCTGTACATCGGGATCAAGTGCAACACACATATTTACTTTTACGCCATGTCTCTGGTACAGGTAGTCAAACTTCAAACCAGTGCAATTAACAAAAAGAAAAGAAAAGGAACTGACAAAAAGAAAAAAAAGTATGACGAATGCATGACGAGCGACAAGTGTACAAAAGTCTGTTACAAGTTCGGTGCGTAGGCAAAGCGAGCTCACCAACAAGATTCATACACGAACTTGTTAACGCTTGCGTGAAGAATTAATGGCGAAAAGAAAAGAGAAACGCTCTGTACTTATGGCCAAAGTGAAAACTGATCGATAATTAGGAAAATCGAGTAGCTCTGTCGGGGGAATGTGACTCGAGGCTTCTTCCAACGCGTCCCGATTATGTACACTGGCGTCTGTAAATCATCGAGCAGTCGCAGATATAGATGCAAAATTAGAACAAACAGATTTGGGAAATTATGTACATTGTAAAGTACGACCGATGATACCAATGCGGTAATTCCTAAGCGTAATTACTGCATTTCCTTCTTCATATCCTTATTACGTTGCAGCTTTGGTTCTCATATACAGGCAAACCGTGTCGCAACAATACGAACCTTGCCGGGTTTGTTTTCATGATAATGTACAAATTATATTTCCAATTGTTTTATTAAATATGAATTTTTCTGTTTCTTTTGTTTTTTTCAAAGCTGTTCTTTATTTCTTAAAAATTGTATAAAACTTATCGGAGATAATTTTTATATACATGTGTACCGCTGTAAATGATTCTGTTTGGTAGTCACATACAAAGCAACGAATAACATAATTATAAGCATGTTATACTTAAAGTATGTACATTAGTGTTTACGAAATACCACTTGTTCCGATTAGAAGCCAATTTCTTTTCAACCCAAGTTCACCAAATTACCTGATAAGCGTGATAGTACTTAGTGATGCAATTAAACTGCAAATACAAAAGCCGAAATTGTCTAAATATTCGATTTCTAGCAATATTATTCCGCAAAACATGACAATACTTAACATAGGTCTGTACAAGCTTAGTATTTCTTTCAAATAAAGATGTTTTATACCTTAAAACGACCAAACAGTTTTCCCCAATATCTATAATTCTGAATATTAATTATCTTAATAACATTCGAAATATTTACAATTCATTGTTACATACTTCAGCCGAATCACTTGTTTATCGTTACTTTGTAACAACGTGTAAATATACAAAGAATATATAAAGCAAGTAATTATAAAATTTTTACCGAAATTCATTCATCAAGTATTGTCAAGAAAAATTTCCCCAATTTGTGCGCAACAATCTGATTATCGTCATGACTTTTTTTACCAGGAGCATTTAAGCTAGGATTCTCGTGTACAAAACTAACTTCTATGAATGTTGCATAAAATATTTTTAAAAAGTAAATGATCCAAGCCAAGGCTGTACCGATTTCCGTAACAAAACATCAAAAATTGAATAAGTTTTAACTTTCGAACGAAGTACCCTTCCGAATCGGAAAAATTAATTTTACATTTAAAAAGAAAATCGTATTAATTGAAAATGGTATATACATACATTGCTCGTTCAGAACCTGGAGAAACTTATAACTAGACTGCGGATTTTATGCAAGTTGCATAATATGAAAATCATTTAAAGAACTTAAAACTACTATTGTATTATTATAGCTTCGCAACTTCTGTATCTTGCAATCAGTTCAGACAATTGTTATTTTGTATAAAACACCGCAGTTTACCTATAATTCGATTCTTCGATTAATCTTGCAAAAACAAAAATCCGTTTCGAGCTTCTAAACTCAATTTGTTATACGAAAGAATTTGTTATTTTCACTAGCGGTATCGCAAAATTTCCCGAATATATTTGTGGTATGTACTTGTGATGCATAGAAGAGAAAATTGACATTGTTACACGAGAATCCTCCAGAAGCAGCGAGTCACTTGCAGAGATTAGTGTACGAGTACGGAAAAGGGTAGGGAAGCAAGAAAGATAAAATGAATAACATCCGGATTAACGCGAAGTAACGGAATACTCCCTAAGCAATACCGCTCATGGCTCTCGTACGCATCGATTGTCTAATCGGACTGGTATAAATGCAGCGCCCAATACCCAAACAGCCTAGACCTGTGGCAATGCAAAGACCACCCCCCACCAGCAGCGGCGGTCATTCGTTTTCATTTAGCATTTTCTTCCTCCACCACCGAGCGAAATGCATAGAGAAAGAGAGACAGAGAAATAGAGATAGATGGAGAAAGACAGAAAATATATGCCTGGAAACACCCTCGAATGAACCACAGTAGCTTTTACTTAGCTACTGCACAACCACGCGACGGGCAGGGAGCGTGGAGCTCATTCATCGATTGGGTCAACGACGCCGCGTGTGCCGATGGAATCAAGTGTATCGCGAGTGGCATCGAAACCTGATGGAATCGGTTCCGGTTTCCATACAGATAGTCGCACAAAATGTTACAAGATATGCGACACTCGGTCCATTTTCATATTTACAAATTTTTCTTTTCTCTTTTCTCTTTGATGCGCGGGCAGATTTCAATGGAAACATTACGCAGTCGCTTTAATTGCATCGACAGCGACTACCATAATCGATGAAATGATTTCTTTAAGTTTGAATATCGTGATTCTTGGATTTTAACTATTGAATAGATTATTAATTAGTTTCTTCGATTTGGCTTCCTTCGATCAATTAGTTCAAGTTTACTTCAGGAGACTTTGAAATTAAAGCTCTACCTTTGAGATTTTAGATCAAACTTTCGATTCATTGCACAAAGTACGTTTTTTCGTGGAAGAATCTCTAATACTTTGGATTGATGAAAACCTCCTATGCTGAACAAAAAAGTAATGTTCGTTTGGAATGGAAAATTATAAGCGTGATTAAGCAAATTAAAAACAGTACATACACTCTTTTTTTCTCTTTTAATTCTTAACATTCTCTATGCTAGGTTTCATGATCCATCTCATTTAATTTCAATCTAAGAAAGTTAATGTAACATTTTATGGGAACCATCTGTATTAGCACCGTAGATGTTACTTTATTAATGGAACTGACACTTGTATAAACATTCAAATTCTGTGTCATAGAACTGTCGAAACAATATGCTATTGGAACGATATGATTTAAGAATTTTGGAGTCAGATGAAAATATGTCTTTTTCTCCTTATTATTGTATTTTCAGTCTTTAGAAACACGTTTCCTGATGATGCACTTAACACTTTGTCGACCGGTAGTCTATAAATCGGCTTTTCCCCCCGATCAGTAACCTGTGAATCGGTTGCCATAGTAACCCTTAATTTGTTATCTATTATTGAGATAAATGTGTTAAATTGTACTACAAGCTTCAATATTATTATATAAATTTTTAAATATTAAATACCTTTCGCGATTAATAAGATAAATAAAATCAAAATAGAAACGAAAATTGTTACGATCGGATGACCGGTCGATAAATTGTTAAAAATACTTTTTTGTGCTTCATTGATATTTTCCGTATTCATACAACATCTTAGGTTTCGACACAAAGTCTAGAGTTGCACCTTTTCTCAGTTTCTGACGGGCTTCGCGCAAATCTTGTTACCGATCAATTCACTGAAAACATTTCTCGACTAGCTTCGATCAGTCTCTAGCAAATTACTTAAACGTTTCGTTTCCAACAGCGATTACCGGAGTTTCATGGAAAGCAAGAGATTATCTACAAAATAATACAAAGCCGGAGTCGTAATCAAAGAAATTAAATGGAGAAATTCATTGAAATATCATCGAGAAAAAGAATATATTACGCTCATTACCGACAGTTCGTTAACGCAATAAAAATTGTTTCTAAGTATTTCGTGAACTTCGCGTGAACTCGTTTCTAAGAATTCTCGAAGAACGTACCAAGATTTGCGCAATCACTTATTTTACCGTGCTAATGAAATGTCGCAGCCGCTGAAGTAATTTCATTAACACTGAACCTCCACCGCGTTGTAAGTGCGACGTTTGTTACTTCCTTTAGACATTTCTTATTATAACGTAACGTCAAACAAAGGAATTTACTTAATTCTCAAGAAAAGAGTGGTCATAATATTGAACTGCGGACTTTTATTGAATATAATGATCAGCATCATTTACGAAACGCAGAAACAAAGCACAATATTTCTCGATTCTTTAATAAGTTCAAACAAATACATTCATGTTCTTAGTTTCTTTCAATCTTTTAATTATTTTAGACCATACCAACTAATTTTTGCCATAAATGTATAAAATCCGAAGTCCATTTATATCAACACAATTTAGAAAAGAAATGTAAGGACTAGTCATTTTGACCAGCATGGTAGGTTTAGTGTTAATTGTGGTTATCGAACTTGTGTCCATCGCAAACGAGCAACAGAAAAACTTCATCCGAGGTGTCCTACGAGCTGTAAAAATGGCGTCTCGCAGAAATAGAAATACAACCCGCGAGAATGAGATAGAGAATGAATGAGAGACGAACAGAAAGAGACAGAGAGAAAGAGAGAGAGAGAGAGAGACATGGAGTGAGGGAAGTATAATTTCAGGGAATAGATCGATGTTTTCTCGAAGACTTAAACGGTTCACGTTGCGTGAACGTATGTAGTTCGAGGTGCGTGTGCCGGTGCCGATAACGGGAACGAGGATCTTTTTATTCGCGTCTTTATGGGGGTTCAAGCTTCCTCGATTTGCGCCCAACAAGCGTGTCGAAACTCCATTTTAATAGCACCAAAGCGTGTATCCGTGTATGCGCGCGGGTTTCTATACACTGCGTACAGATGTGTCTGAAAGTTGTGTACACGTATACGAAGAAACTTCGAACGATCGGAATCATTCTCGTCAGAACATTATGATCGCTGAAAGCATCGAGCGATCGAAATAACTTCTTGCCAATTACTTGGAAATATTTCTAAGATCTCGAGAATTTTGTCTGACTTTAATTACGTAATAAGATTAATAAATAGTCCTTTTAAATAAAATGATTAAAATTGTCTGGCGACTCTGGTAGTCGAGGTAACCGATTAAATTAAACCAACGAGCCCGTGAAAGTATTTTACTGTACGAAATTGGTAAAAATTCTGTTAAGACGCACTCGGAAGAGAAACCGTGCCCATATTAAATTATGCAAAAGACACAGCGAAGTAATAAAATTAGTTGCTCGAGGACTGGCTCCAATGATGAGGCAGAAACTAATTAAACCACCGTACCGAGTCCGCACGGGGTATTACTTTTTAAAGACACTGATTTTTCAAGTGAGACTAATGGAAAACCAATTCTAGGAGGACCATTTCTCACAGCTTTCGGTCACCTCAGAGACCTTACCGTTTCAAACTACACCGAAGTGGTTCACTCGAAAGCGTGAAAAAGGTCCTCGTCGTCGCAGGAAAAGAATTCGGTCAGTTTCCCATATCTTTCCAGCTTTGCGCTTAACTGCGCCTTCTGTACAACTCTTAACAGAATTTCCACCAAGCTTCCGTAATTAACTTTAGTACTATTGTAGAAGGACTACTATATTTTATAAATGAATCGAATCTCTCGTTATAGATAGTCGCAAATGCGAACTATTCTTTTGAGCCAGTTTACTGTTGGGCGACCAATCGCTGTGTCTTCGGTTTGTTATTTCACATAATTAACTTTATCGAAAAAGACATATTACAATTTCGTTCATTCTTTCTCGGTGTATATTTTTGAATAAAAAATTGAATCCATCTTATTCGATAAATATAGCGTTTATAAAGAAACGAAAAGTGCAGCAATTTATCAACCCACTGCAACTGGCTCGAATAAATGTGCAGTTATTAAACTACTGAGGGGATTTGCACCAAGTTGATTTCTTAATAAAAATAATTATCCGAATCGTGGTTTCTCAATAAATATATCTATTCATCCCTCATATCTGATAATAATACTAAAGCATGCAACCGATACGAACGCGTGTAACTCTTTGATAAAACATTTCCATGCGCGATTTCCAACGAACGTTTTCGCCGTTATGCGGCGTTCACATGTCGAAAATTCGAATCGTTTTCAGACACCCTGTACCGGCGTGGCGTTGCGCGAACCTGCGCGCGCGCGAGCGTGTACGCGCGCGTGTACGTGTACGTTAAATATATACACGTGATCGAACCAGTCGACATATCGATCAACTGTATTCACGCAACCGTCTGTTCCCGATTAACGTGCAGCTTAAAAAATATTCGCGTGATACGCTGTGTACTGGACGTTTCGTGGGATAAGGTGAAAGTTCATTTCGTTGAATTTCCAATCGATGGTTGGGAAGGAGGAGAAGGGCCGAAGGGAAAAAATGGCTGGCCGTAGAGGGATCCCGTGTCGGGCCACGAGGGAAGGAAGGGGAGGGGGAGGGAGGGGGGCGGCGGCGGCGAAAAAAGGTTGGGCAAAAGGGGTTGGACGGGACCGGGGTTCAAAGACGTTAAAACTTTCGACGTTCCGCAGCTGGTTCGATTTTCAATAAAATCTGATTTCCGGCGAGTTCCGTCCGTTTTTATTTCGAGGAATCTTCAAAGAGTACCGGGAGCAGTCTGCCAGCGGAATACAGTTTAAGCGTTGAGCCGTCGACGATCTCGTCGGGACAGAGAAAGAGGGAGGAGTGAAAGAGAGAGAGAAAGAGAGAGGGGGGGGGGAGGGGAAGTGAGAAACGGAGAGAGGGAGAGAGAACTTCTCTCCGCAACCCTCTTTTACACGTTTATGCATGTATAAGTACCGGTAGGTGCGCCGAGTACGGCCCCACTAACGGAAAAAGGCGATTCTTGGAAAGGAAAAATAAATAATGAATTTGGAATAACAGTTTTCGCGCGGGGCTTCGTTTTAGAGAAACTTTCTCGTATCGAATGCCATGCTCGATCGCGTACGCCTTTTTTCCCCCCTCTTTTAGGAAAGCTGTTTCAAACGTTTCGTAGTGGAAGTAATAGATTTTGAGGGAGAGTGGTTCGTTTCGACCCCCTTCTTCTTACCCCCCAGCGGCCAACTAGCATGAAATATAAAACAAAAAGTGTTTCAAACATAAATTGAAAATTCAAATGTGCGATCAACTATTTTCCCCAGATCTGCGTGCAATTTACAATCGAAACATTTAGACTTGTCACAAATATTTTTTTTAGTTTTTAAAAGCTTTCAAGTCCTCCGAATCACCGTTCGAACATTTATATTTAAACATTTCACTTGAACAACACATTGTACATAAGAATATGTGTATTAAATTAAAGGCTACGAAATTTGTCAAACTTTCATACAGCCCGGAATAAGAAAAAGTTAGTCTAAATTTATGTTCTAGGTATTTTGAATTTCGTTCAAAGATGTTTCTGCGATTGGTAAAAAAATTCAAAACAAAGCAGATAAATATATTTTTGTGTTACGAACGTCTGCAAATCTGATGCGAAAATGAATTTAACCGCAAAGAAAATATTACAATAATCATCGGGATCAACGAAAAATCTCTACAGATAAATAACTCCGTTGTTTTGATTATTATTTAATGCTGGCGAAAATAGGTAGCGCGTCTTTACTTCCAGATACGAAACCGGACAATTCAACAACTTCCTAAAATCAATTTTCCGTAAAAGGAAGCCGTGCAAAAGGAAAACCTTATTCCACAATTTCAAAGCACCTTTCCGCAAGGAAACACGTGCTTTTTCTGGCCGAATTACCCATTGCACCCGCATATATAAAATTTACCACCGTAAAAGCACCGTTGGGTTAGTATATGGAATGAACTGCGGTTAAATTTGTTAGATTCTCTAGTGGTAATGTGTTAAGTTTGCGTGAGTTGCTGTTACGGATACGTTGCGTGTTCCTCTCTCGTCTGAACGACAAAGGTAGATATATAACTGTTTTCTGGTATGCAAGAGGAAGAGATAAGAAATCGGGAGGATAGCAGGAGAGAGAGAGAAAGAGAGAGAGAGAGAGAGAGAGAGAGAGAAAGAGAGAACGATAGAATGAGAGAAAAAGGCATAGTTTGGACGTAATGAGTACTAGACAGGGAGAGAGAGAGAGAGGGAGAGAGAAAGAGAGTAAGATTCATAGACATTGAAAACGGAAGAGAAAAGCAGCTTTACCGTGAAGAATACGTCGGTATCGTAAAACGAGAATCTCCTCTTTTTCCAAAGAAAACATGGCTTTCCCCGTAAAAACATCACTGCTTGACCGGCTAGCTCGCCGGTCGTCCGAAAGAACAACTCTCGCGTGCATCAACGGCGCGTCGAAGCGCATCGACCACGAACGAAGCAGCACATCCCCCTCTTTTTTTTTATCCTTCTTTTTATCTCCTTTTTTTTCCTTTCTGTTTTTGGTGTGTGTGTGTGTCTTTGTCCAACACAGCCAGCCCCGCAACCCTTTCCCAAAAATAGCTGGACTACTATTCCCGAGGTGTTGCAACGCGGTATCGAGCGAGCGAAATCCGCGCGAACGATAAAACATGTATCTATATATATGTACACACCCGTGGTCCACGGTGAATTGGATTACATCGTCATTGTTTATTTCACAAATCTGTCCAATACAAAAATATTACAATATATATATCTATAAATATATATAAATATATATATATATATATATTTCCGGCTCTTCGTCGCTTACCACCTATTATATTGTATACTATGTAGGAATTCTAATTGCTAGATACAATAAAAATAGCGTGTTGCTAGCATGTTGCTAACGCATCTGTTTCTCTCTGTGTGTACGTGTGTGTGTGTGTGTGTACGCGTGATGCACGAGTGTACGTTTGTGTGTGTCGGTATTTCCTCCGTGTTAGCCCGGCAATAATTGCAAAGCGGTTAATCTCCGGTAGTTGTGGGCTGTTAAATCAATCTATGCTGGTGCAGATAGACAAGCATAGTATGGCACGTTTTCAGTTTTCCATCGTTTTCTCGATACGGAACACATAGAGAAGACTGTGAGCGGCGCATAGGCCACAAATTTTCGCGGTCCTCCACTCGCGGACACCGGCTTGAATTTCAAGCAATCCGGCCTCGCGATTCTCGCGGAATAGAAAGGTCCTTCGCGGCGATCGATCCCTCCGAAAAGGAGGCAGGGTTTACTCATCTTTTTACTCATTTTCGCTCGCTATACTTTGATAAAAACCGTCCATCGATTATAAAACGAATCGAAAAGGTCGTTTAATGTTTCCCGGCAAAATTGAACAGTGCAAGATTTCCTAGAAACTGAAGTCAAGAAAATTTGCTCAATGTGTCCTGGGTAGGAAAAGTCGTTCACGGCAATCTGTTTCTCCACGAGTAGATAACTGCGTATTTTATTGCCCGCGTATTATAGCAGGACTTGATAAGAGCTGAAGTCAAGAAAATCGCGCGCGCGTGCGCGCGTGTGTGTGCGATTGTCCCATATAAGCTCAGGGTCCCAGGGTTCCGATAGGAAACGTTCGAAGCGATTTTGCAAGATCGCTTCGCGTTCCCGTGGCAGCATTCGAGATGAACCAGCGAGAGGGTGGTTCGGTCGAAGCAAACGTTTCCGGTTGAAGACACTGTGACGCGTCACCGAGGAACCGAGCAACATAAATCAACGTCCTGCTTCATGCACGCGATACGGAGCTTAATTGTGTTTCGAAGTCGATGGGCCCGTTACTATCGAGGCAAATGGTATTCGAAAATTGACTGACACCTTCGCGCCTGTGCAGAGCCATCCTCTCGATTATTTCGTCATCCAATGTCCGGATAACGATCTACTTTGTCAAAAGTACAGAATTGTTGCGTCATTTCGAGAAAAGTCGAAACTCTTCGAAAACTGCTGCGAATGTTTCTCCGAGATATTTGTTTAACAATGCAGAGTGAATGCTTGATTTTTCATCACTCTTAAGATTATGTCATTTTAATTAAGTGTAACGAAACATCGAAAACTGATCACATGTCCAAGACTTCAACAGCATAATTATTGGCGCAGAAATGCAAAACTATTTAAAAGAACCATTTTTACAATCGATTCATTTACAAACGATCGCTTCTTAGCGCAATTAAACTTTCTAATTAAAAACCTTGCGGAGCGAATCCGAGACGTTCTGTGCTTTCTGATCAAAGAATTCTAGAGCAAGCGTTCCAAAAATGTGTGTTGATCGCCGTAATGTTGACAATTTAATAACACAATTAATACAAAGCAACGATGTTGCTGCGATGAACGAAAACAGAATTCGAAAAACATTCGAATTTCTACGGTACGATATTGTCGACGTCGTCTTCGCCGCGTAGGATCGATTGAAACGATAAGAACGTTTAATCGCATGGAGGATCTAGGCAAAAGTGGCTTCTAAATCGAGACCAAGTTTCCTACATCGCCAACTCTATCGTCACAGGTACACGTGTAACTCTTTCGAATGGGCGTTCCAGCGGATCGATCGGGAAGAACATTTTCGAAAAGACTCGCGAGCGAGCGAGCGTGCAGAAAGCACGAAGCAGACACCGCCCACGGAATGACCAACCCGGAACCGTTCCAAGTTTCAAGCCAGCAAGAGGTCATCACAAATTTCGCTGGATTTGTTCAACGGATTTCGGAAGCGGAGAGCCCCTTTGACGACGGAACTGAATATACGACTTTTCGAATCACATATCCTTCAGCGATATGATCGAACTTCGTTCGGTGAAATAGGAGAGCCATTGATGAGGGCCGATCATTTCTGACTATTCTCCCTTGGCTCGGGAAAATGCTAAAATCCTTGAATCTGCTCCTAACCGAATTAAGAAAATACTACTATATATTTTTTAATTGTAAATGCCGTATCTATCTGTACTTCGAATAGTCTTTCGTACGCCAATTTCGAAAGACCACGAGGACGACGCGAAAAATGTTTTCTCTTTCATTTTCGAATGAAAGGAAAATGATCATTGCCAAGGGGGCGACGCCACGTATCCCAGGAAGTATAGCTCGCGGTTACTTGAATCCAATTACATGCTGGCGTTATAATTATACTTCCCCAGGAACGAGATCATTGCGATCGACGGAGCATCTTTTCCGTAATGCTTTCGAACGTATTTATACGCTGTGAACGTCAGCAGGGTAAGTCATACACGAAAATAGAAAGAGTCCACGAGCGATGCCGTTGAAATCGAGACAGAACCAATATCTAACACGGGGCCATCGAATGTTGCTGTCTCGGGGACTGAATCTTTCACGAGCCACATGAGAAATTATAAAAACAAAACGCGATAGGATTTGTCTGGGTAACAGATAAAATCTCGCATACGTTTGACATCTGGACTGGCGACCGATATCCCGGATACGTTCATACATTTTCTATATTTTAAGTGAACTAAAGGAGGAACAGCGTGCTTCTTGTCGAACAAGGGGGACAAAGTGAAATGTGTTCGTTACACGTTGCTACTGGAAAAACTTTGTTTCTTGCAAATTATCGTAGCTATTTCTCGGTCTGCATGGAGGATGTACTTTGGTAATCGTTATTAATTAATAATTAGAAAACTTTGCAGATTGGGTTACGTATGTACATTTTAGCTGCATTCGTGACTTCGATTCTAGGTAACTTTAGCGAGATTCTTTAGGGAAACTTCAATGAATTTTGGCAATAACAATATGCAGAATTGTGGTATTATAGGTATGTCTGCAAAGTTTCGTAATACCCTGAGATTATAAAACAGATTTACGAAGTACATCCTGGTGGTAATTTGAAAATTAAAATACTTAGATATATATACAACAGTGTACAAATTGTCCAGAAAGTAAATATTGTGAAAACTCGGAGAAGTTCTCATTTTCGCAAACTACTTTGTAAGGATCCTAATGGAACGAAAATGCTTCTATGTAATCCCGTCATTCTATTTAAAATAAAACGAAAAGTCTTGTTAATCTAAAATTTCTCCAATTACTACTTTGAGTGCCGTGTTTCGCAAATGCAATAGGGCAACAAATTTGATTAAGATCCGCAAACTGTGGGAAGACTGAAAAAGTACTCTGCACCGTCTGAACTTTTTAATTTCATTAAATAAATAACTGCGATTTCACGGAATATTCAAATAAATACCGAAAGTGTTAACATAAATGTTACGATTTACCACGATAGGGATATAGCACAAAGCACACTTCGTCCACGATCTACCGTGGTCTTTATAGTATTAGGTAAATAAGTATGAAATGCGCGCATTATATATTGTATTATTAATATAAACGTCTTGTTTCGTACTTAATGACCTGTTAAATCGAGAAAAGCTACGGATGAATCCGAGAAATGGGTCGCCAAATTTCGATCGTCCCTGGTGAATGGGGTCCTAGAGGGGGTAGACGAACGTTAGTTCCCAACAAGGACCTCGTACTTCGGGGTGGAAACGGGAACAGGCAGTTAAAGTAGCACAGTGGCAGTTCTGCGATCTTATGCGGTACCATCGGTTACTAACCGACTAGTCATAACTGGAGGCAGCTGTACCAGTTGCGAACGACAATCGTCCCCGTGTGTCCAGACAAATATATCGTACCGATGGCTCGCGCATTGTCATAATCGCCGCCACCTCCACCACCATTACCACCACCACCACCAACACCAACACCAACACCACCGCGACCAGTACCACTACCACCGGGCACCACCGCCCGTCTTCCCTGCACGAGCATTCCACGGCTCGGAAGGTTGCAAGGGCGGAGGCATCCAGCACGGCAGCTGGGAGTCTGCTGCCTGACCTTGCGGGGCAACCCCCTCTCTCTTCAGTGAGAACCACCACTGGCCAACACTGTAACAGAGAGAGAGCGAGACAGCGAGAGAGAGAGAGAGAGAGAGAGAGAGAGAGGGTGGGAAGTTGATTAGCGTGCGAGGGACTTTTCGGGTCTCAACAACGAACGATCTTTGCAATGTGAGAACCAACATTTGCATACACCAACATCGATCATCGCGTTATATTTCTCTGCACAACTGCTCGGTAGAATTAGGAACGGCTAGGAATAGTAGAGATGGCAAAGGGTGAACAAGAGAAAGGGTGACAGTGTGTAAGAGAAAGAAAGAGAGAGAGAGAGAGAGAGGGAGTATGCAGAGGGAATAACAGGAGGATGGAGAAACTGGGATAAAGAAGATCGGGGAGTTCTGTATCTCCCCGGCCTCTCTCTTATGTATCTCTATCCCCGTCGGTGCACTCGGCTTCCCGGTGTGCACACACAGGCCAGCCAGATGTACGTGTTTTGTCTGTCCCCGTCTGTCTGTCTGTCTGTCTGGTTGCCTGTCGGTGTGTGGCGCGCGTGTGTACGAGTGTGTGTGTGTGCGCGCGCGCGCGGATTCAACGTGGAACAACCGTGCAACTGTCACAGCAACTGTTTCGGGACGCCAGTTTTCCCTCTCGGAGGGCGACGATTCTCTGGCGACGCTAGGGAGCCAACCCCCGGATGTTTTCCCCCTCGTTTTCAGCCAGGTGATACGTTACGATGACACGGACCGGACGAACTTTTTGACGCGACGGCTTGGCCGAGTGTTACTTCCTAGGGTAGCACGGCCTATCCCTCTGTTCGAGTCGAAATCGCACTCGACGATTTCATCGATCGACAACTCTGATTTCAAGAATTCTTTTGCAGCGGTTACCAGGTTGCCGGCTATCGACAGACGGTTATTAACTTTCCAGAAATTATGACGGGCCGCGACCCGTGTTTTTCGACAGACTCGGCCAAAGAAAAATCGAGAATTTTCGAGATCGCTGTTGGAAGGTGGAAGCGGCCACTAATTCTCTAATCGATTCGAACAGTAACGAGTGTTACCGAGCTACCATTGTTCTTGGCGGAATAGCCGGGGGGACTACCTAGGAAATGTAATAACACGTTCTTTTGCTTCATCGATCGGCAGTTTGGTTCCAGGGGTAGTAAATCGTCCGAAACGGAAAGGAAGTACATGAATCCTAGCTGTACACGGCCAGCTAAGTGCTTTTTAGAAGACGTTCTAGTTGTCCTGAAATATTTTCTCGCAGTGCCGTTTCTCCGCGCGGGCGGAAATGGAAACAAATGATGATATGCTAAATATAATTCCACCGTCCCACACACCGAATCTATAAATTGCTTTCGAGGTACTTTCGAATGCCGGTCTCGCGTTACGTATCCATTTTGCCGCGATCAAAGGAACTTTATACCGGAGCCAATAACGAGAGTCAATCGATCGTATAACCAGCCAGAATAAGAAAAATGAGTTTCGAGAAGTTTTCAAGTTCGGAAGTTCTGCGAGCGATAAGAATGATTCTCCCGTAAAGAGATACATAAAGAGAACAAAGGAAAAATTTGTTCGTACGAAAGTGTTGGGAAGTAACGATCCTATATAAAGTGACTAGAGAAATTCTATTCGGCGAACTGTCTACGCCGGACGAATATGAAATTACGGATCGACGTTCTATAATCTACGAGCTTCGCACGTAATCGTCCTAAATAACTGGATGTACGTAGAAATTTGATAGCAAGTACAGCGGTGCTCGTAGAAAGCATCGTGACTGATTCCGAAGCTTTTGTCTCCCAAGCAGAACTCGCACAAAAGGATTATATCGCATTATTATATCGCAGTTACAAAGAATCATTCGCTCAGGGTTGCGCACAATGTACAAGAGAGTAGGCACTGCGCGAGACACAAAGAAGATAAGCCCACCTCGGGAAATTTGAATTACGCGTTTAAATCTGAATTTCATATTATCCGAACGTTTTAGTGCGCAAACATTCAGTTTACACAAACGTTACAGCCCGAATACCCCGGACGCACAAGTAATGCCTGGCCATTTGAATAATTCGGGATTCAAATGACGCGGAAATCTAAAGAGATTAGCAGTGGCTAAATACTGTATTAAATCCGATTAAATTATGATCGAGGACAAGGGGATGCAGACCGAAATTGAAATAAACCAACTGCAGGATTGAGGGATATTCAACCGCTGAATTTTATCGGCTATATTTTTCTAATCAATGCTACGGTGACGAAACTTGTTTCGTAAAATTTCCTATTGCAAAATACACGTAATATCTTCACACCATTGAATGGATGGATGGTTGAGATAGCTGATGCAAACGAAGCAGTAATTCTCAAGTAGTTAAAATAAACTTTGCATTCCTCATTTCGAAACGACCAATCAAATTCTTCCCCCTTCGACCAGTCGTTTCGTTAAATTGAAAATACAATGATACAACTTTATGAAACTTTTCGTTTTATAAACTTTGGAAGAGGTTCACATGCTACTAATGCACGATTAAGTCCCGAAGTCTCGTTATCACTAGACTACTTATATCCATGGAAACTCCCAGGTTTATAGACGAATTTCAAGAAACTAAAATTAAGCAATATTTCATTTCTGGCAGTAACAGTTTTGATAGCGTTTTAGTCGTTTTCAGGTCGCCTTTTTACGAGCTTTAAACCCATAAAGATCCCTTGTAACTGCACTAGAAATATTTTCGCGTATATATCAAACGCGAATACGAGAAAGACGATAAAATCTCGTTAAATTATCTCATTTTTTTACAAAAATACGCAGTTCAGCTTTTTCTGAATACCCGAAGGCAACGATAATGGTTACAAAATGGAGCAAATAGAACGTGTATTAAGGTATGAGACCATGCTTCGTATGCATCGAGCGGACAGGACTCCGAACCCTAACTCCGACATTCTCTACGAATCCATAAGGCTCTCGGGCTTTTTAGAAAAACCATTCTCCGTACAAGTCGACGAGTAATAATGCACGCGTAGTCCGAGAAGTTCAGAGAAGTTCTCAGCACCGTGAAAATATTCTCGCTGCGTACAGGGGTGGCACAGTGGCGGAGAATAATTTCCACGAGGGTACGTCGAGGGCCTGCGCATACGGGACTCGACTGGCGGCTTGTTAATGCTTCGAAAAACAAGCGTTTCGACCAACTGTCGTGTACACAAGCGTGGCGCGCGAAAACGACCCGGTTGCAACCGAGAGAACGAGGACGCCGCCGCCGCCACCGCCGCTGCCGCTGCCGAGGGGGTTGGATGAAACTGTATGGAGTGCGAAAAGATCCGTTCTCCCGAACATCCAATTGGAACCAGGGTTCGAATAGAAGGGCTTCGTCGGTTGATTATTGCGACCGTTTGCGGAGCAAGAGAGCAGGAGGTACGGTGCACAGTCTTCGGGACGGAGGTGCAAGTTCCGACAAGCTACCTGTCCGCCAGGTGCGGAGAGTACGTTTAGTTTCGAAGCAACTCGAAGCAACAATCCGGGACTCTTCTCCTCCATTGGCTAAGCTAGCGGAGTTTAAAGCGGGAACGCGAGTGGCGAAAGGCGAAAGCCTCTTGTCGCGTGCTCGAGAAAACGAAACTCTTTGCAGTAGGTACAGCTCTACCCAGTGATCCTCTTATTGAGCACCTCAGTCGACTCCTACTTCAACCGTTCATCCGTGAAGCACAGCCCTGTAATAAGGGCGAGAAGATATGCCTTTAAGGAGCTTATCGTGAAAAGGACCTGTCCCACCCTCTCCCTCTTCGGCGGCCAGAGAGTTTCTTGGTCTACAGCATTACCCCTTTCGCTCCCGCGGATTCTCAGCATCTTCCCCTCTCTCTCTCTCTCTCCTCCCCTCTCCTTCTCTCATCTTTCCGATCGTCTTCCAGTCGCCAGGCCACCCCTGCCCTTGCCCACCTGGGAATATTAAACAACCGATATCCCCGCGAACCGTGGAGAGCTATAATACGCTGTTTCGTCCCCGAAGCTGCTTTGTTCGAGATCGATGGATGCTCCGCGCGAATACCGGATCCGCGACAGAACCAAAGAAATGTTCCGCCAGGCGGAAATAATGGTATCGGAAGCGAACGGTCGAGCGAAAAGCGCTCGAGATGAAAATGGACGCCGATCGAGAATAAGAAATCGACCGACGGGAAACTGTTCCGACGAGTTGGCTGAATGGAGCCGGAAAAGTGTTATGAATTTGCGCCGGGACTGATCAGTTTCGGTGGACAACGGGGGCCGTCCTATAGAGCGAGATTTTATTGGTCGAAACGCTCGATTCTGGGCGACAGCAGACGTTAGAATTGGAAGAGACTTTCTGCTTTTGCGTCCGAATAACTTCGATGAAATTATCTCGTTGCAATGATTTTATTTTTATAGACGCGCGCTGGCGTGCGAAAAGCCATCGACGGGCAGAAATTTTGTAAATCCGATCTTACGCGGTAACGGAGGGAAAATTTCGGCTGAAAGAGTTATTACGGTAGCGAGTAAAAAAATCTGCAACAGCTTCGACAGTTTCAACAAAGCGGATTCGTAAAGGAGTACTTGAGAACCCTGATTGCCTACATCAAAGTGAGCCGCGACAAGAAAAATTGTCGATCAATTTCAGCCTCGATAACATTAATTCTGCGTGGATTGTGAAGTCATTACGCGCCTCTGGAAACCAGACTAATTGGAGAATGAAACAGAGAATTGAAACGGAAAGGACCATCGATATTTCACGCCATCTGAATTTTATGAATATACATATTGTGATCCAACAGCCAGAACGGTAATACCCAATGATGGAACAGAATCAGTCTCATTAAAATTCCGACAGCTTCACGGCCTAGTATCAGTAATTCGGTTCAACACCAGATACCAGAAGAACCTAATCCGATTAATGAAAACTGGCATCTGACGGCATCTAAAAAGGAAGATAGCTTGCCAAAAGTAAATTGCTACTTTTCAGGACACGGAGTCAACAAGAAGTTCCTCACAGAAAATCATATTCATTTCGTGAACTTCTTTCGCTGATTTTTCATTTATTTTACTGAACACAGTTCTAGCTCGAAATATACTAAACAGATATACTACTTCTACAATGCCAGGAAATATTTTTCAAAAGATTTGTCCACTAGTACGGTGCGACGCGAAGATTTCTAAAGGCATGGCATTACCGAAATTTTCGGATGATGGTTTAATTGTCGGCAAGTTACATGAGACAGCTTCCATAGAACGCCGACCAATGCCTCGATGGTATCGTAAAAAGGACGAAGAGCAGTGGCGATGGGTTCCCGTAGATCGATTGACGGAGGGTCGCAAGGAAAAAGAATAATTACGCTAATGAAGGGAGCGCTATGTAATTAAATGCAACGGTGACGGGACCGATGTGCCGCGTCGTCATGGACCGACGCAAAACGATAAAACGTTTTTTATCGTTAACCATGAGACGCCCTTTGACCGAGACCGGAGAAAGTCTCGTTATACTAATTTCCATTTGGCTTCGTCGTACCGTTGCCGCGCGCGCAGTAAATGTACGAGCCCATAACCGTACCACCGACTTTAAACGTCGACGGCAGTCTCGGCAGTGCGAAGTAGCTTCTTGCCGCCGGGATGTGACAACATGTCTGCTCTGACGACGCCTGGCTGAAGGGGACACCGTAGCGAATGTCGCGAGAAATTCACGGAATTCATCGGGGTACCTTGGCACACGGTCAATAATGAATACGCGACAAAACGTACAGTTACGGCTGAAATAAGTAGATAGATAGATAGATAGAGAGAGAGAGAAAGAAAGAGAGAGAGAGAGAGAGAGAGAGAAAGACTGGCTCATTTCAAGGCCGGTCTGATGAATAATGTTACAGGGCAGACGTCGCAGCTAAGAAAACGCTCCATGAAATTTTCGAGGGTTTACCGCTGCTCGAGCTGCTTGCCAGAAATTAATTTCCATTTAGTAAAAATTAATTTCAGAGGGAAAAATCCGCAAAAGCGGTGTCGCCATTAGTAAGATTAACGTTGCATAAAAATTAGTTATTCACAGACTCGATGCTATGAATCAGAGATGCTTCCTCCCGGAGAAACGTTTAGAAGGTGTAGAACTAAAAGAATATTATTCCCTTAGCAGAAAGGAGCACATCGATTTATGTTACTATCAAGTAAGAACAGCTGTGAATGGACTAGTTCAATTTACAGAAAATATCGACACCAGGATCACTGCTTACAGAATGTATAGTATATACAGTATTATGTTCCTATAGTCGCAGAACTTACAAATCGGTTATGAGATCGCTCCACTGGCTGATAATATGCTTCAATTCCCGCCCACTCGAAGACACGCCCACTCACTCAGCGTGGATATCGTGGCGTGCTTACAACGAGCCGGATAAAAAGAAATCCCGCGGATGGTACGTTACAGAAGCTATTTCTAGTTTGAGCGCGCCGTGAACGACTTTTCCATCAGGATCGATCACCGAACATAAGGGACGAGTTACGAGCTGTTTCTAGTTTTCCGATTGATCTTGGTTTAATCGGCCAACATGTCAACGCGTCGACTCCTGCACGCTCGTCAATCGCGAAATCCGCTTATCCGTCGCGACACGGGAACTTGAGCGGTGCAATAATGCTGCGAGCGACACGAGGGATCGAACCGTTGCAAATTTCACCGCGTTTTCGGGCCGGTTTGATAAGTACGCAGCGCGCTCGCAAGCCGATACCGTGGATCGTTCCGTCGTAAAGCTGCGCGTTTCGAGCATGAGGCATGACTAGCATGGCCGTTCCGGCGAAATATTTCGGACTACGCTGTTCGACGACGCTCCTAACTTCCATTTTTGTTTTTAAAGCGACGAACAATAAAATTACGAAAGAGGATGCGATATCTGATCGCATGGAAACAATAGTTAAATACATTAAAAAGGAAGCCATCGAAAGCTTGGGAACGCCTACGTACCACTAGCTGAAACGAGCGAGGGAAGAATTTTTTTTTTTCTTCTTTAAACACTGTGAACTCGATAACGTACTTTGTACACTAAAATACTCTTAGCAATTCAACTCACGGCAATTTTTAAAGGTTTGATCGAATGAAAGCAGCTTCATGAAAAAATAAAATCAAACTCGTAAAACCGAATTAATGTCGATGTAAATATTGACATGAAAATTGTGGCAGTTAGTAAATTAAAGGGCTTTAAAATTAGATAGAAATATATGTCATCGTTAATAGTACTCCTTTGAGAAATCAAATAGCATATTAGCTAGAGCACTGAATTCGTTCCAGCAGACAACGCCTGCCTAGAAATTAACCAAGTTAAGCGTTTTATTGGACTCTTTCGAGGATAAACAGCGACGATAGCAGAAGGAGAAACATAGTAATCGAATAAACCGAAGACGCATGCATCCTCCCTCGTTTCAACTTGCGTCCCGAATTTTCGATGGCTTCCGACATCTCGCGAAAACAACTAAAACGAACGGGTAAAGAAACGCATGAATATGTATAGAATTAAGTTTGTTCGGTGCCATTGGACTTTTGTAGTATCTGTATCTCTGGATGTTTCAGTTTTATGTGACTTTTCAGGTTATCCAGTCGAGTCCGCCGGCACCCGCATAGTGGGCACACGTAATTCCCTGGATTGTGGGTCAAGTAATGATTCTTTTGATTGGACACAACCCGACCGCACAGTTTGCATTTGCTAGTGTACGTGTACGGCATCTTCTCGAAAAAGTCCGACAGATTAACTTTCTCGATACACGTAATCGGCGCGCACTCAATGCCTTGAAGAGTTAAAAGTGTTGTATCTGCAAATAGAGAAAAGAGTTGTGTGTGAAAAACGGCTGGTCGACGACGGTGATTCGATCGCCGCTTTGGCTCTGTTTCCGTGTCTATTTTTCCCGTTTCCTGTCGTCGATTTCTCCTCCCTTTTATTATCGTTCTTTTTTTTTTCAGCGTTCGCCTGTTCGTTTTAGATTTATTATTTTCTCTATCTCTCGTTCGTTTCGTCATTCTCGCTCTGCCGTTTTCATTCGTTCAATTTTCTTCGCCTTGATCGGACACGCCTCGCAACGCTGGGCAGAAAGGGTCGGCTGTTACATGGAAGGTGGCGGAATGCGCTCGGGTGTCGTCGGAGAAAGATCGATGATCGATTACAGTTGTGACGGCCTCGTGCGCGCGTTGCCAGTGGAAGAGGACCGTCGTTCTCACACAATGGTTACATTATTACACGGGCACATACGTTATTTATTATATTATATTCTATATATGTATATATCATCGAAATATCGATTATTCTATAGTCGAGTATTGTACTTAAACGGAAAGGCACCATTAAACAAAACCCCTCTATGAAAAGCCCGTTCTTGCAACACAGCCTTTAGGCCTCAGAGACTAGTTCATCATTGACTATGTTGTTTGGGTCGCGTCGACCCACGCGTGATTCGGTCACTCATCCTTTTTATTCGTTTCTTTCTTTCTTTTTTTTCTTTTTAATACTCAGTCTTCGACGTCTTTCACAACCTACGATATATAAATAGTATAAAATTATATAATATAGGATTTATAAATATGTGTATAAATAGTCACTTAATACTGATCTCCTTCATCCGTGGAACAAGGCTGGCGTTACGAGTTTACAGACAATGGTAGGACACCGGGCATGGAACTGGACATGGAATAACCCCAATCGTTCATATTCGATTGCAACGCGCGAAATTCTCGTTCCCAAATAAATCTTTGCCAACAAAGTGGCCAACTTTATTGGTACATGCTCATACTTTCTCATTGTTTCTGATTCGCTAAAACAACAAATGTATGAACGTGGTCATAGGCGACCGGTTTTAAACCCCGTTCGACGTACTTGATTGTAGAAAAGGTACCTTGAAACAAACTTTACCCCTAACCGCCGAACTATCGAAAACTCTATTCTACACATGAGATCGTAATGTTGCAATTCTATTGTGCAACGAAAAGAAGTTAAAGTATGTTGAAATCTACCTCGATGGTACAAGGTTAACCTTCTAGAATCAAATGCTCCCAAGATTGAACGAAAGAAATTCCATAAGAAACTCCTTGGCTATCAATGGAACGTAAAATAACCATTTCCAAACGATGGCATTGCAAGAGAGTGAGAGATTAGTAATATCCTGATACCAAAACAATCTACTACGTACAAATTTAATTCAGTTGAAAATAGGTGTTTCTGTTGTACCGAAAAAAAGAAACGGCAATTACGTGGCCCGGAAACATCGGAACATTTGGAATACGTCGGATTATTTTCCAGCAGGATTGTAAAAAACAACTGTCAGGCACAAGTGAAAAACAACTTTTATGAGATCTATTCTTGAACGCTCATACCATAAAAGCATGAACTCCACGGACTCGTGTTTCGGTCCGGAACGAAGCCGGGCAGTTCAGTTTTCCGAAAAAGATAATTAATGCAAGATCGCGCATCCCGGGAGAACGAGGGATCAACGAGCGTGATGAATATTTTCCGAAACGAAGTTGCTTTTCGCCGGCAGCAAAACCAAGCTGACAAAAAAGATCAGCGCGTATTCATTTAGACGGGGGAGGAGGAGGAGGAGGAGGAGGAACGGGATGTTCGTTGCGCAACAACCGAATATTAACGTCGAACAATTTCGCGGCTGAGTTTCCGGGTCGTGGGCGGAAATCGGCCGCCCTCGTCCGCTCGAAAAACAGGCCGCGTCGCGCGCGCGTATCTCTCTTTCTCTTATGCAAATCTAATCAAAGGCAATATCTCGTGGTTTCTTGCGGCGGAACACCGCGGCAGAAATGAATAGAACAGGGGGTGACGCGGACGAAGCGCGGTAAAATTCAGTCCCATGCGCCGCGCGTACAGAGGGGGCGAAATCTCTCGTATAGACTTTCCATGGGAACCGTGCAAACACGGGAACTACGATAAACAATCTCCCGCCTGCCGTGAGGCCGGGCGGATCGGGACCAAAAAGATACTATCCGGTAACACTATTTCACGGCATCCGTTGGAGGTAGTATATATAATACATGAACACGACGGATACGCCAGACTCCTCTCTCGTCCGAACACACCGTGGATCGTTTCGTTTCCTTTCTTTGTACTCTTGATTAATAATTACCCCGACAATAGGTAAAATCTCTCTATAAACAATATCGAATAATCTACAATGAATTTTAGACGAGCGCTTAGTCTGCACCGGTCTCGAGACACAGTGGCCGCGAGCCGAGCGCTTAATTTAAGTAAATTAATGAAAATTAAGACGGAATCCTTAAGTAACTAAAAACTAGACACACGACAATAAATAATTGGGTCCTCTTAAGGAGAATAATTTAAAATGAAGGAAATACGATTAAAAGTAGTCTCGCGAGCGGACGGGCAGCCCGCTCGATTAGAGTAATGAATGCCGAGTTTCAGTCTCTCGACGAAGGATTAATACTAATCGCGTCCGCGTGCGACCCGCGTCTCGCGGAACACCGAGAGCATACGCGAGCCTCGCCGATCGTAATTTCGGATTCGGCTTTCCTCTCGTGTTTCTTTTTTTTTTATTTTTCTCCCCTCATTTCGTTCTTGTCTCTTTCCTGTATTCTCGTACTCTCGCTTTTCATTTCGCTTAGGTTTCTCGATGTCCATTTTTTTTTTATCTGGGCGTGTGTGTGTGTGTTTTTTACATTTTTTTGTACTCTCGGTTAATTTTTGTTGCTTGTTTGACGTTTTTTTCGTCGCGTACGCGTTTCCATCTGCGCGTTTCGCTACGCACCGAATAGAGCCGAACGGATCGAATACTTGCACGTGATCTCCCGCATTCGCATCCGCCTCTGGAGAGCGCGGCCCACGTGAAAAACCCTAGGTGAGGTAAGCCGGTTCCGATTTTGCTAAAAAGTGCTTCTGCTCGAGACGCATGAACGGCGATAACAATGATCCCTCTCGTATTCCATGCTTCAACTTAATATGCCTTTTCAGATTGTCGGACCTCGTTAACGATATCATGCAGATTTGGCATTGATACTTATCGGGGAAATGCGATTTCATGTGCTTTTTAATGTTGGCCACGCTCTTCCCGCAGAGCTTACATCTCTCCGCGCCTAGAGCGTTCGACTGTTCTAACTTATTCTGACTGTCTTTACTTATATCCTTGTCTTTTTTGCAAGTTCCTGTTGTTCCTGGAATTACAAGATCCCGATTTCAATAATTGTTTATCAGATCATCAGCGATTACCGACAATCTCTACTAGAATTCATGATAATATAATATATGTATATATAGACAAATATAAATAAGGAGAATAAATAAAAAACAAGAAGAAACCAAAACGGTAACGTGTAGTTGAAAACACCTCTCATAGAAATAACGATCCGTATCACATAAATATACATATACATATATATATATTTATGTTTATATGAAAATATTAACTCACACTTCTACGGTCAAGTCAAATATAGTAGCAGAGAAAAGAGGGGATTCTCTGAATGAAATAGTTACGTTCGCCAAATCAACAATGTTTTACGGAAGAGCAATAATAAATCGAGAAACACCACACTCAATAACGTAATAATACGTCTCGAACAAATTATTCTATGCGTACATAGATGTATATATCTCTATGGATGCCTACTCGTACCAAACGATCAATGTCATGTCACGTACACGAACCAAAAAAGCACATACCTACTGTTCTGATATCATTGTCAAGATTCCAACAAATTAGAAAAAGGAAAGTTCAAAGAAAACAAAACGCAAAGCTAGCACAACACGTCGTCACACAACTAAAAAGAACTTCTATGAAGAAAAATAAAGACGGAAGATGAAACTGTATGGAGAGAGAGAGAGAGAGAGAGAGAGAGAGAGAGAGAGAGAGAAAGAAAGAAAGAGAGAGAGATTGTACAGCTTGAGAAACAGATAAAAACACGAAGTAGGAATGCTCGTGGTGAAAACCCGACGCAAAAGTGAAGAGAACAACGCCGACAACAGAGCTTCCGCAATCGGAGAGTTCGCGATTACGGGCAGCTGTCGAACCGAAAGGAAGCGAAGAAGAAACAGAACAGAAAAGAACAGGAAATCAAGAAAAAGAGAACGACATTCTACCTCTACGTTTCAATCGACGTTGACAAAATCTCATACGATTATCTAACGCGCAAGTTCCCGTATGAAAACGAGCGTTGACAAAGATATACGCAAGACCAACAGACCGAGGATCGAGCTCCTTCACCAACGACTCTAATTCAATGATCGTTAACGATCACGAAGATGTACGAGGATTAATTTGCGAGATCAAGCGGCAACAGGTTCGAGCAAAGGTAAAAGAATGGACCGTGTCCTGTTAGCAACAAAATTCTATTCTCTCTGTATTTGCGAAGATTCCTGAGATGTTAATCCAACGAGAGACGCCTCGGGAAATGGGATTTCGCCTGCGGTAGGAACGATCTCGTGTTGCGTAAAAAGCACATTCTTATACTATCATTTGTATCTCCATTTCTATATTTTTTTGTTGTTGTCGTTACTGCACCGCGACACGACAACGAATCACAGTTGCCGATTCATTGATCGGTTGCGTAACGAAAACTCCGCGATCGACTGTATTTTGTTGCTAATGTCTCCGTTTACTAGTTAACGCGTATGGGTTAAAGTAAACAGCGCAAGAGAGACACGTGAGAATGTAAGATTAAGATCGCCAGGTACGGTGATGTAAGAGACGTGGCAAAAAGGTAATTTGTAAGAGGACAGAGAAAACAGTGTGTGAAGGCATGCATAGAGAATCACGCCGTAGTGATAATATATGTATACATATATACATACGTACACACATGTATACGTGCGCATTCGATCGGTGCGCAGATATATATGTATGTACATACGGTCGATTTATATAAATAATATGTATATAAAAATTAGAGAGTCATGTGGCACACATATATACACATGTTTCTCACACCTGCAACAAAGGCAGAACTGCATTCGTTCGTTCTAACGTACGCACGCACGCACGGGTTCATGGTTCCGTTATTCTGGGCCACGCATAAACAGATCCACCGATATGTATATGTATATGTAGAGAAGATAGCAGAAAAAAAAACAAAAAAGGGAAAAATTAAAAACGCAACACATACGGGACCACGTACGCAATCACCGGCCACACACCATCTCAGAAAAGTCCAGACAAACAGGAGTACGGTCCATTTGCTGATACCAACAAAAGTACTTGTTCGCTTTGCCGATACCACTTTTATTTTCATCTATTTACTTCGTTTTTTTCTTTTTTTTTTTCTTTAGTTTTGCCCAAAACCACAACGTGTCTCGATTCTTTCTACTTTTTAACTTTCTCTTTTCTTTTGTTAGACACGCCTATGTATGTATTAACACTCGCGGTGAAAACCGGTAACTACTTGAACAGTGACATAGCAAATGCACGATACCATCACCACAACACCAAGGATAATAATATATGTATAAACTGTGTGGTATACCCGTATGTACATAGGAGCACGCGCGCGCGTACACGTATATACACACAACATATACAGGATATATATATAAGTACACATCCAACAAGAAAGTTCTGTTTCGTGTTCTAAAAAAGAGTTACCACTCACTACGCTTGCCAGACTCGGAAATAGAGGGATGCTCGCTTCGTACGCCTATGTACGACTCGACGCGCAAAAATCCTTGCAAACGTGCATGCACATCTCCCTCGATTTCTTAGACGTCACGTATTTCCCCAAGCGACCGCGAGAGACAACACGTTAGAAGACCGGTCCTCGCGAATCCGGCACGACCCGTTCCGAAATTTCTGAAATCGCGGTGTCGCACACCTGTTGACCCGCATGCCACACATCAATTGACGAAATATATAAGCTCCCACGTGTTACTTGTTGCGCCCCCACCTCCCCCCCTCCCCACCGGTTACCCCTTCGACTACGCGCGGAACTCGAGCGACGCTTTGGCGGGCGTAGGGAAGTACGTCAGATCTAAATGGAATTTTGATTGCAATGACAAATGTTTGGAGGTCTTACCATCGAGTCCGTCGAGCATTTCTGGGGGATTATGGTGTTCAGACGGTTCAATTCCTGACACGCTATCGCTAAGCGCGCCCGTCGTGGCTCCTCCTTCCTCTCCTAGCACTCCGACTGGATGGCCCTGCACAAAATATCATCCACATGAACAATATTATATACAACTGTTTAGGTTAATGTTGGGCAATTTTTAGTGTTAAAGCTATGCGTTGCTGGACCTTTCGATGGTACGATGCATCTTTGACTTTTCGAATATTTTTACCGTAAGCAACGCCCTGTCACCCTTTTCGACCTATATTTCTCTATTCAGACAAACCCTTGGCTTTGATTACCGATTTATCTAAAAATGATACTTATGTTTTGAATTTGTTTTCGGAAATATGAAAGACTGAAATAACAACATTTTCTTGTAGGTATATTGTGTAAATTATAAAAAGTACTTAAATATTGTTTTCATCTACGAAATGGAAATATTAATGCTGATAACATATTCTCAAATAATACTGACAATATCTCTACAAAATTATTATATGTATTACTGCATGGGTACTGCATATACTTCATTTGTATATAATATGTAATAATCCTATGCACTTTCTAGGATTGTACATAAGAAATATTTACTCCAATTTTTAAATCAGTTATGTTAATGAAATTGAAAAGATCTTGATTTAGTAACTCATGTTGCTACTTTTGAGCAATTAAAGAAGTCTTTAATATATTTGCTAGGATTTTACTTTTTAAAGATCATATCGTATCCAGATATACGTAATATTATGCTCTTTTATTTTGAATATACTTCCCCAGAATTTTCATGAATACTACTTAACCAAATGAAATTAGGTAAGCTTCTTCTATAGCTTCTTCAAAGCTATACTATTCAATTATAAATTACAGAACTAATCTCTTTCCATTCCCATCACTAAAGAATTTGGAAAATTACGATTTGTGTAATTAAATTGTTAAATAGGTTTGATAAACGTTCGCAAGTGTAACACACCTTCAAAGTTGCAAGACAAATATTTTTTTAAAAATCTAAGCATGCATCAATCAACAAGGCGGCAATGACTACTTCGAATGATCTAATTTAATCGTGTTTTGACCACGTGTTTAACTTGATGTAATAAAATAAGCAGCTCGGTTTCGATAAACATTATTCTTATTTCAACGAACGATTAACTAATATCTCGTTTTGCCTGACATGAAAATTTACGATTTTTATTTCGAGGTCGTTAATAAGGAAAATTATAAACATTTACGAGGTATTTCAAATAGATTTTTGTCGAAAAGATAGCATAAAACGACAAAAATACGAAGAAATAAAATATTATCTCAGAACTGAAGAATTATACATTTGTAACAATTAGTTTATACCGTTCAATAAACTCATGCATGCAAATAATAAAACTAAATTTTTAACAGCTGCTTTTTATTTTCTATTTACAGGTTTTACTTAAGTCATAGTAAACGATTGAGGAAATTAAGTAACTGTTACAGTCGCTTGCAAAAATAGAATTTCTCATTGAATATATTACAAGACACTTGTTGTGTAATTTCAGATCAGAATATTTCATTTTCGTTCAAACTTATGCGATTACATGTTTAACTTCATAAAATATTCTTCAACGTGACGATAAACATTTTTATTCATAAAAATTCTATATCATATAACTTGCCGTAAACTATCTGAAGTTTCAAAAAACACTTCATTTTAATCTTTATATTATAACGCATTACAAAAAAAATAACAGAACGCGATAATTAATTGAAAGAACATGGCGATTATTAAATTAACATTCATAATACCATATTAAAGAATAATGTAATAATATTAAATTTCCCTTATGTAAATATGAATTTAATACAAATCATAGAAATTTTTAAACGTATATAAATCATTGAAAATATTTGTACGAAACTACGATAAGAAAACAATAGGACAATTGGAACGTTAATGTCTGCAGAAAATGCATGTTTTCTCAAAATTTATAGTTTCGCGTTAGGAATTGCATATGCCTATAAGGCGCATCTTAAAATAAAATTACGTGTAACATTCAAACGAAGGAACTGTTTGCAAATTTATTAAGTTACTGTGGCACAAGCATGCTAACAATAAAATGCGAATGAAATATATTACTTTTTCAGAGGAATAAACACAAAATACGCATACATAATAACTGATTACTTAAAAAAAGAAGTGCACATATTTCTGGAGCGAATAACAGTGCAATGAAAAACACTTTTAAAAACCCTATATTCAATTACGTCGTTATTTGAGCAAAGTTGATCCCAGGTTATAATGAAGGTGCAATTACGATGTAATTTGCTTTCGCTTCTCTTTCTTTGGCAATGCATAAATTGTGTGCCTTACATTTATCATGATGGTTCACTATTTCGACCCTAAAATTACCATTCCCAGTTGCAAAAGACGTACGTATTCCTGGAAACGAATTACTCCATTTTCTACAGTATTTACAAAACATAAGGTTTAATCTCTCATCGTACTGAAGCCAAGAATACATAGCTATCCAACTGACTCTAAATCTACCACTTTTTCTACTTTGAAGAGCAGTGCACTGTGAAACATTACTCAACGTAGACTCTATTACTGACTTTTCCTGATGGTGATTCGCTATCGTTGATCTATGAGTGTCCATATTTTTTTTAGGATCCTTAATATTTATATTATCTGACAATAGATTCAATATAAGATATTTGTGAGACACAGATTGATTTTGCAATAATTTTTGAGAATTTTCATTATATTCGGATGCAGTCCCTGATACATTGACAGACAGAGAATGGCCAGCCATGATAGAGCTTTCACGAGAAACTTGTATAACAGCTGAATCTGGTTGATTTTGGGGCATATTCTGTATATCCATAGTTTCGTCACTCTTCCCATCCCTCTGAACTTCCCACTCCATACTAGTCTGTCAACAGAGAAGGAAAGGATATGTGTTTAATCAACACATCTCTGAGCTTGCTTTCTAGCGTAAAAAAGACAACTTTTCTTTTTAGCGTCTGTATTTAAACATCCCTTCCTTCCTATGTTTGTTTGGACTAAGCAGTCGTAGGATAATGACAGTAAATTAAATATGGGAACAGCAACGAAACAATATCTTCGGTACATATCCATGTACGATTCCATGAATAGCATTGAGCTACGCATGAAAATGTAATACTTCCCAGAAAAATAAAAAGAATTATTACAGCAAAAGTAATGTTCTGAAATAAAACATTAAATAATAAAACAAATGAATTTGAAACGAAACTACCCTATTTCTATACCGAAGACCATATCAAAATTACTTTTCTAATACACACTCCTAAAAAAGCTACTTATTTGAAACAAAAATCTCTAATGGTAAAATGACTAAACCAATCATGTCTAAAGTTATAATTAAAAATCATAATAATTTAATGAAAAATATACACATTCGTGACAAAAACTCACAATTTTAAACCATTTTCTATCGTGGACTATACACATGCTTTAGACTATGTAATCTAGTCAATATAGAAAATACATAATCAACATGCAAAATGTTTTACTATTATACAAAGTAATATATATATATGAGGAATCACTTACTGGGAGGGAGATGTTGTCATGGAAGTCTAAGTGATGATCTAACTCTTGCTTGATAGACGGTTGTGGCTGTGATGAAGGAGACATAGGTCGACCACCATCTTCCATTTCACCTCCCAAGGCATTATTTAACTTTGGAATCACAGGAGGGCTTGATTTGTAACTACATTGTGAGGATGCCTGAAAACAACAAATAAGAAGGACACAGATTTTAAATGCACTAAACCCACTTCTAATTGTAATGTATAACATAATGCTTCTCAATGAGATTCAAATTTAATTTCTGCAAGTTTACAAACAATAAAATAAAAGATATTTTTCTATGGCCTATGTTGATTTTTAAAGGATCTATAAATAATTCCTTATCATCAATTTCATTACCAACGCCTTCAGGCAATTAAGAAATGTTTTAAAAGAAGATTCTTTGCTATCAAAATGGAAGAGAAAATATGTAATAAAAATATACAATATTATAATTACTTGGTTCACGTTTCAAAACGCAGATTAACTTCTGTTTCATTTCTCAAGGTCATAAGAAGGTATTTGGAAAGCTGTGCAATCACATACACATGTAGTATATAGATAACGAAATACGATCATTATCTCTGAATTTTAGACGTTACACATAAAAAAATTTGTGACATATACATGTGACTACATCATCCAAATATATGTGCAAACACATGCACAACATATACGCGCGTATGCACAGTCACGCGCGCGAGTATGCGGGAGCATATGTTTTGAAATTATTACTAAAAATCCAATAAAATTAATTTAAAGTAACATTGCATTTAAGATTTTAATATATTCAATGATGTGAACTTTCTAAATACATTCTATAAACACGATTAGAAATCAAAATTTTAATAAATAAAGCTATCACATTAATTTTGTACATTTAGAAAAACATTAAAAAGTGAATATTATAGCTATATCATAATTAAACATGGTTTATTGAAAGATTTTACTAGATTTTAATATCAACATTATAAGTGTGATATTGTACATGAACCGAGTAATATTTATGGAATATATGAAATCTTCAAAGGTGACAGTAAATTAAGGAATTATTTAATTTTACTCCAATTCAGCACATTTCACAAATATTTTGTGAAAACTTATATTAGAAGAAAATAAATAATATCTACACGTGAAAGAAACATAATTTTGTAATATTGCTAAGATACTAGACAAGAAATGAATCTCTATGGCACTAAATGGAGTAATTTAGCTGTACAAAGTAATATAATAGTTGGAAACACAATATAATCTACTATTACTACAAATTTTGCATTGCTCCAAAATTGTCTACTTGTATGATCTAAGAAGAAAAACCAACCAAATGATTCCTAAAATGAAAACAAAATATACTAGTGCTTTAAAAACATAATGTAACAAGATATAAGATTACAAATACAAATATAAATATGTGTATATGATATTTAAAGTTACACACCTGAGAATCGGACATGAACCGTTCACTGGGTGGACCACTAAGGGAAACGTCATAGCTGCCCGAAGGCTTTCTTTTTCTCTTTTCAGGAAGAGGCTGAAGGTTAGGCGAGTCAGTATGCCTAACACCAGTTTGCGTTTCTGGTTCTGGCGATGGACTTTTCTCTTCTGCCTTGTTATTTACACTATTATCAGTGAGGCCTCTAATCTGTAATGCCTCCGCTGTTTTAAGGAACATCGGTAGCAGATGCTGACTAACGTTAACTTCTCCCTTATACATAAAGTGCAGCAACGCCTTCATTTCTGTGTCATTGACATCCTTCAGGAATATAATTGGATGGGGATGGGTATTTTGAAGGAAAATGCTCTCGAAATATGGACTGCATGCAGAGAGTATCGTCTGGTGTGCCTTGAAAGTGTCTCCAACACACGCCAGGGTTACGTCGCAGAGTGCCTCTCTGGCAAGCAACGAGCTGAGAACGTCTGTGAGGTTGGCTGGATGATTGTTCCACCGTAGACAATACTGTTGGTCCATCTTGTCTATCTCCAATCCCGACCCTACAACCAAACTAGCTGCCCTGAACTGTCCACACTAGAGACTTTGATCACCCTGACTACAGAATGACTCCCTAACCCTTAAAACGTTAACTCACACGCCTTCTCCACGCACACTCTCCTATATCGACTTGACGATATCTCCTCGGAGATTATATCGCAACTCTAGACCCACACAACTTCCTCCGTGCTTCTGCAAATGTGCCACATTGCAGTATAACTGTAAAACCCTTCAGGGTTCACGCGTCGCTACTATACGTGCCGAAAACATTTTTTTCGCATAACCTCGGCAACCAACGAACTACTCCGTTTGCAATTTCACGACGACGAACGTGCCAAAAATGAAAAGAAGGTTAGAATATTAATTGCGACGTAGCAAGTGTCACTCACAGATACGATAATATCCAATATTCGAAGATAATGTTTTCGGCAATGTCAATATTCGCGAGGCTTGGGCGCCATTGTCGTTCGGACTCGTCTAGCCACGAGCCTTCTCGCGAAAACTCGATTTGTTGATGCACGATTTCTAACCATTCAAACACGCTCCACACGCGGCTTTATTTACCTAAACCCAGCGCCAGCTAACTAACGCACCGTATACACTAACGACCCAGGTTTGTTTATCGTTTCGACGATTACTCACCTTTCGCAAACTTTTTGCCATTACAACGCCACCCGACCCTTAACGTCCACTGCTATACCAATCTGCCAATGCCTACGGCCTTATTTTTAAAATACTTTTGACCTTCGTGCATCTGCCGTGGGGAATGGCGCGAAGGGCGCTCGAATTCAAACGCGGTTAGACACGCGACGGTATTTCTCCCAATAGTTTCAATCGAATTCATCGTTTCCGTCGGTACAAATTAATTCGATTTTATTTTTATTCAATTTCGAATATATTTAACACATAAAATTCCATTAAAGCCTAAAAATGCAACCGTTTCAGACGTTTACATCTCTTTGAATAGAGGAAACATAACCTTTACTGCGTAGATTATCTAGTGAATATTAAGTATAACTTTTTAAGAAAAATCTCAGTGGATTTTATGTAAAGATATAATTTACCATTCGATTAATGCACGCAGGTAAATATCTATGAAAATGTACATAATCTACTAAAATTACGATCAAATTATCTACGAAGTCATGATAAATTGACAATTTAATTATTATTTCTACGTTCTTACAGAAACCCTGATAATTTCCTACAAACTGTGAATATTATCGTAAAAAAAATTCCTTTTTCGTTCTAGAATCGATAAAATGGTTTGCAAGCGTTGTTTACGTTTCTACGGTCCATGCAGAGACTTGAAACACGTTTGAAAAGAAATGACGAACAACAACAGAAATTTGTTATATTTTTCGTACGATTGCTTTAATGCGCGCCCACTTTAATGAATTGCGAAGGCCTTCGTCTTCTTTTTCCTTTTTTCCCCGTTGAAACACGCGCGCGTGTACGCGCCGCGTAATACGAGAGGGGATTACTTTTCCCGGAAAATCATCGAGTGCAAAGGGGTCGTTCGGCTTCATTTGACTGCAATAAACGGTAATTCACGCAAATCGCGAGCTTTCTGATATTAATTTCGGCCGCCCGCGAGCCGAACGATAATCGTGTTAACCATACGAAATCAATAGGTAGAGGGAAAATTGGAAAATCTCCTTAATCGGTTTTCGAATATGGATTTACAAGCTTTGCCTGACCATTAACAGATTTAATCCGCACTTTGATTGGCACTGCGCAAAATTACAATTCGCGTGCTTGTTCCTCGGTGAAGATACGAGGGGCATGCTGGTAAATAGGAATTCGGTGTATTAAACGGACAACGCAATGAGCATAATTGGATTTATCTCGAGCGTGTTTCTGAGGATTTAAAACGCTTGCACCGGTCACGACGACCGGCATCCTCGCCATTGGCCGTTCGCCGATCATTTTTAATGACAAACTAGCTGGGAAACATTTCAAAATTTCCTCTCGACGGCAGAGAATGTTTTTCGACGGCTCGTCACTGACGGCGATGTAGCAAATAGTGACGAGCGTTGCACGATGATTGTATCATTTGCGGGCACGTTCTGCAGAGATCCGATTTACGCGAGCAGTTTGATAATTACATCAGACTTCGGATTACTTTGCGAAAGCAATTCCAATGATTGAATTTGTCTCGTTCCAATGTATGATTCTACTTTCAGACAAATTTTTGTCATCGTCCTCTTTTTCCTATTCCGCGGGTCCCCGGGCAAAATTAACGGAGATACCATGTAGGACCGGAGTGGGAGGAAAAACGAATAATCACAAGCGGCGGTACCAGATCGGATTTACCAATCCTGCCGGCGAGTAATTACCGAAAGGGTACGGCCAGTGGGCTAGAGGCGAGCTTAACTCCGAGACCTTCGAACCTATTAACAACACTGACTTTTTTCTTATTAAAAATAATCCTAGCGATAAAAAAAGAGACGAAAGAGAAACGATGAAATCCGTTGTTCGTTCGAAATGCTATCAACAGTGTTCTCCGAATAAATAAACGATTACGCAAGAAATCGAACGAACCGGTTTCTCGAACAAGTTCTTCCTACTGTTCGACAAGATCGCCGTGCGTTTCCTATAATAAGAACTCTTTTTCGACTAGCGACGAGGAGCGTCGTGTCGACGATAGATACGCCTTTGCTCGGCTGAGAGTCATGTTCGACGAGCAATAATGAAAAATGCTACGATTTCAGAAAGATCAAAGATCAACGCCAAAGAACAAACATAGAAGGAAAAAGATGTAATGCTTATCGTTAGCAAAGGAACGGACCTGTAGATCCTCCACGCAGCTGGGTTACCGGCGAGCATCACCGTTATCTGCATAATTATCTCGCGGCGGCCTTGACTGTTCCACGAGGAAAACACGTCGAAGCCTGGCATCGCGACGTATCGTGGCCCGATACGTCGTCGTCTCTCTCGCCAGCGCGCACAGAAGCTGTGTGTCGCGTGCGCCGCGGCGAGAGAAAATCGTTTCTCTGTCTCTTCGGTGCGGTTGGGAGAGATCTTCAGGGACGATCTTCGCGCGATGCACACCGGAAGTGCAGCGGTGCCACGCGATCATTTGCACCGCGCATGCCCGCGCGCGCTATCGCTATTGCGCGCGCATATCGCGTAGAGATCGGTGCGCAACAACAAAATATCGCGATCCGCGAAACGATTTCTGGTCTGCTTGCTGTCGTCTCTACTTTTATCCTTCCATTGAACCACGCAAATGTCCAATTTATTTACGCGAAGAAAGAACGCGCGGGACGCGGAGCATCGATACGAGAGTACACACTCGGGTTAAAGTTCTCGTAGCAAGCAAGTCACGCACACGTAAATATATCTTGTATATATATAGATTATGTATATACGTAATATGTATATAAATTGTGTGCGTGTTTGTATGTATGTGTGCGCGCAGATTTCTCTCGGACAAACCAAAATTACTGTTTGGTTCGTTTGGTAGAATTTAATGCAGAGAGGTAAGAAAGTCCGCATAAAATACAGTCTCGATAAGAGACGCGTGCTGCAGCAGCACTCGGCCGTGCATTTTCCCAGCGACAATACGATCGTGCATCTTAGGAGGAGAAAGAGCCGCGCTCTTGACGTTTGATCTACAAACGTAACGGGGAAGTTTCTCGCGTAAGAACGGATCCGTATCCGACGTACTTACGCGTTTCATAGGTACGCGTCACGTATGGATGAAAACGCGTATCGAGACGGGGGTATTGCGCCCCAAAGTATTTTCCCGTCCTCCACGGCTAAGCAGCATTTTTCCAGCGATCGAAAGGCTCTCGATCGTGACAGACTATCTCCTGGACAGGTCCAAGAGCCGAAGATTGCGAAAAAGATAGAAGGATTACGATTCTCGTTCTCCCCTCTCTCTTTTCCCCTCTGGTCGCGTCGTTCTCCAGAGAGCGGATCGGGCAGGAGCGCGCGGTTTGCTTGCCGCCGATTTACGTTTCGAACGCCTCCGTCCGAATTTGGTGAACGGAGGCATAGCATGACACCCGAAGCGCGAGAGGAAATAAACGATAATGGTTCACTCGGTCTTTTACAGAGAAGTATTTTCACCGGGCACGATCATTTTTTCCCTTTAATCTAGGCGTGACTCGAAATGCCGGGTTGCTGTGCGCTCGCGATAAATTATGAATCGCCGCCCACCCCTTCCCCATCGCGGTAGATTAAAAATTAATCTTGATTTACCGTTATTGCATTATTTGTCCACCGCAGCGCACTACGTAAGAAGTTATGGTAGTTTGTATTTGCATAGGGGAAGAACGTTCGCCCGGTCGAAATATCGGGCAAACAATCCTGTGGAAATTCTAATAAAGAATGGTCCGCTTCATCCGAACTTTTATCTCCGAAATTCTCGGTTCGCTTAATTGTTTTCCATTACCATATGAAATGCTGCGTGCTTAACTTTTGCGAAAGCCCGGTTCCACCATCGCGCGTTTATCCGGAACGGGGTGAACGGGGAACGGTTCCACCAGGGCCCGGATAAACGAGTCCCGATCACAAAATTCTATTTTGCGGCTTCGAAACTCTCTCGCACGGAGAAAAACAGGTTTTTGCTTTGTCGTCCCGCGAATACGATCGCGCTTCGTACGAATCGCGTGACACATGCTAATTTCAAATGTTATGCAGAAATTAAATTACGAATTTCGCGCTTCTTTTGCATAATTGCTAATGACGCAATTATGCTGTTCGCGAGGCTGAAATCGATGTGACTAATAAAATCATGACATTTTGTTTGTTTCGCGTGTGCGTATACGATTTGCGCGATAATACTTAATTCCACCGGTAATCCTAAACGTACGTCGAATAAGTATTTCGGGGTTATCTTATATCGTAACGCTATTATCACATCGGATTTTACGAATCCGCTAATACCGACTACACCCGATATACACGTGCTTATTGTATACTTTACAGACCTACGGTATCTAGAATTTATTTGAGCAAAAGTCAGTCTTTTTCGTAACTCTACTTTACACGGTGTGTTCCCTCTCGTTTTTTTCTCTTCTTTTTTTTTTTACGTTAAATCGTATTCCCGTGTTATACTAAACATCGTTCGTTGTTGCATTCGAAACGCTGTCAAATTCTTAATCGCGTGCAAATCTATCGCGTAACTAACAGTACTCGGAATTACGCAAATTACACGTTACTTGCTACAATACATTTCCGAAAATTGACAATCCCGTGTGCCGCGTGTTTTTGTCCGTGCCGGACCAGTTTATGTTTCAATTGGACGGTAAACCAATACATGCAGACTAGTTTACAGAGCACATTATTGAAATCCGTTAAACTATCCGGTTCCGCGATCAGTTACGGAATTTACTACCGGATTCACCGCACCTCCCTTATTCTCCACCCACCCCCACGATCACCCACCCACCCACCCACCCACCCCCCTGCCTTTCCCACATCCTCCGAAATTTTACATATTTTCTAGAATCGATCGCGCATCGCAACCCTTGTTTTCCAAGCCGATTATTGGCTGGCATTCAAAAGTTGTTACCGAAAGCGATAGGGGGGCCATGGGTTTTATCGATAAACCACGAGCAAGCAATCGCGGCTCGAACGCTGGAAACAAAAGGAATTTTCGTAGATTTTGAACCGTGGAGGGATCGGTCGTCGAGCGATCGTCGTTCTCTTCCATCCCCATCTTGGGGGTGAGATACACGCGACGCATACCTCTAGATCTCGCGATCGATGTTGTATCCCGTTTCTGGCAGGCTGTTCGCGGGCCACAGAATAGGCGCGTATCTGCCCTCCCCTCTCGGCGAGTCGCGTGTCGCGTGCCGCTGGGAAGGCCGAGCGCTCAGACCGAAAGACGTACGTAGACGACGACGGCGACGACGACGACGCAGACGACGAGCACTTTTCGTAAATAGCGCGAGCGCAAGAACGTATCGCGAGAGAAAATCTGAAAATCGACACGCCGATTCCGTGTATGCGGGTTTGGCGCATCGTTACCTGGTTTACTGAAATTCGTGAACATGAAATCCTGTCGGCCTCCCGTAGCCGGCGACGCAGATCAGAGGAGGATCCCTTTGATCCTCCTTCGGAAGATCTTCCGTGGTGATCTTCCGAAGACGATCCTCTCTCCGGACGGAACTCCTCTTCGCACGATCCTTTTTGGTTTTTCTTCGGCCCACGACGAAACTGCGATCGTGGTGGTCACGTTCGTGGTGTGTCACGTTCTTGGACAGTACATTCGCGCACACGAGAGAGACGGGCGAGAGAAACGCACTACTCGTCAATTGTATTCACCGAGTTAGACTTTCAAGCTCTCGCCCTTGTCATCGAACGCGCAGTAACCGTCAGCGAGAGGGCTGAACGTCATAGAGAAACGAAATCGCACAGACGATGATTCTCCGGCTCCGATAGAAACGTTCGGCTCGCTCTGTCTCGGTATAATCGAGAATCAATGACAGATCGATGTGAAAATATATTGCAGCGACACGATTATCTCGCGACGCGACGTCGATGGCGTATGAACGCGAACGAAACTCCGAGAGGGAGGAACAACAAAGTAGCGTGTGTACCAAGTTGGCCGCGGAGCGCGACTGAGGCTAGGGGTGGCACCGATAGAGAGAGAGGGTGGCGTGGATGCAGGTCGACGTGTACGCTGCACGGGCACATCCCCCCTAATGAATGCACCAGGCATGTGCGACGGATTTTATGTTCGCCGCCGCCGCCGCCGCCGCCACTGCCGCCGCCGCCACCTCGCTCACCCCTTCAGGCTTCGCCTCCACTACCACCAACCGAGAATCGGCCGCCACCCCCGTCGCCCAACCTCCGCCACCTCACCCGTCCCCTCCAAGCCTACCTGCCACCCTTCTTCCTTCTCCTCTATCCTCCTCTTCCTCTTCCTCTTCCGTTTCACCCTTCCTCCTTCACGCATCCCTCTCTCTATCTCGCCCTCTCTGTCTCTCGCTCGCGCCTCCGCCGTTTCTTGTCTCGCTTTTTCTTTCCAACGAGTGAACAGCGGGCCACCACCCAACCGAGTCGCGTTGAAGCCCGTTTTCGCGCGCGGTACTCGGTGTGTTGCACTCGCTGCAGCGCGCGAGCAGACGCGCGCCGGTTCCCGGGAAGCAGCGTGGGCGGTTTTGCCCCGTTTGCCAGAACCCTCCGCTCCTGGGGCTGTGCCCGGTTTTCGCCTCCTCCTGCGTGCCTGCGGACGTACCCTGAACCCGCGATTGGTACGCACAACTCACCCGCCCGTACGCGAATCCTCTCCTGCACCTGCCACGTATCTCTCTCTCTCTCTCTCTCTCTCTATCCGTTCGACCTGTATCAAGCTTTTTCCATCGCTCTCGCACCACACCTTCCTCCCTCCCTGTATCCTTTTTCCTCTCTCTCTCCCTATCTCTCTCTCTCTCGCCCTCCGCCTCTCCGCCTCTCTGTCCGTCTATTTATCCCCATTCCGCCTGCGCGTATTCCGTTCATCTTCGTCCGCAAGCTCTCGCTACCCTCTGGACCACTGTCCTATCTGTATTCGAAGTTGACCACTGAGAACGTCGCCGAGGTTCGGCTGCGGTTTTCGTTCTCGAGTTCCTCGCACGCTCGTGGCCGAACGAAGCGCAGCCGATATTATCGTTGGATCCTCGTCCGTCCCTTCCTCGTAGAGACCTCCCTTCGAGAGAATCGACGACGATGTGGACATAACCGTGGGACCAAGGATCCACGTACCTCTGGCTCCAACCACGATCCACGATCAAAATTCTTCTGCGAGTGTTACAATTTAAACTTTTGTTTCGCTTTGGAAACTTGCTAATCCCCTGCTATGATCCGTAGCCAGGGTTACACGATAATTGCGGCAAACGTACGACCCTCGTGTCCATGTCGTCCAAAAGGGAACAAAATAGAGGAACATGTGACGCGGTCGCCGTTCACGTTGAATCGTGCTTTTTCCGCGCTCGCGTTCGTGCTCTCTCTCCCTCTACCTGTCTCTCTCCGGTCCTCTCTCAGCCGTTTTACCTCGTACGTATCCTGCATTCTGTGTGTGTGCACGTCGTAAGAACACCGTGTCCTAGATCAAGGTCCTCTGGTAGCGAGCGACGGCACGCGAAGGGTAACTAACTACTAATAACCGGCCAGCTTGTCTGCTCTGATATTGACGTAGAGGCGTCGAAGCCTTATTAACATTCGATTTTGCTGTCGAACGCGCGACCACGACTACTTCTTCCATAAAACAATGCAACCTGCTCCCGGCTATCGATCTTAAATCGCTGGGACGCGACGGCTATCGCGCACGATCTCACGTGCTGACTCCGATAAGACGGGGGCGGGTAGAACTCCGTGTAGCCGGGGCAGCAGCATTAAAAGTTGTAACGTCGCGATGCTCTCGGTTCAAGTTCGGAATTACCGTTGGCCAACGTCACGTGAATAATCTTTTCGGGTCACCTTGTTTTCAGAAAAAGATCTGCCCTCCCCTCGCTCCGGGAATAGTGTAACAAAGACGAGATTTAACAGCAGACATTAACGGCATAGAATTCCGTGACCGGAAAAGGGAATGCTCGCATTATCTGTCTCCGTTCCGGGCGAACGTACTCGAGTGTCCGCTTTAATTCGCATTTTAAATAACATTTCGTCCGCATAATGCACGAGTTCGCATAATACGTTGCCCTATTAATTCTAGGTTACATTGGAAACAACGTTCCCCTAAGATCCCGCGAGCGCGAGCCCGCCGAAGAATGGGGATCGGTCAAGCGTCGTTTGTGCCCGCTTGTGTCTGCGGAGATAGAGCGGCGGTTTATCAGATTGAAAAGATCGTATTGTGAATTCTCGTTGAAATGAAAGGACAGGAGACGTTAAAGACTGAAATAAAGTATTTACCTTCGCTTCCGCAAGGATTCTGGGCTCCGGTAAATCCCTCGGTAAAACCGTCGCGGGCGAAGTTGGATGTCTTATTTCAAGCGTATTCGCTAACTGGCTGCATTACAACGCGCGCGCGGAAATGAAAGCCCCTCGAGCGAAGGAGAGAGAGAGAGAGAGAGAGAGAGAGAGACGGCCCACGGTCAGACCGGTGACGCTCCATTCAGGTGAAATTTTTCGTTTGATTCTCGGGAGTTGAGCTTTAATAAAGCCCTCGGTGCTTTTCCCACGCCGCGTTCGAATAATTGCTCGCTATTAGCCGTCAAGTGCAGGCTTAGGAGTTTAACAAGCCGTGAGTACGTGTAATACGGAACAAAGACCGAGAGGAGGTGTGCACGCGGAAGCAAGAGACCAAGAACGGATGGAAGGATCCGCGGAGGGAGGACGGAAGGTTTCGGGGTGCCGGCCCAAAAGCAAAAGGGAAACCGTAGGATTCTCTCGTCGAAGAGCCAGCCGTCCTCGACGACGCGTACGTTTTGTCCGCAGTCCAGCATCGCCCATCATCGCCCACCATCGACCACACACGGTTTTCCTCATTTTTTGCGTCCTATCCGCCGCCCATCTTTTTCCTTTTAGCGATTGTCGTGTGATTCCACGATGCAACATGCCGGCAACTTCATGGTTCGCTGGCGGCCCAACGGGCGCAAAGTCCCGGCGACGACGAAGGAACGGAAAAAAACGTGTGCCCGCGGGTTGGAAGGGTGAGACGGCGAGCGGCGGCCACCGGGCGGGTGCGGGAGGGGTGGAAAAACAAGAGAATCAAGATGTAGACGAGCGTCAGTCTCCCGGTTGTCGCGTTGTGCCGGGTGCTGTCGGTGTCATTAACGAGGCGTGGTGGTATGCAGCGTTCTACGGTGTATCATCGACGTCGATGAACAATGGACCAGCGAGCTCGCCGTGTTATTCGAGCATCTAGTTATACACAGTTATTGAGAAAATCGTGCTTGAATGAAGTGTGCATCGCTGATTAAATAATGCCAGACGGTGCAATAACGATTTCATCAATTTATTGCGTATCATCGATTGAACCTAACGCTGGCTCTATTAATTTACCGACACTGGGCCCGGAGGGCATCAATTTGTATCCGTCGGTTTGCTAACAGCTAGTACGACACTAAATTGTGATCCCGCGATAAATCGACGGGGACCGGCGCGCGCGTCGCGGCGCTTCACTTCGCATAGCGTGATCGCCGCGAAAAATTCCATTTCCAAATTAGAAATTCAATCGAAGACGAGACGCAATTAAATACGTTGCTCGAGCCGGTCCAGGCGCTTTTTTAATCGCTCGTCTCCGACAGTTCGTTGTCTGTGCGTTGATGATTTTCAACGGGATTCGAATCACGTTCGCTCGCGGAACGATTACGTGTCGAGGGTGCCTAAGATGATGTCTCGGGACGTTAAGGGTTCGAGCAAAGTGAATCAATCTTCGGTGACATGTTCCTTGAGTTTTCCGACGTACTTCTTCGCGAGAGGAGGCAATATCGATGCGTGCAACGCGCGGTAGCCGTTCGTTGCCATGGCCATCGAAATGCGAAATGTTTTCACTCAGCTCGGCACGAAAAGCGCGCGCTAATGAATTTGGGAAGGGCCTGCAAACATTCGCTGATTGCTCGACTCGTACCCGCACAGACAAACATTGCTCTCGCGGCACACCAGGAATACAGCAGCGCAAAACCATTCAGCTCCACGCTTGTTGAAGCCTCTTGTTGTTCACTTTCCATTTTTCAAATGGTACAGCTTGTTACATCGCACTTTCCTTTTGAAATCAATCAAACGGATCACCGATTACCAATTAATTATATCACCTCGTTCAGAATCTCCATCCGGAAACCGTGATCAGACACGTGCAACTGTAAAATATTCTTTTTTTTTCTCTGTGCAAAGTGGTGGATGATTTAAAGGAGTTTTCTTTTCTATTCATTCTACATAGGAGGCTATTTCGTTTTATATCATGAAACGGTGCTGTTCGATTTTCTTTTCAAATAGTGCTTTCGATCAAATTAGAAAATGTATTTCTCGAAAACTGTATATCCTATTAGGATTCTTCTATAAAATTACTAGATTACATTTTCATAACAATTCCTTATGGTCTCTTTTGTAATACAGCGAATCCTCGCAAGTAGAGATCTGTTAGTCTTATAAGTCAGTAATGTCTGAAATAAACATTTTAGTACTAATAAATATAATGATAATAAGGGGACAAAAATCACAATCTGACTACGATTTTACAAAAATGTTTAAGTTTGCAATAATAAATGGTATATTAAAATCTGACACAGTTGTGTATATGCTCGTACATAGACCATAAACAAATTGCTTTAAAAATTGCACCACGTTTCTCTGATCAGAGATTGTTTTGTTTCATAGTTATGACGTGACAAACGCATAAAGCTTTCTGTTTCGTGAAATTGTTGTACGTGCGATCGCTGTATACTTCATGCGGTATATTAATTTTTCATGTGGCTTGCTGAAACTACATGAATCGAGGCGTAATAATACATTCTGTCAGATAAGCACCGGAAATTCTTTAAATAAAACATTAAATATTAATTTAATTGTCGGAATTTATTTTGTCGCCTTCAAAATACGCTTCGTTTGATACAATAGATTTTTTCCAACCAGCAATCCGGTCATTGTACACATTTTTCGAAACTTCTGCGAATTTTGGTTAATAATATACTATATTATACTATACTATATTAATAATACATTAATTGCTTAGGCAATTAATGTAACACGAAACTGTAATAAAAGTGGTTGAAAGATTGCGTCAATACTTCGCGTGCGGATTAGTTACATTGGTACCAACTTACTAGATAAAAATTATTTTGATATCTTTCACGTGGACTTTTCAAATAAACAATCCTCGGTATTCATTTGACAGAATATACCTCTTATCTTCTTCACGATTACATTTTCCATTCTTGTCCTACCTTTTGTTTTTCTCACAATTCTTTCCTTTTATATACAGGGTAGATACCATTAGTTTTCATGTTTCAATCTTTACGGGGTGGAACTCTGAGAAAAGGTATTCCTAGTTTCCGTGTGAATCCTTCTTAATTTGCTTCCTTATCTTGGATTGTAGTGCCCCGAGTTTCATTATTCGGTTTCATAGGCCACGAGAACAATGGTTTCTTCGAGTCCCTATTCATATTCAAACTATCCACGTTTTTCGACTTATAAAATTTCGTTAATAAAATACATAAAAACGTTAAATAACAAACGTTTCGTAATTCTAAAGAATCTGATAACATTCGAAAGAGTCGAATGATATATTTTATAAAAAAGTTACTTTTGGATTGTGAAAAGTCATTTTATGTATTTATGTCAGCCGAAAAAATATGCACCAATGGTTATACTATATTTTGTACTATATTTTGAAGTATGTGCATTATTACTTTTAACACTTGTATCCACTTAAATCGTATACACTTAACCCTTCACTTTAATTTTCAGTATAAGAAAATATGTGGTAGTTATAAGCACATAAGATATGATGATATTGTAAAATAAGTATTAGACAACACAACGTTTACAATAAACAGTTTCATGCAGCACGTGTTCCAACGTTGGCCACTACATTTGATAATTTCTAATCATTAGTCAATAGTCCGTAATGCAGATTACCTTGGTAACTTAACACCATTAAAGCTGTCATAAACGAGGTATCAGAAAATATATAAAATAATAAGTCGAAAATATGCGACAGAATTTTTTCGTTTCAGAGATCCTTTTCGAGAGACGCGAATTTAAGAAAGCGAATATATTGAATGGAAATCGGCTGGCGCGTCTGTTCATGACTTACCGTTTCTACTAGATAGATACCAGGTAAAAACCTATAATACTTACGGCACGCGACTCTGGCGAAATATCGAGTAAAAGGATTTTATTTTACATTTCCATTTTCGCGCACAGAATCACCAGTTGTACCAATTATACCATCTGTTACCTAACTCTCGGTGTAACATTAAATTCCTTGGTTAGTTTAAATAAAACAATAGTACTAATCACATTTGCTTCGATTACTTGAGCTGTTCGTTAAACGGGAATTAAACTTTAGCATTGGTTAAAATCGTAAATTACTTTTGTACAGAAAAAACTTTTGCCCAGCTCCGACACCTACGTATTATCGAATTAACTGTATTCTCGCAGCAGCTAACAACCTACAATCTAATAAATGTCGCGCCATAATTGGAGGATTTTCTTGTCAGTGCACGCATTCCTGCTCAAGAGATGTACCTCATTTCTTCGAGTCGGCGACAAGGCCGGACGGGGAAAGCAGCAGGAAATGAACTGAACGGAGTGCGAACGTAGATGCAGAGGAAGAAAAGCAAGTCGTCGACATTGTTGTTGCTCGACAATGTAGCCATACGTTTGTATCGGAACAGGGTATCGCTAGGAACTCGTATAGATGCTGCGTTAAACTGCGAAGAAAACGAAGCGCGCGAGCCGTCGTCGTTCGCATGAAAACTGAAGTGATTTCGCGAGGATGAAAGAGTACCGAGAGAGGCAAACAGGGGGATGAGAGGGTGGAACACCCGGTGAGAGAGTCGCAGCGCTATCGACCACTCTCACTTCTCTCGTCTTCTTCTTCCTCTTCTTCTTCTTCTTCTTCGCTGTGCATCTCGGCGTAGCCCCGGTCTTTAGGAGTAGATTCCCGGCAATCAAGGAGCGGGGCTAAATCTTGGCTAGGCGAAGGCAAGAAGTCGCAATAAAATTGACGATCGCAGAAAAGAGAAGTTGTTAATTTCCTCTTTCCGTTACTACGCCTTCGATCTCGTTGCTAATCCATCATCGCTTGGTTCGTGCTCTGCAGACGACTTACGTGTACCCCGTTTTACTTTAAAAAGAGATCTCGGGAATATTAAAAGTTTAATACCTCGTGCCGCCGCTGCCGCTGCTGCTACTGCTACTGCTGTTTCAACGTCGACAACGTTTCTTATCCGTTTCGATAACTCGACGAAGATTAATACGTAGCAAATAATTAATTCGTTAGATATCCCGGCAAACTTCGCCTCCATTATCGCTGTGTCGGACTCACAGTGTCAAAGACTGATGAAAAACCTCGGAAGTAACGCAACACCTTTTGACATTGAGTAAATGTTCACGGGGGATCTTACGCAACGAGTCTTTGTTCCGATCGCACTTGCCTTGATAGAGTTTTCCACGCATTAGAAAAACATATTTTCTCGCATACTCCGGCGAATTGAAGTGTTTCGACAGAAATTAATCCTGTAATCGCGGGCACACTAAAAATCATTACATCGTATTCTAAAATAATGTACACATGATCAAATTGTCATACGCTTAAAATGTGCTAAAATATAAAATGAACATATTGTGAACGCGATACATTGGTTTGATTCAGAGTTGAAACGGCTTCGATTGTAAAAGACTGAAATGTTCGCACCCTCCGATTTTAGGGGAAAATGGTTGCTAACCTTCAGAGTTTAAACAGACGGTCTATTTCTCAACGAATCTATTAAGAGTTCGAGTGGCTTTCGTCGAAGAGCGTGTTTATCTGTCAGATGTAAAGCGGCTTTCCGCCAAGCAGGAAGGGAAATCAGCTGCGTTGGCCAGACAAAAGTGGAATAGGAATGTGTGAAGGCGCCTCGGGTCTCTCGTGCCGCGTACGGGATTCGCCTCACGTAACCAAATACAAAAGTTACATGCACCTGTAGGGAAGCATTTGGCTTGGGAGCATGCGTTTGTCAGTTTCCCCGGTCACAGATCCTTTGGAAGCGCGCGAAGAGGTGTTGACGAGGGTAGTAGAGACGATGATACTGAAAACGGTCTGGAAATAAGGGGCTGAAAGGGGCCACGCGTCGCGAGCCAGCCGAGCAGCTGGCTTGAAAGCGAAATAGTCGGTCTGCTTTCTTCCTTTTACAAACACGGGGCGAGAGAAAGAGAGGCACGAATGGTCAGGGTTGGGATAGAGCTACAAGTGGTGATAAACGAGGCCGAATCCTCGTTATTACCCGTTGGGGAAGGCTCGAAAATTCCTGCGGAATTCAACCGACCCGGCCGCCAGTCGTCCGCCCGCTTTTTATTATTGCTCTTCGTTTTCTGGCGCGCACGGGGATCTCGCTTGCAACCCGGAAGAGCACATGTTTACGAGTGCGTTAATCTTCAACGAATTCGAATAATGACACTACTTTCTAATCGAGCTGCGGCGCAGCAACGTCGAAAGTGTCTCTTTAAAAGCAAACCATGCGAAATGTAATTAGCGAATAGAGCGAGTAACATAACCGCGGCGCGCAACAAGAAAATAGGGAAAAAAGAAGGGTGCGCGCAGAACCTCTCAGTTTGTTATTCCTAACCGCGCGTCGTTGTTTCAATTACCAGTGTCGGTGTAAATCAATGGAAGTGTTCACGATTGGTGTTATCGCTACTTGTGTTCGACGACGAGTCTCTGCGGTTCCTTTCACTCGAAAGAGCCAACTAATCCACCAGGACCTCGAGATTTTACCGAATGCGTGGCACAGGATATATATATATATATATAAATGTGTCTCGCCTTGCTCCGAAGGAGGACACAGACGCAAAGCGGTGATCGCGCGAAACCGTTCACCGCGCGGCGAGTTTCACTCGTGACGCTCCCTCCTCGGCTCCTCTTCCGACGAACCTCTCGTCCTGTGACGGAAAATGAAATCTGATATTGTAATTGCACGCGTTTGTGTAACGCGACCTGCTGCTGAAAACGCCGGGAACGATACCCGCGCGTCGCCCTTTTTCAAACCGGCCGCTGCACTTCGTGAAATGAATTTAAAGCGACCACGCGCGCACGCACACACCAGTCCCCGAGATACGTGAATACCCGTAGTATTAAAATACAACCGGTCGCGTGTCACGCGAAATCCTCCATGAACCACGACCACGTTTATGTGGACACGAGCACACCCAATAATAATGGGGCACGGCCGAGAGATTCGTCTTCGAACGGAAAGACCCGGGCACACCGGAGTGCCTGGTTCTAGGCGTGCATCACGATGGATAACGGAAGCGGATGAAAATTTCAACGTTGGCGCGTGCAAAACGCTCTCTGCACGAGCTAAGTCCGTTTTAGACGTTGCTTTTTTCTGCCGTGAAACCGCATAGTGTTGGCTCGTTTGCTAGCCGGCCAGACTTCTGCTTGTCCGTTCGTTATTCCGTGAATAAATAATTGAGCGAACATGCGCGTGCGAAAGCTTGATGAAAATTTCAATCGATGGCTTTTCGTCCGTTCACTGCTTCAAAATTATTCAGTGATCTCTTTCTCGCAACCCAGTCCGCCCTGGCACCTCTCACTCTCTCACTCACTCTCTCTCTCGCTCTCTCTCTCTCTCTCTCTCGCTCTCTCTCTCTCTTCTCACTTCATCCCTTGCTCTTTTTGTGGGAGTGGCGACACTTCCTGGCGACAAGAAATACTCTTCTCGCTCAACTTCGATATTAGCTACCTAGAAAACCTCGTTCCTATCCGCATTTTATCATAGGAACGCGCATTTCCTGTGTTACAGAACACAATTCGCAGCCGTGTTGCCAGACGATGTATCTACAACCAACCATGTAAATGGGACGGCAGGAGCAGGGAAACTGAGAACAGCCCCCGAATCTCCATCGCGTCACGTAGGACCTAAACTGGGTCAACGGAATTGAATTTAGAACCGAGTCAGGATATTGTGACTATATAGCGATGGGATCAAACGTACTTTGAGCGATGCCGAGACCGCAGGAGGAATTTCAAAAATTTTTCCTCGGGTTCCTTGAACAATAAACCGAATCGTATAGCTATTGATTCGAATCGTTCGCACCAATTTGGAATAGAAATATCGCCATTGGTATCAAAATAATATTTCTTTCGTATTATCGATTCTCGACTCGATTCTAAACTTGTGACGTCGTTGTATTCTTAAAATACAGATAAGAATATATTGGCTAATCTCGGGTAGCACACTCAAACAAATTATCTGGCGCTGTTACGACAATGAGTCAAATCTGTGACAGCGTTTTTGTTTCGAGGCTTAGTCACCTCTTTGCACTTCGATGTGAAAATAATCACCGTTTATCGATCATGGTTGCTGGAGATCGTCCCTGCGTGGCTCGAAATATCGATGTTACTGTCGCAGCTCTGCCTTACCTTGCCGTACGGGTTCCTTTATCGAGTTTCAAAGATCGCATAATTATCTGGCTCGGAACACAAAGCTTGTATCCGATGCAAGAAACACGTTTATTCTTATAAGGCTTAGCGGATTCGAAAGCGATCGCGCGCAGTTACCGTGCAAACTGATTTGCTGTTACCGGACAGCTCAATCCCATCGCTAAACGCGTTAGTTGTGCCATTATCTCCCGTGTAAATTCCATTTTCACAGCTTGCCAGCTTAGCCCGATTGTTTTCCCGGCCCGTGTTCGCAAGCCAAAAGCAGGAAATACATGCACGATTCATTCCCAATGAACGCGAGATCCCGCTTCTTGGTCCGTCGTGCCGAGGCATGTCTTTATTTTCTCTCTTCAGCCCGGTTCTCGGGCTTCGAACTTCCAACTCTCTTAACACGTTCGCGCGCGCGTGCGTAAACGGAATAGTCATCTCTCTATACGTACAAGCACACGTGCACAGAGCATGTAAATAAGCGATTTCGAGCAACGCCAGGCATGCGAATGTTGAATTATCCAGCGGATCGATCATACTTTTGTTGCATATTACAACGGTGAATCCTGGGGCGAGAGATACCGAGGCCCGGGCAGGAAGTACTAGTCGAGTGATAGAGTTGAGTGCGGGGAATTTTTATGGGTAAATCGATGTTGCATGCGGAAAGGGCAAAGGAGAAAGAGGGGAGGTGCGAGGAGACGAATAGGCGGCTAGCGGGAAGAGGACGACGGGAGGGGTTCGAGCGAAGAGCGCGAGACCCGAGCTGTTGGAGGAAGCGAGAGGCTGCAGAGTGACCGAGGAGAACGGCGAAGGAGCGAACGAGAAGCCCGAAGCTGGTGAAATGTGCGAATGTAAGAGCGAGGAGGAGGCAGCGAGGTAGTGAGGTAAAGGGCGCTAGAAATCTGGGGCGGGGATAGATCCGGGGCTTTTGCGCTGTGCACGCGACCTTGAATGCCAGCCAGCCTAGACCTTGCCACAGCTCTTTCGTTCGGCTTGCTTAGTCCAGAGACCGCTCCGCTGTAGATACTGTTGTTTCGAGCGGCGGCCTAAATCCGATATCTCTCGCTTCCTCCTCCTTCTTGCCTCACCTATCCTACGACCGGCGAGCCGCGCGATCACGTCGATTACGTAAAAGATGAAAACACAAATTATCGTTGCTTGCATCTCGGATAATTTTGCTTATTGTTACACGGACTCTTCGGCATGCAACAATTATACTGAAGCCACTCGAGTAGGCTGACATCAGAACGTTGATGTTTTCTTACACGAATTCTTGTAGAGCGCATGTAAATGGTTCAATCAAAACAGCTGGAATTTTCATTCGAATCAATAACGTACAGCGTTCAAAGAATTAATGATTATCCTATATATATATCACACCTCCCCCCCCCCCCCCCCCTCCAGGTATCAGTTCTACCGCATATCTTGAAGGTGCAAGGTGGGATGTACGTATGAAAAATATTCCATAGAAATTTGTAATTCGAAGAATTGATTAATTGAATTTCACACTGAATCTACCGAATATTAAATGTGAATAACAAGATTGAATTTATTTAAAGGTTTCGCCAATGTTATTAGAATGTATGCTTGAACAAAAAAATGTATTCAATTGATTCCTTTGACTCGCACGGTAGAATTAATATTAAAAGCAATAAAATAGCGTATCTAACAGTTTTTTTTAAATATGTTCGGTTTGAAAAGACGGTAGAGAAGACAAAAGGCTAATCCAGTATTCACGTGCTCAGTTACCGTCTTTTTAGTCCTGCAGCTACAGGTCTGGCATTGAAACATTTACAATGCAGCGAAATATGACGCGTTTCCTACGCAAATATTCAGGACAAACATCGAATTGCAAGCTTTCTACGTACATATATTTTCTTAAAGGTCTCCGAGGAATTTCGTCACAATTCCATACTAAATCTTTGTTTTAGTTACAGAAATTCCATATTGTTATTGTTAAAGAGTGAGCTAAGTAAGAATTCGTTTGATTCGCATGCAGATAACTAGATCGTATTTTTATGCAAATTCTCCTTTTCATATTCATTTGCATGAAAAGTAAAATAAGGGAAGAATTTCTTTGACCAAAAAATTTCTCATTAATAATGTACACGTTTCTCTGTACTTTAGACATTTGCATACGCTATAAATGTATAAAGATCCGTAGTTTACCAGTAATATTTGTCCTTTGTACCGCATATATTGTAGACAGAAAATAAATACGAATGTTTCGTAAAAGTTCTATTTAACAATTTTTAAGCTTTTGTAATTCTTTAATTACCTAGCTGTAATAGTAAATATAAGTCTATCGTCTAGTCAAAATGTGGCAAACGAGATTCGCAGAGCTTCTTGCTTGCTGGAGCAGTCGCGATGGGTGGGATCATAACGGACCTTCGGTCGCGACCGCGCCTAGAATCCAATGGATTCAACATAACTTCGCTTATCCACCTGCCTTTTTATGTTTTTGCCAAATTGAACAGTTCTTGAGATCGTTGCGGCATCTGTCTCGAGGATTGCGAGACGCTTCTAATCACGTGACTAAGAATGCACCGGTTTTGCACCGAGCGCTACCGATCATAGCGTACGAAACTAAGCGGCATTCGTCGTTCGTTTTTTAAAATGTCCTCCCCGAAAGTTTTGTGGTGCGAAGAAGTGTCGTTTGTCGCTTGAAAATTTTAAACTTAGAGAAACGAGTAGGGAAGTTACATCCTTTTAAATAAACTCACTGAAATAACCCTGTTCGGGATATTTTGCACAATACGTTAAGTTTAATTAATATCTATTATAATTGAACATAATACTGTACAACGCAAAAGCACTCTGTCGGCATATAAACAATAGCATGCTAGTCTTTCATTATTAACACGTTCATAACGTGAAACGTAATGTTACTGCCTATTTGAATTAGTTATGTACTGGTATAGAATGCGCGAATCATTTTTCAATTTTTAATCTCATCCAAAGAACGTAACTGTTAGCATACTTTTAGTATATTTATGTATACGTTTGTAATTTCTCTTTATTATTTATAAATTTGCCTTAATACTTTTAATTTGTTTTATCGCTAATGTTGTAAACTTGTGGTCAATTCAAACTTCATTTCTATCTTTATGTCACGTGCCTTACAGTTACAGTATCCGTAGATAGTTGCGAAGTCTGTTTATCAGAAATGCAGGAAGTATTTAACAAACAGGAATTTATATGAGTTTGCTAAAATTCTATTGTATTTGTCCTATGTGCTAAATTTTACAAGTATTATTGTCTGATTATTCGAAATTAAAGTGCATGGATACAGACCGCGTGTGCCGGCACTGTACTACAATTCAAATGTGTGACGATCGAGTTCCAGGACGGTTGTATTGTAGAGTGTAAACTTGAAAACAGTGTGTCTTTTGCGAACAGTGCGTGCTTGAATTTGTATTGAGTAGAAAGTAGGTAATATTATGTTCAAGAAAATGTTGGAACCTCACCACGAGAAAAAGCACCATCAAAATTATAATTTTCCTCGAACAAAACTTCGGAATGTGTATTGTACACTTTGTAAACATCAGTTTTATGCCCGAGGTAATTATTGATTGTATCGAACAACACGCGTACCGGCTTCCTCACACTTCTCGTTTACATACTACACGTGTTACTAACACTTCGAATATTAATTTATAACAATTGAACTGCTAGTTTTAGAAACTACTTTATATTGCCACAAAGTTTCCACATTGCTGCAACAGATTTGTAATATTTAATGTTCAGGGTAAAATTGAAATTGCACTTCAGTTTAAGTTAGAAATATTAAGGATAGAAATATAAACATCACAGAGGTTAGAATAACGTCAGAGATTGTGAGAATGATGATTTCATTCCAAGTGACACACACAATCTTTATTTGTTAATACATTATGTATTTTTAAGAAATCTTGTTTGTTTGTTTTAGTATTTACACCTTTATCTGGAATAATTCCTTTGTTAATGGAATGTGGACATGTTATCTGCGACAGATGTGCAAATGGTACGTCTAATAAGACCTGCCCTGCGTGTAACATAGCGTTTCAGACTGAAAATAATAAAAGAGATCCATTACCTCTCCATATGTATACATTGGGTTTAATGGCTGTATCTCATAATCGGCCAATCACCATGGATGATTTACAGATTTCTTTTTCTAAACCAAGTACATCTAACTCGAAGCAACAGTGTGCGCAAGGTTTGTATTATAAGAAACTGCAAGCAAACTGTTCTTAAGTGTTACAAATTAAGTAACTATATTTTCAGAATTATGCCATGAATGTGGGCTACAAGCATTGGTAAAGTGTTTACAGTGCAAAGCACTTTACTGTTTTAGTTGCTATGCTAAGGTATATAATGTTTTTTTTATGAAAATTTAATTTTGTTTATATTATCTTATATAGTACATACGTTTTGGAAAATGTCACATCGGTTATTTTTGTTATTATTGCAATATAAATAAAGAATGTTACATTCTATGATAACTTTTCTTAATATGGTATATACAATTAAAGAATATTGATAAGTAAAACCGTGTTTCTATACCTTGATAGATACATGGACGTGCATTGAATAATCATACCAAGATAATGTTATCTGACATTTCAAACAATGATTCCTGTATTGTACAGAATACATGTTCTGAACAATGCAAAGAAGATATGGAATTTTATTGTGAAAATTGTGAAATAGCTGGATGTTCTCGTTGTATGTTACAATCTCATAAGAACCACGATTATGTATCCCTCATAGACAAGGTTTGTATATTAGCTACAAATAGAAAAATACATTTTTCGCTGTTTTACATGTAAAATAAGGTATCCTTATTTCTATTTCCAGAATCAGATGTTCCTTGAAGATTTCCAGCAGATGACCGAACATGTCGTTCAGAGGCTGCTGAGGGTTCGTGATACACAAAAGGTAAGTGTTAACGTCAACTTGTATCTTTGTTGTGGAGAATTTTATTGACTATTATAGATTATAAATTCTATTATAAATTGATTAATAAATAAGTTTATTCAGTATTTGTAACAGCTAGTAAGTACAAGTACAAAATTCAAGTGTTGTTACATTTCATTAGATATTTCTAGTAGTTACATGCCATTCCCTGAAAAGTGGAAAAGTATTCGATTAATTTAATATCACATACATAGTACTTGAGTGTAGTGCATGTGATATCTTTATAAGAAAGTAAGACCAATATCAGTCATGTACAAATCATCGATGCATGTACAGATACAAAAATTTTCTATAAAATAGTAGAGTACGTCCTGTTATAAATAATTACGCAGTACAAATATGACTAGAGGCAATGCAAATACTTATTAACATTATTTAGTTATTTCATACTCTTTTGTTCGGCTTTCCTGACGATTTTTTGCTTGTCTGAACAATTAGTTTTGATGTCATAGTTGTATTTATGCATTAGTGAAACAGGATAATTTGATTTCGTTGATACAGAGATCTTGTATAAAAGGCTTCTCTTAAAATACTTTAAACATAAATCACACACACACACAGAGAACCTACACTAATACATATTGCACGTTTTGAAATTTCACAAAATTCGTTCGCATTCGGGCATACGGCGGAGTATACGGTTCACAATTGTTGCTTTTTGTAGCAAACAATGGCAACAAGGATCGGTCCGATACGCATTACGCTTAAAGTGATGAAGTTACAATAATTTAACTACAAGCTCCGGATTTATTTCTCTTCTTCTTTTTTCGTCTCCGGTTTGTCTTTGAGCTTCTCCTTCTCTTTCTCCTCCTTCTCCTTCTCCTTTTTTAATTTCTCCTTCAGCTTCGCCTCCATTTCCTTGAATTTCAGTTCCAAATACCGATCAACTTCCGGACCGGTAAAGTCCTCGGGAAACTTTGGCATTACCGGCAAGATGTACTTGTAGAGCCGTTCGTTTAGCACGTATAATTGCGTGGTCGTCTCGCACTTAACATTGAACCACCAGTCGCATGTTAGGGCCACTTGGCTGAATATAGTACCGTTGGGACATAAAAATGATGATTTGCCACCGTTCAGATCACAGTAGTGCCATACCTGCAACACAATCGAAAAAGCATTTGTGATTTCGTCAAATTCGTAGATTCGTGAACGTTATCGATAAAAGCGCTTCGAATTACAGGTAGCTTTTTGGTAAAAATTCGTCTAGAATTGCTATCCATCTTTCGCCTAATTATTCCCTGATTGATAATATTTGATCGGATGGTCAATAATTCTGACCGCCGATTTACTTTACCCAAGTGACAGAACTCGAAAAAAATATTGGACAGGCATTGGTACAATAACGCGTTGAATATATTATTGGGAAATCTGTTTCTACTCGAACGAATTGACAATTCGACATAAATAATAGAGACAAATTACTTTTACCCCTTAAACGTAAGCAACTAATGAAGTTTCATTAAAATCGAAAGGGTCCATTTCAATGACTATCGTTTCCTTTTTATGTTAAACGTTTGGGAAAATGAAATTTGCTTTATCTTGTGAATCATTGAATTCAGTCTATAGTGTTATACTTAAATCTTAAACAGACTTTAGCTTTATTCAATTCTGTTCTTTAATAAAAATCACAATCAGGCTTTGTATATGCAATGTTCAGTACCTGACATGCAGTTTCGGGATCCCCAAAGAACCCTTTGTATCGTTGTTCCTTGCAGCTGAAATTGGTTAATGGTATGCTGGAATAAGCTGGATAATCAACGTGAGCTTTCCCCTGCGTCGCGCCATACTTCACCGACGTTTGCGGCGCGCTATGTTTCGGGGTTGAAATTTTATTCGGTTCCGTGTAACTGTAATCCGAAGTTTCCGTAGTGGTCGGTAACGGCGGGGGATATCGATTATGCTGCAATACGTCTTCGTTCAGATTTTCCGTGATTTCGTACGAGTTCTGGGTGGATTCGTCACTTGGAAACTGATGGTGCACTTGTGGTCTGACCGTCGGCAGAAATACCTCCTGGTTCTTCATCGAAATGTCTTGAACTACGGGAACGTAGTACTCTAATAGCTTATTATTTAGACTATTCCCAACGTAATTTGGCTCGGGGTTATGATTGCTTAGGTGGTCTCTCATGAAGTTCGGTTCGAGCTTTTGGTTATTGAAATTGTCTTCCAAGTAAGGCGGTTCAGCCGGTGGCAGAGGGTTTACATCATCCTCCTCGTACGGCGTCGATTTATAGCGTTCCGGATCATCGGTCAGGTACAAAGGATTCGGTGTGACTTGGAATCGCGTTTCGGTGATAACTTTGGGTCGCGTCTGTGTTCGCACCTTGGCACTCGAAACCTTCTGAGGCAACCTTGGCGGTGCTTTCGGCAGTGGGATGAGCGGTCCTTGTTGAATTTGCCCGACTTCTTCGTTTTTATTGTTGTGGAGAATATTGAGTATCTCCGCTAGCGTCCTGAAACTGTTGTCGATGTTGTCTCGGTTCAGCATTTCCGGCAGGCGTTCGCTTAGGTGCAAGCTCTCCACTATCTGATCTAGATTTACACTCGGATTTCGAATTAATTGAGGAGTTGGCGGGGCTTGCTTCTCCGGGACGGATTCGGCCGACGATCCCGTAGAGTACAAGACCGATGGCTGCGGCCGATGTCCTTGGTACTCCTTCGGCGGCAGATAATGAACGCCATTTACAATTGGTCTGACGTTGTAATTCAATGCGTATTCATCTCGAACGTTACCGGGAACTGGCTTGGTCAATTGTTTTCTAGGTGAGTGATCTCTGCCATTGGTCGTGTAAGGTCGTAATGGTCTCACGTTCGCGTAGTACCTGTGATCCTTGCGTGCAAATTGGCTAGGTGTTGCTGTTACGTCGGCATACGCTGCTTTCGGACGCTGATACGTTTGGTATAGAGCCGGATAATCATCTTGGCCAACTTTAGCGTTGTATCTAACTGGCGTAAAGTAGTTGTCATTCTCCAACTGATAGGGGTCGTACTGCACGGAGGGAACGAATTTCCTATCCTGGCTCTGGTCGTTTAGGTGATGAGCGTTCCCTTTCCGCGCCGCGTTGTTCAACTTTACGAAGGGTTGCGGATCTTTCCTCACCAACCCGTTGCTTTGATACTCCTTCGTGACGCTCTGCGACAACGGAGCTTGTCCGTTAACGTAATTCTTTCCGACGTAGTAGGTCATGTATGGTATTAATCTTCTGTATCTTTCTTTAAACTCGGCTAACGTTAGCTGACCTAGGGACTCTTCATCTTCCTCTTCTGCTGCTACTTGCGTCGAAGTCGAATTCGCCGAAGATTCTGCGCCCGTTCTCAGAGATAGTACTGCAACAAACAAATTGTTTACCATTAGGACTGATCATTTATTGATGTATTGTCATCTGTAGTCATTCCCATTTTTTGGTTAGTTATCAGTTTTTTTATTTATTTACTTAAATTTTCATTATATAATAATGTTTACAAATAGACTGCGGATCTTTATGCATTTCTGACGAAAATTAATATGTCAATATAAATAGTCAATATAAAGACTTTAGAAGCATGTAAAGATACTATTATACTTTTTACAACTTATTCAATTTAATAAAAGAAGATATGAATTTTTTACAATTGAGGTCTACAATTTTCATATTGCATTACGATCCGCGGTTTACTTGTGATTTTATTGTAATTGTTTTATTATATAAATGTGTACAAGTAGTTGTTTTGACTTTGTTTGACTCGATTGGTGTTACTGTTAGGCAACAATGAAAAATTACTTTTCGATCACATTGCTTTATACTATATACTTTTATATATTGTTTTACAACAATAACAGGATTGAATTTACTGAAAGATCGTACTACTTCTATTAAAACAAAATGCTGGAACAAAGAAGTTTATTTCAAAATTTTCGAAAAATACATTTTTATGCCATATTAGGAATTGTGAAAAAAAAATCGACAAATCAGCCATTCTGACCGGTTTCGTAGTTCCAGTGTCAATAAGGTCCCACTGAAATTCATTGCTTACTATCACTCGCTACCACCTATTCCTGCCGAAGGATCCTATAGCGTTTGCAAATGTAGGTAGTGCTGAAGTTATTCATTATAAAGTTTGCCCGCGTTTCTCGTATAAAACTTTCCACGGTAAAAAAATCCCGAGGAATGTCGCGTTCTAGAGTAGAATCCCGAAGGATCGAATTCAATTTAGATTACTTCGTCAGCGCGGGTCTGATATCCTAGGACGTGGTTGGCAGAGGATACAGCCGGACTGTAAAATACTGCAGAAGTGACGGCTGCGGCGCGAGATCGGTCATTTGATAAATGTATCTGCCAAGCGAGTGCCTCTAGATTCAAGTGTTTTCGAGTGTCGCGCGGAAGCCGAGAGACCCGAGGGTGCCGGTAATCAACGGGGATGCGTGGTATTACGACGTCTCGTATCAGCCGGCCCAAGGGAGATGATAAAAATCAAACTCGCTCGGTTAGCCCGCCGTTACCGGGGTTTCCTTATACCATTTGAGATACGTTCCCTAATCGGCCTTTTGAAAAATCACTGGCGTGCATCGTTATGCCGCGCGCGCGCGCTTCTCCCCCCCCCCCCCCCCTACCCGCCGATCTCGATCTCAATCTGTTCGCTCTTGCCGGATACGTGCGAAGTAATGCGTGCGTTGCACTCCCGGGGCCGGTGAAATTAAATTAGAAGGAAAATATTCGGAGAGCCGTCCATTGCTTTTGCACGTGCACCCCGTGATAGCAAGAATAAAGGCCGCGCGGAACGTGTGTGTACATACCCGTGTGCCATGCGGCGCGCGCGCGCGTGTGCGCGTGCACTCGTGCAGGATATATTCGCTCTGGCACGTTCGAGTGCTGCAACCACTAAAAACGTACCAATCCTCCGGCTCTACCCTCTAGCTTCAACCCTCAACCCTACGCGTACGCTCGCCGCGACTACCTTTCCCCCCGGTTATTCCCGTTTTTCTCGATCGTACAGGACGGCTCAATCTTCCCGCGACACCAGTCAGTTTTATCGAATTCGCCTCGATCGATTCGCTAATTATGGAACGCTTAAGCGATACCGCGGTCTTTCTGATACCGGGTTCATTCCGTTCCTCCGGATTGGACAAATACGTACCTCCAAGTCATCAAACGATTATTCTTTCGTCTAAAGCATCAATTTCAACAAATCTTTAAAGTCTTATGGTAGTGGAGCCGATAAAGCATGTCGAATTTCTTTAGTTTTGAATAACAAAATTCATTGTCTTCTTCGACAAAATTTCAAGCTATGCTCGAAAACAAACCAACACCACAGTAATTGATCTTTTGCACGTTTAATATTAAAAAATAAACGTTTAATTGAATTGAAACAAAAGGAATGTAATATGTCTCATTCGATAAATATAAAGTTAATTATTTTTGAAAGTATGTCAATTAGAGGCACAGTGATAGGCTCCACTATCCTATATTTTTCGCGTCTCAAAAACGAAATCTTAAAAGAGTCATCTTACATGCAAAAATAGTACAAATCTGTTAGATAAAGTCTGCATAATTTGTAGTCTTGTTTCCAGGATTATTCAATTTGAAAGTTTGTCGAGTGTCGGCTTATACCAAAGTGTTAATTTCCATGAAATTGCTTGCGGTTTCGCAAGAGGAGGATGTAATGAGATCTCGAGTACTGGACGAGTTGTGGTCAAGTTGAAATAGTTCCAACTTTCATTACTGTTTCTCCAATTAGATGAAAGGTTTTATTCCATGGTCCGAATAAAATTCAAACGCGATGCTAGTTTGAATGCAGGCATTCGCACGATGCTGCCTATTACATCGTACCTACGTGTAATAAACAGACGGTATTCAGTTTATTGAAACAGTTTGCGGAAATCGACACAGTCAAAGTGAAAAAATTTTATAAGAAGGAAACAGTGTGTGCGTGATTAACAAAATTTATACAAAGAAAATTCAAGCACCAGACTGTGGAAGTTGTTGTCATTAAGTTGAAAATAGCACAATGCTCTTCTCAAACTTGTCCAACTTTACTAAAGTTTTACATTTCATCGATTGATTTTTGTTTGAATGATTTCATGGAGATCTTCGACACATTACTTCAACTACAACACATTAATCGCCAATTCAGCATCCAGCCATATCGAGTAAAACAATACCAGTTTACTTAACGAAACGAACATTGACGGATTAAAATTGATCATATTATTCCTCCGTTTTCCAACGTTTATAAGCAAACTTGGTACAATCAATTCGTCAATGCTGGAATGTATTTTCAAGCTTGATCAATTCATTCCGGCAATGGAACACAGGTAACACGGTGGTAAACACGTTGGCTAAAAGATTGTTGCAAATATTGGAACAAATACTCAGATCTGAGCAAAGCAATAAATACTTTGAAAGCAGCGTAATCGTTGAGCGATAGTATTTCGCTGATGACCAATTCCATTCACAGGTTCCATTGCGCTGCATAGTTGAACGAAGCCTCTATTTTCTTAGACATCGTCGATCTATTGTCACAATTTTGTACCATCGCTTCATTTTAAATCTTTAGTAAGTGGGTTTATTAAGGTTTTATCTATCTTTATAGGGTATCTTTAGGGACTACTATCATTAGGGTTTAATAAACTCCGGTCTTTTTGTTTTCCATTTGTTCTATTTTAAATAATTATTGCACAAATCCTATTAATTTATAAGTGTGTAATTTTTAACGCGTTACATATCTCTGATTTAATATAATATTTTTCGTTTATCAGTTGTTGAACGATGAAATTGAAATTAGGTAAGGAGGCTTTTCGTAGAAAATCATTGTTAATAAGACACACAATGAGAGCTTATAAATTAATAGAATTTAGGCAATAACTGTATAAAGTCGAGTAACTGATAAACAATGCCCGGAATTTTCGTAGCAGCCAGATTCGCATCCATTTGAATTAAACCTAATGCGAATGTAATGTTCATTTTTTGGTGGCCCCTAATGTTACAATCGCTTAGGAATGATTCAATGAAGTTATAATACAAAGTTACAGCTGTAAATATTTTTCTATGAAATATAAATATTTGGCTGATCACGTCCGTGAAAATAATAGGTGTTTCGTTCTGCTGTGCGGCGATCGAATCGATGGAACATAAAGATTAAATGAAAAAAACAAAGGGAAATATCGAGCGAATTTAGAATGATTGGCTGAAAGGGTGTCTCTTTCGATTGATTCGAGTTTGTCTCGCGGGAGGGCGAAAACGAGTGGGCGATATAAAGCCGCGTGGTTGTCGCGCTGCTCCGTTCGGCTCGGCTCGGTTCGGCTCCGCGGCGCGGCGCGTCGGCTCGCTAGGCTTGCTATGAATTTTTATAAACCGATTATTTAGTGGCGATGTAACAAAGTGCGGAGAGCTGCATCACCGAGAGAAAGCCTCGACGGTATCCGAGCGTGGCACATCAAAGGGACGAAACGCGCGGCGCCGGCCCGTATCTCTCTTCCACACAGAGATACACACCGTCCCCGACCTGGAAATCCAATTCGATTCTGCATGAAATGAGTCTGGAAACTCTTCGCGTAGCGCGGTGCCGCTTTATTAATCCTGTCAGTACGGAACGTGATTGAAAAATCCGCAAAGCGCGTGTGCCACGGCCCCTAAGAGACGCTCGCCCTGAAAATTTACAAAGCACCGGTGTGCCGGTGACGCCTCTCGCCGAGGTGGATGTCTGTATCTGCATAAAGATGTACACGATCCTTCGGGCTAACTGGACCTCGAGAGCATCGTGTCTCTGCTTCCCTCGTTTTCCCTCTTCCCTTTCGCGCGAATTCGATTCCGAGTCGGCGAGTTAAGGCGGTATTTAGACCCCGGCTCGCCACATCAAGCATTCGATAATGTTTCCAACCGGTCTTCAAGCATTCGTTTCCCCTATTTTCTGAAAAACATTTAACCCGTCGACCCACCTAGCTCCAGATAACCCCGGCTAGCTGTCTCCGCTTTCTGCGCGGTAATTTCTTTAATTCTCCTCAATTTGCCTCCTTCGACCGACCCGTTTGATCTCCGGTCGCCGCCGCGACCGCTCTTCTCCACTCTCCCTCTCTCTCTGTTCCATCATTAACCATTCAGTAATGATTTTCGCGAACGAATCAGCCGGTGACCGCCGGACTGTTTCAACTGTGGATGGAATATTAATCGCCGATACGCGTGTCGTTCGATGGACTCTCCCGGGTTCTCTCGCCGAGTTTCAGCGGTCGCGGCGAACATTTTTCGGACGGTCCGATTCAAAATTCAAGGCTTGACCTTTGATACATATTATGTGTATGGGGTCAGGCCGGAGACAAATTGGGGCGGTTCCTGCGCTTCCTGGCACGGGCGTCGAGCCGAATGGAAAGTGAATAAAGTAAGCTGATTTACTGTGCGCGGTGGTTCCATGCTTCGCGGTTCTCTGTAACCACCGTGTAAAATTGCAATTGTTTTCTAATTAGTATTGTTTGCACGAGTGCTTTCAGAGGATTGGTAATTGTTCGTATTACCGAAATGACCGGTTTCACATTTTCAATTTTCATGTTGGTGAAATTATGAAAATTTGTTTCACGTATCGGTCACACTCAGTTGCTCGCGCAGGTTTAGAGATAACATCGATGGCGTCATTCCACTGTTCCTGCCGCACTAAAATCTACTTAAAATGATAGGAAGTTCTATTGAAGGATAATTATTCCATCATTCTAATGAAGACTGATGAAAATGAAATAATTAGATTTTAAGCATTAAATTAAATAAAACATTAAAATTTAAGTAATAATTTTGAATTAAATTTTACAATAAAACTTTCTACAATTAACAGAATTAGTAAAACGATTCTGTTGAATGAAATTCACGAATCAATTGGTGAAATAATATTTCAATGATAATAAGCTTAACCTGTATGTGCCAATACGAAGCTTTTAATTGGTGATCGTGATGCTATCTGTGTAAGTAGCTAAGCAATAAAGTAACGCAGAAAGTGTAATAATGAATTATTTATCGAAAGTGTTCAGCTATTTTATGACCGTTGCAGTCGACGTGTTAAACACGTAAAAGTTACCTCTACCTTTTCGAAGTAACTGGAACAATGTAGTATATGTGTGACGTGTATTAATTAATTCTTTATTACTGCGCTAGATTTATATGAACAGTTTGATACATTGTTCTGTTACGAGGAACTTGCTTGTAAGAGATAAAGATATCGTGGTCAGAATAAGTATTACGGAAATTATGCCTGTTCCAAATTGAATTATTTACAATTAATATTAAAAAAAATAAATGCATTCGATTCCTTACACTTTTATTTATTACAACATTGAGCTTGGCTTCGAAATCTCGCGAGAAGATTTGTAAAACAAGATATTATAGTATCGTGTAAATCCGACCTTGACCGAAAATAATTACGTTCTATTATTAGACTATAAATTACAAACGATACAATGATATCGTTTCACTAATTCATACGAACGAAACATACATTTAAAGGAAAGTCGATAGAATTTCATCGAACTTTACCAACTTGAGGTGTTTTTCTATTTGGTAGCATTTCTAGACATTGTTTACGCGAAAACCGTATTGAAAATATCGAAAGACGTAATATGTTTAACCAAGACGGCCTATAATTTGTTCCTCACGCCGAAGAATACCAGTTTTCGTCGCAGGAAATGAGAAACGGCTTTATTTCGGTGGCCGCGTATCGCTTTTCAATTCGGTTCCTCGTCTCACCGGTCGTACAATAAATAAAACGGGCGGTCGCAGTAATTTTACTCTCGCGCGCGAGACTCTGAATATCGGTGTTACCTGCGCCAGCCTTGATATCAATTGTCCGCGACAGTTGTTCCCCCTTTGTACTGCGAGATATGAATTACGATTGTAACGATTGTTTTCTATCGCCGCCAGCGATCGAATAAATTTTATTCCGTTCTGTATCCCGCGTCTAATACTTTTATTTGACTGTAACGGGTTACTTGTGAATCGCGGCGCGAAATAAAACTTCGGCAGGATTTAATTGTCTAAAACGATTCCGCCGCCGCTCTGCGGTTTTTGAATGCCGTACTTTGGGTCTTTCACTATTCAAATGAATTCTGTGAAAGTTCCCGTGTATTTCAAAGAAACACAAAGGTTATTTCAAATCTGTGCTACAGCAGGTATTTTCGAAATTGAAAGTCGTAAGTCTTCGTGGAAAATGTTCGACTTTGTCGCAGTATGGATGTAGTAGTACTTGTAGTAAATTCTCTCAACTTGTCCCCCAACTAGCAAACAAAAATGGAGAATTTTGCTATAGTTTAAAGCATAAATATTGCTTTCATTTTACGTTTTAACCTGAACTGGTATTTATTTTCATGAAGTAGTAAATAATTACGTTTTCTTTAGAATCCATGAATCAATTTTGCATTAACAGTACAATCGAATTAACAATTCTAAGACGAGTAACGCCTTCAGCGTTGCACGAACTATACATGTAGGACAGAATAATTTTACGTAAATTACGTATAATTGATGATAGATAATATCAGGCAATCATCTTTAAAATAAGAATAACACAGCGTGAAATGATATTAACGCGCGCTCATTGATAACTCGCTCTTCTTCGTAGACGTGATTCTTGTTCGAAGTGTAAATACGTACCCATTAAGTTTAATGAGGTAAGAGATTCATAGCAGTAAATCCTATTTATGTTTACGTTCCTGAATCCGAAATTGTCGCGTACGAAAGCGAGTAACAGTTGCCCTTATAGCAAACTCGTGCGTGTGCCAATACTTTTTTTCACCCACTGTAGATCTTTGTCATAAATGTAAGCGAACAATGAACCTACGTACTTAGATTTACTGTTTTGGAAATACTGTTTCGCATTAACTTGTCAAATTATATGACAAGTACGTTCGATTCAGTTACGAAAAGTCAACAGTACGTCACACATTATGCTAGCAAAAGTGTTTAGAAATTATTGACTTTCTCATTTAGGCTTACTAATGCTTCTTTACGTAGTACAGTGTGTTCTATATACCATATAAATATTGAATACTTTATCGAACACCTTGTATAGGTACATAATAGGTAAAAACTAGGTCTATGAAATTCAAAAATTCGTTAAACAGTGAAACGTTTGCGTTAACCAACCTTGTTCCAGTTATTCAGCAGAATCGTTTGGAATTTTAACAAGCAGAATTCTTTTAGCACAATCCGGTATTTAATTGAACCTGTCTGTCACATGGTAATATGTTTTCTGAATACCATCGAACGGATCGAATTACTAGAAAGCACAAGCTAATGTCCGAACTGTCGGCGGTATTTAATGAAAGTAACAATTACCGGGCATCAAATGGTACCTTTGACCCCCCTCCCCCTCCTCCCGCAGATTGATTAGTATCTGTTTCTCTTTCGTTTCCATAACGATATATGTACCACCCCGGCCAAATTGCAACTGGATTCCTGTGTTGTGCAACATATTGTAGCAGGCTCGACACGAAAACTCAGCGTGTCCGGCAGAATGTCGTGCCGATTCATCGGTATCTCGATACGGAATATTAATTGGCGGCTATTGGTCTCCCGGATTACGTTATTCCGAACGTACGTGACTTGGAAGCGTGACGTACCGGGAGTTGCATTGCGAGACAACTACGGAGTAGACGCAAACCGAATTCTGAAGCTCTTCTGTCTGCCTTAGCGTCAACCGATCCAGTCCCTTCGATCGCGTTAGAACTAATCAAAGTTCTCGCGGATAAGAATCATTCGTTCCCAGTCTCGAATTTTATTATTTTTACCCTCTGTTGTCGTATCTTTAAAAAAAAAAAAAGCGGAAACTCGCGAAATCCTCTTTTAGAATCTCGTTTCGTTACATTTTTTAGCAGGTGTATTAACAATTTCGGTGCCAGTTGTACATATGTAAGATGTTTGTTCTCCTTCCGTAGTTTATAATTCTTTTGCTGGACAAATACGTTGACTGTATCACGGCTCAGAGTTAACTAACTTTGTACCCGAATGGTGACTGAAAAGCGTCACTAAAAATTATTATATAATTTAAAAATTATTATATAATCTTTCGAAACGATTTCTGCACGTAATTTTATTATATTTTAAAAATTGTTAAGAATTGCATAAAATATAAGGATGATATAAATTGGGATACTGCAGACCGAAAAAAATATCTTGGCGATTGAGTTAGGATAATTAAAAAAAAAAATGTTAAAAGTGTAAGCAACTGTTACACGTATCGCAAGACTGAATTATCACGTGCATAAAATGCGAATACCGTAGGTCGAATAAGCGACTTTGGATTTACAGTTAAAATAGCTTCGATTGTAAAGTATTTATTTCTATGCTTTAAATACAACATTTTTCGAATATTTATGCGTTCGTGGACATCAAAGGGTAGCTGCAGTTGATTTACGCGCGATGTTTAATCGAATATATCGACCGCAGAATTCGGTGTTTTGTCGCGTTGCCCGATATATTGATCGTTTCGAAAATATTGATATGTTTTCGGTATTTGCAGCGACAATTCTATCTACGCGCGTGAAATTGGTAAAACGCGACGCGATCGCGACGAATATAAATGCCGACGGTGTGTTCGACAGGGGTGTCTGTAACGTTTTTAAGGGGTAGGATTCGCGTGATGCAAAACGAACAAACGGAAGTGCAGCGTTCAGGTGGAACCAGAAAGAGGGGTCAAATTGTAAATTCTATTTTGCCGTGTCGTGTAGACGTGTAATGACCCTTTCGCTTTCGTATCGCGTGTGCATAATTACCTTCGTTACGTGTGCCACACACGACTACAGGAGGCACATAGCGTACGCTCGCATTTCCTTCGCCACGCTGCTACGCATCGCCATCAAGATGAGAGAATACGCTTTATAATTACGCGTTATAAAAGCCCCTCCCCCCATTTAAAATCCCGATTCGGTATCGAAAAAGGCGGGAAATGGGCGCGAGGTAATGCGATCACCTAGGGAAAATGAGGTTTTAATGATGATCGTTTTAGAAATGCTCGCGCTCGACACTGTCATCGGTGCTAATTGATCGTTGTTGTTCCTCCATTTTACGGTCTGATATTTTTCAATTCCCCTCTTCGAAATTGCCGTCACCTTACCCCGACCGTTTATACCGATCGTGTATCTGTTGCCCAGAAACACGTGTAAATATTAATTGAATTCGATGCCTGATCTATGTTAATCACATTGAAGAGCTGTGCTGGGGAATATGGAGGAAAAAGTTGATTATCATGGAACATTAAAGTTTTAACGCGAAAGTCTGTAACACTTTCAGACTATATTGGCAGGCCGTCCGAATACTTTGATAAAGAATATAAATCTGTATGGAGCAGACAGATTTCACTGACACTCGGTCCGCGGGACCATTTAAACTATTTAAAATATTGTTATTTGACTAACCCGTTTGCTACAATTAATTTAAATTTTCACACGTGTAATTAAGATTTATAGAAAAGATGACGTATCTACAAGTGTGTTAAAAAAATTGACAAATAAAATTATAAACAATCTTAAACATACTTATATTTTCGTCAAAAGAATACGTCGTTCGAGTCTTAGAGTACTATGGCACTGGGACTTTCATGTGAAATGTTGTTAAACAGATTATGAACATTTATAATCGTTGGTCTTTTTACCCGTGTGTAAATGCAGGCTATTATTTTTCTTGTAATAATTCATAGTGGAAAATCACTTTACGTAATCTGTGATTACAAAAAATATTTGTTTCTACAGTAGATTCATTGTGATTGGAAATGCTCTTAATTTATTGTTGTAAGCTCTGAAATTATGAGCACCGTGCACGCATAAACTCTGCCGTCCGCAAACAGCTTATATGTTACATTCAGTTGGATCGGTTTCAACCGCCCTTTTCATTAGTTACCGTTAGTTTATTGTTCGGTCACAACTGTATCTCTTTCGAACAATTACTACTGCCATACATCGATTTTTAAAACCAACAGTTCTGCAGCAACTTGCCCGCACCCTTATATGTGCTTGTTTCACTGTTCATTGTCACGAAGAAAGTTAACCACTTGCACTATAATAACGAGTCAGACTCGTGATACAGATTTCATGCAGGATTTAATAAATATTAATATTATTAATTTCCTCTGTATTGAAATAAAAATCAATTCTTCTGTTATCAAAGTCTAGAAACAAAAGTGCATAAAGATAATAAAAGAAGGGAAAATTGTCTGGCCCTATTAAGGAAAATGTTAAGAATCGTAGCGTAGGAGGTTCATTTCTTCAGAAACAGAACGATGAATGAATGATGATATGAATGAATATTGATATCCGATAGGTATCAGAAAGTTATTGAACGTAATTGACAGCCTCCGGACAATAAAATTTAATCGATAAAATGAAGCTCATATTTTATGTATCTCGCGAGCTTGAATTGTCCTCATTTAATTGCTATATCTTAAAGAACTGAATAGAAAATCTATCAGTGGATGATTTCATATTATCTAATCAAGTACAAATTGGAACAAAGATTGCATCTATTACACGTTATATTTATTAAAATCCTACTATATTATTATATAAGTAAATATTGCATATTCTATACATCTTTTCAATGACGACATTCAGTGAAATGACCAAGTTTTGGATAGCTTCCATACACTTTGCTCATTTTATTCTTTTCGTCACCTTCATTTTTCGAGACTCATTAGTTCCATTGAATTCTTTGCTACTGTTAGTATTTGTTCAATTTTCTGCAGAAAATTGCAAATACGTTTTCCTTTATTTCCAATAAAATATTTAGTAAAAGAATTTTGTTTACCTCTTATCGTATTGTTCTTTTTTTTTTATCGACACCGTCAATTTAACACACGAGGGACACGCGGAGTTGGAAAAATTGTGAATGAGGCGAGAGGGTTAAAGAATGCGAAGTGTCTTTTTGGCAAGCGCGCTATAATTCACGAAATACTCGGCGAAGAGCGGCGGGGATACACTGTCCGAGAGCGTCGAAACGTTCGTCCGGCATGCAAAGCGAAATAACGGGGATCCACAAAAGAAAATTGAAGCCCGGCGAACGAAGACGAATCGCGTTTGAAAATTTTGCAATTTTTTGCCCCGGGGGGAGGGTGAAACGTGCCGGGAGGGGAAGAACCATAGTATATTAATACGTAGGCGGCGGGTAATACGCATTTCTGGTTTACGGTTGACCCGTCTCAGTACGGCCGCTCCGGAAGCCCAGAAAAGCGACTCTGTACCGCACGTTTTGCACGTCATTTAATTAAAGCCGGAAAACGAGCCGCGTAACGACACTCGTTCCGCCGGCCGGGTTGTGCGAGGTATCGTCGTATTTGGGTCTCGTGGGGTCGTTGACGGCTCTGTGTGGGTGAGAGCGCCGGCTGATTCGGGTCGGAGGATCCGTCGACGACGGATACACAACTCTCTTGCTGTCAGACTCCGTGAGACACGGTGTCGTTCCCATAGTCTGTAACTGAAACTGCTCATCTTTATGGGACGCTACCGCCACGGAGCGGAGATATTGATTTTTCTTCTTGCATGATCGTAAAGTTTAACCTTGTATACTGATAATCCCATAGGGAGTTAGCTCCTTCTGAAATATTCAGAATGTCATCCGCCTTCATTTAGGGGCTGATTGATCCAATCTCCCATTATTATGTACCGGCACCTGCTTATCGTTTAGGCACTGTACTAGCCGAAATAAGAAAACTGATGAGATTAGAATTACTTTTTCAACTAAGATGTTTTTGATTGTCATGAATAATTCAACTGTGGTTTCATATGGGAAGTGTTATCCATATCGCCGTACAAAAAGAGCTGTCTCTAGTTATTCTTGTTATAAATGCTTAAAATCAGCAGTCTATTAATAATTCTCTGGTGGATGGTATTAGTCGATTTTTAGTCGAAGTGGTGTGAATCTTAAGAAAATGAAGAGTGAATCTAAATCGAATATGACATATGTTCTACGAGTCGAACGATACAGCATATCTTGTAGTATGGTGTTCTTGCGGGAAAAAAATGTAAATAAGAAGAGTGACAAAAACCAAGGAGTCGAGGCTCTCCTGTTTTGTTTACAATTTCTTCGGTTGTACATACATGCTCGGTTCAATGAGGCGAGTTAACTGATGGAAAACAGTGTCGCGTGACAGTCACGAGATGATGCCGCGCTGCAGTCATTGGCTGTCGGACACTTACAAATCATGTTTACGCATTTTTTTTACGACTGCTGACTCTTTTCGTTAAGCCGAGTTTAGTTATTCGTCACTCGCGACTTATGAGTACAAATTTCACTCGAATAATTTTTCCAGTTAAAAAGTCCGTTCGTCAATCGAATTAATTTTGTCCAACTCTGGCTATTATATGTGTTATAAATTTCCTTCACCTGTTACAAAACACACTAGTCTCTTAGAAATTTCACTTTGTTCCTACCAATTCTAGTAAATCGTTACCATTTTTGCACCTATCGTCGTGGTAAAATTATGTTACCGTATTACTAGTGCCTAATTTGCATGATTTTGTCTGGCAGCCGTCAATAAAAAGCAAGTCGGCTATATCATGTGATAAATCGCGCACAAGAAGCCGCGTTGCATGGAACAAATTCGTTTCCTTTATAACAGCGGAACCCCGTCCGAATCGATGCAGAGGCGAACCGGTGTGGAGGATGGCGAGAATTGCCGCGGGAACGCGTTTTATAGCGACGGTCGAAAGAAACGCGAGTGACGAGAATTCGTATCGCAACGCGGGCGCGCGACAACTCGAGACACGGGGATTCGTTAATGGCACGGGGCCCGTACGGATCCCGGCTCGTAGATTCTGTGCACTTGTAACCGGGCAGAGGTCCGGGTAGTAGCCATTCTTTGAGCGCGCACTATTCTCGAGGGGAATACGGAATTTCGTTCGATCGATTGATTCCACTCGATTGTGCTGCGGGACAATACAGTCTCGATTAAGCAACGAAAGGCCGGCAAACGAAAATTAATACAACATAGCGGACTCGGTTGCTTAACAGTGTGCGCACGTGTGTGTCGCACCCTCTCCTACTTCGTCGTTCGAGGCATTATACGCGGGGCTCTCTTCCTGTTGCTCGTGTTAATCAACGCGCGCGTACGGAGGAGTGCGTCTATTTTTTTTTTTTCAAATTGCGACCACTCTTTATCGGCTCTTACGTCCCCGTTTTGTTTCTACCGTGGAAAACGCTGCGAAATTATTTGGAATCCACGGCCAGGAACGACCGACGATTCGTCTACATATGTTTTCGTATATCGGTAATTGGTCAATTAACTGGACCAAATCAGATCATGTGGATACCGATTAAATAGGTACTCCAATAGAGCCGCGCGTCGAGATCGTGCCCAATAATCGCTCGCGTTCCACTAGCTCGCTGGAAAACCCGCGATTCTGCCGGCGCCGGCACACATAGAGGGTGTTTAAAAGGATTAGGGCACGACGATTGCTACAATTTACTGGTGGCTCGCCTCAAATTTTACGGAATTAGTCAATTCCAATTTTCTACTGCTTCCCTTGGCAATCAGTCAATCGGATCTTTGTTCAATATACCATATCATTAATTTTATGGATTCCTGAATAAAATTGTCCTTACGTTAAGAATTATCGACTTTTATTCAAACACTAGTATAGATTGAATTTTATTTAACTTTCTTTCGGATTTTTTTTCAGTCACATTTACTAAGTTTATTTCTGTATATTTCAATAACATTTAAAAATAATTTTGGTTGAGAGAAGATAGAATTACTGATACTGTTTATTTTGAATCCTTGCAACGATCAGCGAGTTGTAACTTTCTTCATTTCAAGAATTCAAATATAAGATTTTCTACGTAAATAGATGTGTTTTTCAACCTATTTTCTTCAAGAAAAAAAGTAAAAAAGTCGATTTCTACAAAGACTCACGCTAGAGTTTCTTCTGTATTATCACGCAACGTTAACTAAGATGTGAGGGTAGTTTCCCTAAATGCGTTAATTATGTTTACGAGATACGTGGATCGTTTTTCGTTAATCAATTTCTAATTTTAAGCGACCGAAGATTTCAAAAGCACGCGCGACTTTTATCGAGCGCCAGAATTAACGTCTGTCGCACTCAGTTATATTTAGTACGGCATAAAAACTATAAAGGGGTTACTATATTACAACGTTCAGGCACAATGAAAACTTTTGTAATGGTTTCGAAATGAAGGATGGGAAATGCTTCGACCTGTAGACAGTTCACTTTTTCCAAACAAGTTTTGCGTTTTTTTTTTTGCTACATCAAACGTCGTATTCTAAACGCTTGTTTCTGCTATTTTTGGACATCCTGTAGGACGTATCGGTTTGGGGTTTAATTGATCGCCGCGGAACGCATTGCATTCACGGTTACACGGTGTGTACGATCGACGGAAGGCATTTTACGGGACTGGTCAAGCTTTCTTCGCAGTGATTTTAACTGTCGTTAATTGAGTCGCTTTCACTTTCGTTTCGTCGATGCCACTGTCGATTTCGACTATAAATTACGTTGACAGGTTCCTCGGTGAAAATCTCGGCTCACTCACGTTCGCTTACATTTTCCCAGATTCGGTAAACAACGGGGAACATCGGCTGTCGTTTTGTGTATTCAATTACATCGCCGCGCCGCGCGTTGACTCGAATGTTAACGATATTTCGTTTCGCCGGCGATTTCGTTCCGTTAGAAAAAAAATTAACGACTCGGTAGGATTCGGATGCTTGAATCCGGCGAATGGCTTCGCTATTATTTGAATTTTCAGCTCGTTCATTTGGTCGAATAATTTCAACTATTCGGTCCAGGTATTCCGCAAATTTAAATCGATCCTATGCGCACGATCTTATTGGCTCGCTGGAACAGAGGAAATATAAAATTAGCGATGAAACGCTTTGATAATTGGGTATTAAAATCTTGCGATAACTGCACTTTGTGCGTTTGCCTCCTCCTCCTCCCGCCCCCTCGTGAAACACGTTGCTCGGTGCCAGTGTCCCTCCGTTTGAAAATATTTATGGTCGCGCGAATTTGTACCAGCAGCGACAATATTATTCGATACGCAATTTCATTCTTTAGTAAATTGATATTAAATTGAATTTATCTTATCCTTTCGTAAATTGCAAGCGAGATGCGTGCTGGATAGTTATAGAAACAGCTCGAAAGTGTAGTTTGAACTGTTGAAGTGTTGTACAAATATGTGCAAGCGAGTCACAACCATAATCGTACATTACATATTAGAAAATGCTTCTTTTTGTATCTTCAATAGAAGAATATTTATAACAGTATAACTAATATTAATATTATTATTCAATAATATTACACTACTACAATATACTTAATATTAATATTATTCAATAATAATAATAATAATCTTTTTCCCAAAAATCAAAATCTTTGTTGAAGTAGTCTTACTAAATACAAGGAATAAAACATTTCCTATTTTCCACACCGTATCTTAATAACAATATTTTGTTGTGTAGATGAAAAGATACATTTGTCTCTATACTAACTTAATTTTGATTCCGACTATTTAAATTGCTTACTTAATTATTCAATTATCGACAGGTGAATAAGATATATTGCTGTTACATTAGGAATAACGAAAGAACTGATGAGTTTGCAAGAAATTGGAAGACTTGTCTCGTTAAATTGACGAACAAAGCTCAAAATTAACATAAACATCGTTGACAGTATAGTTGTGAAAATGGTCCGCCGTCCGATGTTTAACCCCTTGCACTATAATGACGAGTCAGACTCGTGATAAAGATTCCACGCAAGACCTAGTAAATTAATAAATTATTAATTTCTTCTAAATCGAATTCAAATTTAATTGTTCTGTTATTAAGGTTGAGAAACGGAAGTAAATAAAGGTAATACAAAAGACAAAAATTACGTAGTCCTATCAAGGACAGGATTAAGGACAAATAATTGCTAATTAATGCAGCGTGGAAGGAGTTGTAATGCAGGGGGTTAATGCATAGAAAATGTGGATACATTTACAATGCATGCTCGTCAAACTCAGTGTGCCAAATTATCCCCGTACTTCTTTATAAACTGAAGCATTTTCTGTTACGTACGCCAAACACGAAACTTTGAAATCGGAACAATGGTGAGTCAGAGAAGGCCATAGGTCCTGAGGAAGATAGTCTACTAGTGCGGAAAATTCGCAGGGTGATTTACGGATTTAGAGAGCCAATAATAGCGGACCATAACGTATCACGGCATTCTGGCGGCATTGTGTTTGCGTTCGGTGTTCCGTTTCGGTGTCTTCGCTAATCAAGTTGCGTTCGCTCGACTCAACACCCGCTACGCAAGTCCCGCCGGTAAAGAAAGACGAGTCGCACAGCGTCTCGTCACATGCATGTTAGCGAACCAAGTTAGTTGTGTATCGGTAGCTGGCAACATTTCACGGGAAACTTCTTACACGCGAACGAGCAGTTTCCAGCCGGCTCTCGGGCCGGCGAGTGTGCGCCCGCTGTCTTCGGGCTTTGAAATTACAAACGCGGCGACGGCCTGTCCTCTCTCGTTACGATCTTCGCGACCAGTTCACGCTATCCGGACGCGTGCGCCGGAAGTTGAAGTTCGCGGCGCTCGAACAGCCGCGCGCGCGAGACATACATATCCAGTTACAAATAGCGAAAGTATCCTCACACCCCCGTGCTCCGCGAGTTCTCCGACTACGTCTGTCGGAGTTTTACATGGTAATGCGTTGGAACGGAACGAACGAGCGTCGCCGTAACGTTACTCCTCTCGCGGTCCGTAAAGGTGTCGCTGATTTCCCCTGCGAGAACCGTGGTAACGAAACCGGGCATGTTTACGGAAACTTGGATTTTTTCAACCGGACCGAACATGGATGCCGATTTTCTAGTGGGAGTTACAGCCTCTTAACAATTGCTCCTCGATGAATGGATGAACGTAGTGAATTCGTTAGCACTAAAAACTACCAAACATCAAAATTGCTTGGCATAATTCTTCGTTTTCGTTTTAATGGCGATAACTCTGCGTTTTCCTCTGAGTAAGCTATTCATAATTTGGAAAGATTTAAATGCTTTAACTACTATGTAAAACACGTCCAACATCCGTGGTACTATGAAAGGATATGATGATCTACGGAGCGGAACATAGCAAGGCAACATGCGTTTTTCAGCAGAAAAATTTCCTTTCCTCTAAACGTAGTGACCTCTGGCAAGCAGTGAAAGGAATGCTAATTAGAATGTGCACGTGGATTAAAAAAAGATCGTGTAGGTTACTGAACCAATTTAGTCAAGGAAATCAAATTTGACAGTTGTTTCTGATCGAGTAGATCCTCTACTACTTTCTTACACTGCTTTTGACGGTTACAATAATTATCCATAAAGATTTAACAGTCTCGTCATAGATAATTCTTATATTTTAAAGAAGATTATTTCCGCTAATTATGACGATTATTTATTAGTAATCGCAAGGCATAAAACGTCATCTTTTATAATAATTTAATTTCGTTAACCCTCTTAGTATCGGCCAAAACAGTCTGTATCTAAGCAAAATGTTTAAAACTCGTTTGACGAAGTTTGATAAAGTTTCGGAAAGAAAATGTAAGAATTTTGAAAAGCCTGAAACATAACAAATTCAAAAAGGGAGGAGAAATAAGAAATGAAATTGTTGTTTAATAAAAATATTAAGAAAACTATCTTTTCACCAATAGCCAATAACGATATATCGTTGTTCGGTACTAAGAGGGTTAAATATCCTTTAAAATTTAACTACGACTAGCTTTTATGAGAAGAAATATCAGTTTACTGTTTCCTATATCAAATTTTTGATAATATCTGTTTCTTCTGGTCTGTAATAAGGGCCTAATAGTGCCTCGACTACTTTCGAATCCAGCCGGTATCATTACCGTAGGTCGTCTGCACGGTTTCGATTCAGAGTCTGGGGAACGACAGCGTGTTGGGTGTTTCCGAACCGTTGCGCGTTTACCGAGCGATTCATCGGCGCTGCAATGAGCGCGAGTGCACGACGACAATTACGCCGGAGTGTGTCTAGGAAATAAGTGCCGAGAGGGGTAAGCGCAGCGAGGTGCGCGTCTCTCGGCCGAAGAATCGCAGCGGTTTCGCGGGCGTGTTGCGGAGGACGAGACCCCTCCAGGCCCGCGCGGGCCCCCGAGCCCCCGAGCCCCCGGGCCTCTCTGCGCCCCGCCGATCTAATTCGGCTTTTCACTGCGAGCATCCCGTGCAGCGACGCGGCCTTTATCTTCGCAGCACGTCAGCCATAACCGGTCCCGTACGACCGTCGGCGGAACGAAGTTCGCGTAATCACAACAGAGAGGCGACAACTAATGTGCTTAGCGTAATACCCGGCTGGGGATTTCGAGCATGGAAACGAGAGAGAGAGAGAGAGAGAGAGAGAGAACCAGTCGAAGCGTTGCCGCTCGTGCGGCGCGAGCTGCATCGAAAGAGCGCGTAAGAGAGATCGCGAGATCGCGAGAGGAGAGCTCGATACGCCGCGGAGAGGAGTGGCGGCGGCCGTGGAAGGCACAATCTACTCACGAATACGAATTAATAATCGATGCGTGCCCGGCCGCTGCACTTGCACGGTGCCCCCCAGCCAGCCAGCCAGCCAGCCGACACAGCGCGCACTCCGTTGAGGATGCACCGACCAAGACAGCGCCGCCGAGCAAACCCACACTCGCCGACCGACCGTTCGTTCGTTCGGTGTGTGCATGCTCCACGCGCTTATCCCGCGAACTAACTTCGTCGATTCCCCATGGTCACTTGCCTATCGAGTTTCGAACGGCCGAACCTGGAAGAGGGCTCGGCTTGGCTTCTGTTATTCCGTATTGCGGGGAACCTGGCCCGGCTCTGCGGGGTGGCTCGCGCCCAACCCACTCCCGCGAACATCCTCCGTAACAAACTGCAACATTGCTAACTAGCTGTTCTTACCCGTCATGCTCGAGTTAGGACCAGACGGAAATTGTCTTTCCTTGCTTTCGCGGTTGTTCCTAAGGGCTTTGCGTTGCATCGCGGTTATCGGACCGGCTGCTGGTTTAGAATTATAAGGAACTTGGCCGACTATGGGAATCCATTTCAAGAAGCAGGTTACCTCGAACCCCCTCTCCAAATCGGTCCCAGATATGTTGTAACCTCGATTTTTTCTAAAAACTGTTTCGTGTGGCAAATCGTTCCAACGTTCGTCCGACCTTCGTTCGATCTTCGTTCGATCTTCGTTCGAGCTTTATGTAATTACCTGAGTACTTGGGTATCCATGTCCCCTTTTATCACTTGCACGTCATACATAATTTATGAACCCTTTGCGCTCGAGTGGCAACTCGAGACATTGATGATAATTCTTCTACCGCGTTCCATGATTATTTTGACATTATCAGTCTTGTTTATGTTTCAAGCAAAATGTTAAAAGTGCAACTGTCGTACGAGTCACAATAACCCTAAATAAAACCTTTGGTGTACTGAAGTTATTCCAAATTATACATTGAAGAACTTTTTGCAAATCGAAGTAAAATTGAATTCTTTTGTTATCAAGCTCTAGGTGTGCTAGGAACGTAGACTAGGAAAATTATTGAGGATAAAGAAGTGTTAATCAAGTTCATTAATTTCTTGAAACATTATTCAGAATTCATAAGACATTTCTTCCTCGTGATTCATCGTTCACCAGTATCAATGAATTAGTAAATGATCTTATTTCTCAACTATTGCTGCGTGTAATGGATGCTGATGGTTTCTGGTTAGATGTAAAATGAGCTCACCTCTTAATGCATTAAGGGGGGTGAACGAGTAGCAAGATATCAAATAATGATTACAGACGTTTGCACTGTCCCGTATTTCTCAAGGCTATATTACAAGAAAGTGTGTATCAGACAAACTGAAAGACGGTATCGCGTCGCAGTCACGCAGCGTACAATTACACCGCATTATCCAAGCCACGAGCTGGGCGGACGAAAATGAATTCGGGGCAATTTGCATGGTTGATTACACCACTTGTTCGCGTCATATTTCCATGGCCAAGGATCGCTGAGATTCACGAGCGAAGATATTGAGAACGCGACCCGTTCTCAAATGTCTCATTCGAAATTCTTCCGCGGCTACGCAAACAAGTAAAAGAGGAAAACAGGAGAGGAGGGACGCGGAAGGATCGCAAAAAGAGTATTACTTATTCGTAAGAAAGGTAGAGAGTAACGCAAACAATAAGCGGTCCGCAAGAATGGAAACGGAGCTTTGTGTGCCCGCCCGAAAGGAAGTCTTCGAGGATCGTGAAAGCAGACATTTGTTTTTCGTCATAAAACGGCAGCGCGGAATCAGAAGAAAAGGCAACCGCCGAGGAAGGCAACGAAGATATTGTCGTCAAGGGAGACGAAGCATTTTCTAATTGCATTATAAACTGTCAAAGGCCGGGCCTCATAATTGGCTTCCGTTCGTGCAATTTGCATGTCTGCCCGGCGCGGCCCGCTTTGTGCTAATGATCAACCATCGGCCGCGCGTGCACTCTTAGAAATCGAAAACTCCCTCTTATATTTCTGCAGCTTGTTTCTGCGTTAGTGAATTGACTCGCGGGCAAAAGGGTACCGGCCAGCGTAGATCCGGAAAATAGAGAGAGGAACACACACCTAATAGGGAGCGCACAGCCCCGGCCGAACTAAAATGAGTCCTCTCCTACGTTCTCGCTCCACCTACAACCGCGTTCATTGAAGATTGCTCCAATGATTATCAATGCTCTGCTCGATTCTCTATGTACGACTCGCGTTATCGATGTCCGCTTTGTTAATGTTTTCTTTATAAGCGGCGGTGCTATTTATTTTTAACGATACTTTGAAACCTTAATGGAATTACGGTGACCGCGATGGTCTCACGTAATTTTAAACAAGTCATCATTAATACACCTCAAGGTAATGATTTAAAAATTCATGTAATTCTGTATTGATTTATCATGTTTGCGAACTCTCGATGTAAATTTTCAAATGTGTATTAATTTGGAAATATGTAATATTTACTGTAACAATAATTCACAGTAATTAACAGTTCGGTTTATATGAAACTAACTTTATGCAGTATATAATGTAGATGTTAGCTTGCTAGCTTAATTTTTACCTGTAGTATAGTTTTTAAATATTCACGATAATATGAACAGTCAGTTTTATAAGTTTTCATTTTACATAATTTGTAATATCCATATCACGTTGCACATTACTGTATATCCTAAATATCTTTTTGTTCGAGTCGTTAGTAATAATAATTGTTACTGCAATGCTACAGTTACAATAGAGAAAATCATTTTGAAAACTGTTTCACCAACGAAGAATTATTTTCTATATTTTCAACTTATTTCGTCTCACACCCGTGTCCCGTTACAAATTCCTCGATGATAAAATGCGGCTTGTTAATCTTTATATAAAACTGTATAGAGCGCTACTTATATCGCGGTATATATTTTCGGCAATTTATGTAGTGCTCGAAATCGTAAATTAAAAAAGATCTATGGTGGCTCTCACGTTCGATGAAAGCGTATGAGTAATGGGATCCAGCGTGTTTCGAGAATGAATAATGTGTTACCAGTTTACAAAGGACTGCTAAAATTCTATCAAATTCCTTTCATTCCTTTTTCTCTCTCGACATATATTAAATTGTCGCTGAATTGTCGCTGGCGCGAAATCGAAAAGGAAATTATATTTCTTTGGAAATAATTATCATCGTTCGTCGTTCCTATTTCAAAGCTTTGCATTTCCACGTCGCGATTTCATAAATTATAGCTTGCGGACAATTGGTACGGTCGCGTAACGCTGGCGAAAAATATTTCTCTGTTTAATCACCTAATTAGGCGTGCTGCACTTTCTTTCCGTGCAAGGCCAGACTCGGTGAACAACACCTTCCATCCTTGTTGTTACAAAACCACGAAATTCCGCAAGACTTTGAAAGATTGATGCGCGATCATAATAGCTCATTACCGCGCGCAGTCGTAACGCATAATTGTTCCCCGGCCGGGACAATGCGGCGAATGAGATTCAAACGGAGTCTTGGTGCGCCGCGGCAACCGGCGCAAATCCGACTAACAATAAGATGGGGAACTCAAACAGAATTTAAGCGACGCGAACAATGTGAATTTTGACTTGATGGGCCGAATAAAGTTGTGTCGTTGATGGCGAAGGAGCGAGGACGGCTCTCCTCGAATGCCGCGTTCCGCGCGTCGTTTTCCCAGTCCGTTGAATAGGAAACGAAGTTTCCTCGAAAATGCCGTTCTTTTCTCGGCCAATTAGCGGCGGATATCGGCGACCGTTGTACTTGCGCGCCACGCCGATTCCGTTACGATTCATTTAACGTCGGCTGGGGGAATACGATCCGAGGATTTTTCACGCGTGCGAATCGGCGGCCGCCGCCGCGATTTTTGTGCTCGGATCGAGAAAGTCGAAATGCCCGGGGTTTATTATTTATAGACGTAACACACGCGCGAGAGAAAGCGAACGGCTAGTTAGTTCGGTCTTGGTCCGGTGAGTTTACGATGTCCAACGACGACGTCGTTGTACTTTCGAACGAGCTAGATTTTCGAGCATGTCCATCGATTGGTGTTTCGCGCGGGAAACACGTTACGATACTCCCGTTACGCAATCCTGCTATTTCCTTTCCATCTCCGATCTATTTTCTCCCTTTTTCTCGTTACCCGAAATCTGTCCGTGTTCTTTGAAGCGTACGCTTGCCGCGAGCTAAATCAATCTGTGTTAATCAATGCGTAATCTGTTGCGATCTCCGCTTGGCGGTCAGGATTGTTGAGGTTTCAACGTATCTTTTGTATCGACATCTTTCACATTTTCTACTATTTTAGCGTGCGCGTGATCGTTCCTGGTTTGTGCTCGATCTGGTTACATATCTATGGCTAACTATTCTATTAGGTTGATCACTCTATTGCTGTAAAATTTGGTCGACAAGGAAGTCGGATAATTTATATACAGTACGTAGAGGAGTATATTAACGCGATGGCTGTCACGTTGATAATGTATGGCTGACACAATTTTACGTCTATGTGAGAAAATTTGTTTTTCTCATAAATGAATTGAAAAACCTATTATCTTTATAAACCCTGCATTTCTTGCCACTTTTTTGGAGGTGATCGACGTTATAAAGAAATCGGGGGAACGGTTAATTAAGTGATGTAATTAAAGAACGTTATCTACGTAAAGTGGTTAAGTGAACAAAATTAAAAACTGGGAATTCTTTTATTTTCTATCGTCCCATGTAATAATTATATTTAAAGAAAAATACATTTTAGCCATTCTCTAGTAGACTAGTCCTTCTATCATCTAACAAAACATTCAAGTTATTTTTCCAGTTTCAGAAAAGTTGTCGCACTTCAAAAGGTGTACGAACATTTTGTGAACCACTGTACATATAATTGCTAAAAGACCGATAAAATTAGATTGAATAGATTCCATCGTTGTATAGTTTAATGGGTAGTATATATTATGAGCCTGGACTAATTAGAGTAAGCTAGACAGCCATTATGAACATCAGGTTTCCTTATGTCACTTTTTTCGAAAGCCAAGCTTTATTACTCATGCTTCCATGACGATCATAACTTGATTATGATAATAGCTGTATCGTAAGCATTCGGATTTTTATGCAAATTCGCGTTTTTGTTGGCTAATTTAATTAACGCAATCAAGGTAAAGTGGAATACTATTGTCTTCATAAATGCTTGATTTTTAGTCAATTAAAAGTGAAATACAGCAGATTTTATAATTTCTTATATAATGGCACGTAGAATTATTTAAATGATCTAGTACCGAGCTACTACCAATCTAAAGCGGTGGTAAACATGACTTTTAGTACTGTTTTGACTCTTCCGACTAATAATAATTTTAACAGAGTGCTGTGATATTATCTAACAAATCAGTCCCTATAACATACTGAAAATGATGTTGGTCCAGTTTTGAGACAGTAATAAGTGCGTTCGATCACAGTCGTGATAACCTTTTAAAAATTGGATCAAACTAGCTCAATTTTGTTAAGATGTTAGAAGGAATAGTTTATTAGTTCGTAACTTAGTCTTAATTAAAGTAACTTTTACGTTGTTACTCGAATCGAAACAAATAATTAAGAAAATACTTAGTACAACTCAGTTAAATGAAGCCACCTGCAATGCTGTGAATAATTATAAAATCAACATAACTTTTACATTTTCACCGACATTTAAATAAAAACAAGAAGGAACGCTATATTTGTATATTTCCATTTTATATTATTTTTAATACAGAAATGTACGGTTCAGTTAAGTTTTTGTTTAAATATAATGAAACACGCAAAGATTAATTTGACTCTATAATTGTTGATATCAGGCTCTGCGCGTTACAAAATTTCGTTATCAAATGATCGGCGTAGAATTGCTCGTATCTTTTCTTTCGCGAAGGCATGCCGCAATTTCACTCGCGATCGCCAGTGTCCGAGAGACTTCCGGCAAACACCGGCAAGCACCGTGGACGCAGGCGAGAGACGGAAGCGTTAAATCGGGTCCACGTGTGTGCCCTGGGGATGACGAGAGAAGTACGGTAGATGCACGGGCGGATAAGACTGGACAGAGAAAGTTCCGTTGCATTAGCTGTTCGGCCTCGAAGAGTTTCGGGTAACGGGCGTCTTTACGCGCCTACGCGTACGCACACTGCTCCGGTGCATTATGCAAATAGGTTGACGCCGGTGAATGCGAATTCTCTGGCGCGTCGTCACCGTTTTCCAACGCGACCCGTCTGACGGGACGAGTATTACGAGTAGCTATCCACCACCTGGCTGTGGTTTCTAAATGCCCAACTTCGTTCATCGCGCCAATTAATGTTATCCACATTCCTGCGAGGAGCCACTAATTAACGCCTTCCGACCAGCCCACAGTTGCCCGCCCGCTCTCCCTCGCTGTTGCTCGTTACTCTTTACCCTGTCTGTTGTTTCAGTCGACTGATGATATCGTTATTATTTTCGCGACGGCTCGCAGAGGACAGGAACCGTCGCACAGCACAGCACAGCAGAGCACAGCAGAGCCTGGCTGGCCTCTTTGTCGTTCCGAACGTTTTCTGTCCACCGTCGTGGCAATTCATCGCGAAATTTCCATTCCGATGGCTAGCTCTGTAATTACGTTACTCCCGGCGAAACGGAGTCGGACTCCTTTGCTACGGATCCCCGCTGTCTTCCACTCGTCTCTTTAGATGTCTTTATACGAGTGATATAATGATCGGGCGAACGCTGGGCTAATTAATATCGACTTTCGACGAATTTGTTTTTCCACTCGCAATATGCTCGTGTGAATCGAATTCGGTTCGTCAAAGGAAAATCTGGGGTTCGTCAAGGGGATAAGAATGCGCGAATAGAGACGTTATAACGTACAGATATGTGAACCGTTTTAATGTCATTTGATTGACGTTTCGACGTTTAAGACACGTGGAAACGTTGTTGATACTTTGTCGTGCCATTTTCTGTACAGTTACAATGCACAACATTTATTTCGATAATAACCAGTTTGATTGCTTTCATGCATAAATTCTGATGACAAGAAGATAGATTTTTACATTTTTGTTCTTAAAAGAACGAGGTAACAGTCATACTTAACAGAAATCACTATCACGAGTGAAACTCGTCAGAGTACAGCAAAGGTGTAAGATTTTATATACTAATAGCTTTTAGTACAATTCCTAGCAAATAATATTCGGAATATCTTTTTAAAAGAGAAATACCAGTTTTAAGTTTTCGTTATAGATTCAGATAAAAATGGTTAAAAAGCAGGTAATTCTTATTTTGCTTGGTCATTTCAAGTAAAAAATTCTGTTCGCAGGCGTCTACGTTTTATCGTTAATTAACAAATCGTTTGGAGGCAAATAGTGTAACATGTTTCGTTGTTATTCAAAAGACAATTATCGAGGTTCTTTTATGAACAGCTCAGTGATTGGAAAGTCTATTGATAGTCTTCCGCTAAATAAAGTGTTAACATGTTAAATAGTGACAGATATTAGAATCCAGAGAGGTTGAAGACTCCGTTGCAGTTGATCGAAACAGCTATCAATAATATTTCGATTTTAATGCATCATTAAATAATGATACGTTAAATAAAATTAAATGATAAATTTAATGTATCATTATCTCCATTTCACTTAAATGGACCACGGGGATAATAATAAATGGAGTGCGGCAATTTTGTATGCGTTTACTTGTCAATTCTTACCATCTGATTATACGTCGTCCGTTCGTTCGATTTTTTATCTTATTTCGTTGTCCACGCATCTATCTTGTCCGCAGTTTTGGCAGGGCACCGCAATATCTAAACGCAACTACACTCCGGTATAGTTCTCAGGATCGTTGCGTTACCTTCTAACTCGCGCCGAGCTAACAAGGTAATGCGAGCGTGAACGAGGTTGCCTCGCAATGGAAAAGAAGTGCATTTCGTTTCCTCAGATTCGCGTTAAGTCGCGCAGAATAACGAAAAGTTATTATAAAATTCTCGATGCTGAGGCACGGCACGAGCATCTATTCATTCTGAAATGAATGGGACCGCTGTGCGTGCATGTCGAAGACACGAGTGTCGCGTACCTGACGGAAACGATGCCTCCAACGAGCACATGGGAACTTTTAGATGCTGTTGCGATTATTAATATCTACGTATCCCGCTTCCTAATACAGTTGCTCATGAAAGTATTCGCATAGCTTTTAAAAAGAAATCATTTTTCGAGGATAGGATCGTAGGTACTATAGTTCACTGCACAATAAATGTTTAGTAGCATGAACTTTTATGTTTTACTTTAAAGTAATTGCCACGAAATAAATGTTACTTCAGAATTGTTATCAATTAAATACAAAATAATTGTTAAAATTCAATCTTTATAACAATAAGACCTCTGCGGTCGAATGGCGACTCTCAGGTGCCTCTAAAAATTATCATGACACGTTTTAAAATAATCTTTCCCAAATTTACTAATATTTAAAAAATTGTTAAGAGCTATCATCTGTTATATGAGTTATAAAATTCAATTTTATAATGTATAAAATGCTCCAGGTTATATAAAATGGAAACATTGTAAGTCCGAAGAAATATTTTGGATTTCCAGCTAAAATGGCCCCGACTGCTAAGGGTTAAGGTGTTAATGTAAAAGTTAACTGAAAGAAAGATATAATTCAGAAGATAACGGTTTACTAAGTAATCTATAGTTATATTTATAGAAGTTTACAGTTAAATTCGAGACCTGTTTAGGAACATCGGGTTAGAAGTATCAGAATTAGCGAAACTTGCGCTGTCTGAAACGGTAGGAAACGTATTTCTGTCGCGACAGTGGCTGAGTGAGAGAGAGAGAGGGAGAGAGAGAGAGAGAGAGAGAGAGAGAGAGAGAGAGAGAGAGAGAGAGAGAGAGAGAGAAGTAGTACAACGGCCGAGACAAATAGTCAGGTATGAAAGGAGCAGGAGATGGAAAAAAGGGGGAAAACGATGGGACGATCCGTGCGGAAGGGGAAACTGAGAGGAAGTGCAGAATGAGGGAAGAAAGCGGTCGACGGAGACGGAAAAGAAAGGGAGGCGCATGGCGCCAGAGATCAGACGATGCGAATAATTGAAATTTTCCAGTGCGAGAACTTAACTTCTCGTTTGAATGAGCCACGCGATGATGGCGCGGAGTGTGTACGTATCCCCCATCGATCTCTGTACCGCTCTCATCCATGCAAACATTCGTTGCGCCTCGTCAACAACCTGTCCTCCAATGTTCTCGACACGGACCAAGGAAATGTCTCGAGGAGTCCGGACTCTCGCGTAGCCGCCACAATGTGGAAACAGAAATGTGTTTAGATCAACCGAGGAATCGGAAAATTGGTGGTCTGCTTGTTTCTCAACGTTGCTCGCGTTTCAAAAATATGGTTTCTGGTGCCAGGCTTCTAGTTCCTATAAACTAGGATCGTAGGAATTAGAGACTTGGAGACAATGATCCTGGTACTAGCGTCCTAGGATTCTAATACTAAACCCTTGTTATTATAACGTCATTTCTTCATATTTATAAAAATAATACAATTTCAAGGATCTGTCAACAGTTGATCCACTTATTTAGATCTTTTCAAAATGAATTCTACGATATCCAACTTAGTCGTTCTTCATTTTGCTGGCAAATTGAATAGAAAACGACATACTGAGAAAATTAAAATAAATCAGAATCAGACGTGCTAATCACAGACAACAATTCTAACTAATTCTAAATTCTAATTCCAATTCTAAACTTAAACTAAGAATTTCTGAAAGTGAAGCAAACTTACACGGTATAAAACTATTTATTGTTCATTTAATGTGCCCGTCACATACACGCGCATGATTGTTAAATAGTTAAGAAAATCAACGCGTTCTTGAAATTTTGCTACGTGACAGTAATAATGTTCGATTATCTTCAACCAATAGAAAATATTAACAATGAAAAGAAATCTTTATCCTTAACTCTTGTTTGTTGCAATTGAAGTGGGGATTATTATTTTTCATAAAAACTCCACTTTCTTCATTTGCAACAGAAATGAACGAATAAAGTCTAGAATACTAAAAACCTCGAAAGAACTTAAGGTAATCTTTGTACGCAACAGAAAGACTAATGTTTATTCATCTCCCAGTCTGACAATTCACGGTGATAATGTTTATTCTGTATAAAATGTTCGCAGCATGAAAATAACGCTACCAAAGCGCTCGAGAGCTTACGAAAATTCGAATAGACGTGCAAACAGGTAGCATGTATCTGTCGACAAAATTTACGTGTTCGCATTCAAGCGGTAGTTTTATCCGCAAATGATTTGTTTTGCTATTATTGCGGTTAGAAATTGAATCGGCAACCGCGGCGTATTGTGTGCACCGGAATTTTGAACAGGAGCAGTAACGCCGGGGTTGCCTTTTGTACCACCGTGATTCGTAGACACGCGGGAGTTACCGTATTTTCGGCTCGAATTAGTGTATAGGATATTCCTAATACAATGCCCGGCCCATATAATTAATTGTTACCGTACACGGTTTTAATACATATAGTTGTACAAGGTAGCCAATGGCACTGCTAATTGCGAAACTTTACTCGGGTCTACGGTACACATTCACCTATCCCCCTCTGCCCCTCGTCGCACCCACACCGTTCACAAATATCACGATCTGACAATGGTGAAGCTTTTTACGATACGCGAAGTTTAATAGTCGCTATTCGCAACACGATCGATTGCTTCTTACTAATTGTATCACGAACTTGATTAACTTAATAAATCTCATGCGTGTTCCCATATTCGGTATAGTTACTTGAATCGCACAATCTGTATAAAATTTGTTACATTGCGTACAGGTGTGTGCGCGTTCCATCGAGAAATTAATTGAATTGAAAACGTGACAGCATGTTCCATCAGATAAATGTTCAGATACATCCACTGTGAAAGTTACAATTTCACCGATGATACGTGGAAACGAAATGAGTTTTTTTTTTCGAAGTTTTGTATCAATCTTCTCAATCCACCAATTTAGCTATCTTCTGTCAACAACAGTTACAAAATTAAGCGCGCAGCCTTGCCAATTTAATTTTCTTAACGCCATTAATTATTTATTCATCTATGACGAAAATATGATTGTAAGAAAAAAAGAAAAGTTGTAAAAGAAAGGAATGTTTTTAATATGCTTGCTTCTCCTAGATAGAAATTGGATCTCTTCATTCTCTATATACAAAAATTGAATTAATTTCGAAGAAAATCATTCTCTTCGTTGCTCTCGGCCCAAGAATAAGTCCGTCCATTCAAGTTGATGCATTCTCGGTAGGGAAATTCAAATTCTAATCAGTTTTCGTTTTTCCGCTGAATCCGGCAACGTCTTGGATCCGTTGAGCTGCGAATGCGCGTAGGTTATCCCGGTACGTTGTTGAACAGATATGTCTCGAATCAGCGTGTATCGATATCCGATACGATTGTCGGAGTAAGCCGGCGGAAACACGGGGAGAATCTGTTGAAGGCTGACCCTCTGAAACGATTCCAGGTTTCCCGAGCCGGGACGCCGAAAATCCGACCCTAAACCAACGCGCGTGGTCTCTTTCTTTCACAATGACCTACCTCCACCCTCGGGAAACGGCCTCTTGAACGGCACCGTAGTTTCGCACCGACGAGCGATTCGGCTCTCGTGCAACAGGTAGACGTGGCTACGGGCCAGCTGCTACCCCTATTATGCATAATTGCTCGAGGGGGAACGAGGAGCAGTGGAAGACTCTCTCATGGCAATCGAACACGCGTTCTCGCACTTTGTTTTACATTTTTTTCCCCTTCTTCTTTCTCTTCTTCTTATCCGCGCCGTCCTTATCCGCTATCATTCTCCCCCTATTCATGGATACACGCTCGTTCCGATCCGAGGGGTAGGTCAGCAAACCCGAGCGCGGCTCTATTGGAACAGCTTCCGCTTCGGTTACAGTTTGCTTACGCGACCCATTCGTCTTACCAATCAATGATCCGCTATGCTTGTCACGACCAACGTTTTTTTATCATCAAGACTCATCGCACTTTCTCCTGGGTCACCAACTGCTGCGGTCACTGCTATCCTCTTTAGTGTCTGTTCGTGTGCTACGGTTAACGCCTTCGCATAACTTTTATATTTATATTTCATTTTTATATTTATATATTATATTTATATTTTTTTATTTTTTATATTTAATTTATATTTATAAGCGGCTATATTTACTTGATCGGTTACATTTTGACGGCAAGAGAACAAATTGTTATCTTGACTTAAATGAACCGAATAACGATCATGCTTAAAGGGTTAACATGTCGGGTTATTTCTAACGATGAAACCTTTTACTTTTTTCCATAATGTCTGAGGTACACTAATTTAGCTTAGGTTCAATTATTTAGCTGACAATTTGTTTTAGGTAATTATAGATGATGAGAATCTTTCGTGGACGCATTGAAAGTGATTTTCCTCTGTCAATCCAAATGGCGTGAAATTTGCACGATTTTCGATCGCAGAGTGGTATTCGATGTCTCATACGAAACGTTTTCTTAGTACCTATTGTTCGATAAAGAATCAATAAAATCTAGTTTTCGTGCCTTCGTCGTTTTAATAAATAGCTGAAGTATATTAAACAGTATATTATTTCCATTTTTGTAGGAACTTTCATTACACTTTGTCTACCGATAAATAGATCGATCGAGGTTATCAATCAAGCCTACAGCGACCGAGCATCGCAGTGTCCAATTTAGCATCCCTGTTCGTACGCGGACCACGTTTATTTGTCGGTGTTTATCGTGTATCGGAATAAATATTACAAACGGGGACGTTTCGATATTATCACGTGCAAACAACGAGCACAAAGGGTTGCAATAATATCCAACTGTTTTGTCACCTCTTTATGAAAATAACAGATTGCTCATTGGTGGATATTCTTTCGAATCCGATAGGATTTTATTCGGAATGAAACGAACGAAACATTGGAAGCATTCCCGTATACGGACATCAAAAACCATATTAAAACTTTTTTAATCCTGCCCTCGCACTCGACGAAATTCTCCCATGCATATCTCGCGCAGTTTTTAAATAGATCGCCCGAAGTCGTTCCTGGGTTTCGTTGTCCCTCCCTCTTGCCCGAGCCCGACGGCCGTTCCCCAATTGCCGAGGAAAGTTTAATTGTTTGCATATTATTATAAACAGGTTTTTTTTCTCTTCGACCGAAGCGCCCGCCATTACCTCGCTTTTCGAAGCCGTCGAGAGGGATTTCGATGGTACACGCGCGCACTTCAATATGTCCCGTCGTCAATCAAATGTCGTCGATGGATTCTAGTGCGTTTGAAATATAATAAAATCGATCCATCCTCTGTGTCACGATCGCGGCGCAATGTGAAATGACGTAAACTTCCGGTGAATACCCCACGGTTCTATGTGTTCCATTCGTTCGTCAATTGCGAAATATTAATACTAGAATTACTTTACACGGAATCGGCGAACAACTCGCCAACCTCGTCTTTCTTTCCTTTTTTGCATGTTCAAGTTTCATTCGACTAATAAATATCATCGAAACGTTCAAAAACGTTGTGTTAAGTATTAATCATTGGATTGCGGATCTTTATGCAAAATAAAATATTTTTATGTTAATTGTAAGAAACAGAAACTAGATCAAAATGTAATTCTCCATCTAATAATGTCAATAACAGTTTTATTCAATTTTTTTTTATTGTTTCGTATAAAAGAAAGAAAATTGAAAAATAAAAAATGTAATGTCCTATTAAATAAAAATATACAGATAATTATGAAAATAAGCCAAAGGCACAGCAACTAGTCTCACGTCATTGTAGCCAGCTCCACTACTCTAGTCATTGATATATTGCGTCCTTCATTTCTCATAATATTGTTTTTGAAAATTATATGCTAGTTAATATTGATTTTTCGCGGAATATAAAATAACATGATTTTCTATGAAACTTTGTTACTGAGACAATCGTCTTTTGAATGTTAGTCGAACACTGAATAGAAATGCATAGAAGTACATACATCTAGAAGAAAGGGATATGGTATGTCATGATCAGATAAGGAAACTCATGACTAACCAATACTACCGATCAGTTTGATAAATTTTCATACTCGATTCTCTTTTTATACAGTCAGATTTTTAAATGTAGATAACAACCGTCTAGACATGGTACTTTTAAACATTGTAGAATGTGAATTGGAACTTCTGATATACAGAGTGTCCCAAAAGTTACTTCCAATCGGGCAATGAGGGGTTCCTGAGGTTATTTAAAGCAAATTAATGAAAATGTTCTACGAGGCTTCGATTACAAGTTGTTAACGAAAAATAATGACTAATAAGAAGCGAGTTAGACGGCCGAACCAACAAAAAAAGCTCGCCTCTTATTGACAATTGTTTCTCGTTAAAACTCAAAAGCGATGCCTCGGAGAAAATTTAATTTTGACAAGTAAACTCATTAATTTTGAATTATTGAATAAATTTTGGGTTAAATAATACTGGTTTAAGTATTTTAAAGTTCATTTGATTTTAAATTGAAATTTTATTTAAGTTTAAGTTTTAATTGAATTTGATAATGAAAATTTTGTTATTGAGATTAAATTGTTCTTAGGAATCAATTGGATTGCGAAAAGTTGTGAATGAAGCTAATAATTCTTGTGGTTGATTGAATTTCTACGGAACGGAGATAATCTATTGTTGTTGTTGGAATTGCGTGCAGCGCATCGTCTTCCGTAATACCCGCGGAATTTACACAACTGGGCCTTGTTCCGTTAAGGTAATGACACGACTCCGGTTCACAGCGGAAAGATTGATGCGCCGGGTCGGATTGAAGCAGTTTAGTATAACTAGATAGACTTTCGGGTAAACTATAACTACGATGCATAACAAGTTGAATATGATTAGCCTTGTGTGTATTTCAGTTTGTTTCGTAGGAGGGTGTTCATCGTGCAGAACACGTGGTGGTAACATAGTACGTGAAATTATTGAATCGCGTTGTATTATCGTGCTTTCTGCATTTACCTCGTCTAGGGTCCTTCGTGGGCAATGAAACCTGTATAATATGCACGTGTTCCTTATTACATTAACATGTATCGATCCTTTGCGGACCGTTTTCTTCCTGTATATTGTATTGTATTTTCTAATCTTGATCTATGAATTTCAAATATTTCTTCACGTTAGAATCTCTTTGTAATTTCATTGCCAGATTAAGCTTTGATTCAATTTTGCTGCAGTTTGTATTAAAGTTGATTATTAGACACCGAAAGAGCGATTCCTTCAATGTTTGGAGCAGTGCGAACGAATTTGTTAAATCGTCAGAATTTTGCTTCCACACTCCACCAGTTACACGAGACCTTGCGTCAGTTATTTTTGGAATCGCGTCGACCCTTGTTTAGAAGCCATGTAAGCGTGAGAAACGCGACAAAATGAAAACATTGACAAGGGTTTCAAACAATTACAATTTATTTTTAACCACTCCGAAAAATCGATTCAAGACAGAAATAGGTGCTCGTCGCTTCGTGTTCTTTCAAACTGCAATTATCAAATCGGGGTTAATGATACTTTCTGATATATTAGACAAGTTCACGTTTCTAAAATGCGAGAGGAAAACCTCTCTTGAGTTTCTGACATACAAACAAAAGGTTTTGTTCATGTTTCTAACGTATGAGAGGAAAACATCTTTTGCGTTTCTGACATGGAAACATAAGGTATTGCATTTCGTACATGCTCTACTCACACACGTTGAACCTGCTGTAGTCGTTAACACGTTTCTTCAAAGTCTACGCGGAGGCCAACGTATCCGGAAGGAGACCTTAAAAATATGTTAATAAATATTGATAAATAAAATTGTAAACGATCACGGGAGAATACTCAATTAAATTTGATCACGGAGGTCCCGCTGTTCGAGTGTTCGAGGATATAGCGATAAATAAATATACAAACGAGTATATCGTCCGACCAAGTATTTTCAGCCGTCTGATGTCACAATCGCGAAATCACGCGCGCGCGCACCTGTCAAACCTTCGAAATCGTTGAATATTTTGGACGTTCGCGGATTCGTTCGATCCCCGATCCGTGTGAATCGATTGCCAGACAATTTGAAACAAACGGTCGACAACTCGCGGAATGGTGGAAAGTAGCGAATAATTCGCGGTGATAAAGCTGGCCTCCGGTGCTAACGAATTCGTCGCACGACGGCCGTGGATTGCCGGGGTTTTAATCGATCTTCTATCAGCGATTTGCCGTGTACGCGACCGTTCATATTCGACACTCAGCCAGTTTCTCGTCTACCTGCAGTTCAGCGGGAAAGGGATAAACAGGGTGCGCGCTGCAGTTATCCCTAGCCGGTTTTACGAGCGGCACTCAACGCGTTCGAAACAGGCGTCTCTCCGTGGATGCAGGGCCGTAAAACTTAATTGCCGTTGCAATCCGTACATACGTATGTACGTGTATGTGCTTCAGCACCATGTACTCTGCTGCCTTTATGTACACGAGCAAGCCGATCCATCGAGCCCTGGTATATTCGTCATACGGGAGCACCGTGTCTTTTGTCTGTGTCGCGGCGGCGCCCTCGACCCTTCACCTTCCCTCCGTCCCTTCTGTCTTTCGTCTTTGCAGTAGCTTTTCGCCCAAGGTAAACGTTCCGCTCCTAATCACGTACCCGACACCGACCGATCGCTTCCTTGATGTTACACCCGAAGAGAGAAACGTTTGCAACAAAGATAAATCACTCGGGATTCTATAACGAATTCTTTTCAACAGCACATTTAATCCAATAACGTCTCTCGAGATTGTTACATAAAAGGAAGTTATTGAGCTGCTTTTCAGTACAGCGCAGTCATTAGAAAGCTTATTTAGGCTACCGGTAGCTAAAGTGGTAAGATGGTGATGCACTCTGGAGGTTGGAAATAAGCGTTTACTTTGCTTCAGGTTTTCTTAAAAAAAAAAAACAACGTTAATACGCTTCCAAAAGTTTCATTCTAAATTCTGGAAACTGATGAAGTTGCTCCATGGGAAACTTGAAACTATGTTTATCTAGCTGTGGCGTATTAAAAATTGCGAACAGAGTGCAGAGAATTTGCGTAGCGGGGTGCTTGCCTTTGAAAATGATTTTTAGGACGTACTCAATTATGACGTTCGCGTTCCCATTCGGTGATTATAATAAACATCACGAGTGGGAACAATATGTTTTATTATATGCCGACAAATACCCGGTGTCTAGTATCGCGAGTTTTATGTTTGCGCGATGAGCGAAATTGAGATTATTCCGGATTCCAGTTTGAAGTGGGCAAGAATTAATGTTTGCATGCCATATTTTGAATTTCAAGAGTCCATAAATTTCAGAACGATATTTCCGCTGGAAATTCTCTGCGAGAATTTCTCTTACTGCCAGTATTATATTTGGAATTCTGATACCGGCGGAATCTTAACGGATCTTATTTCGTTAAGAAGTAAATTTCATTTTTGACATAACTGTCAGCAAGTCGGAAAACAATTTTCGCCTGCGAACGTTGCGACGCCGTTTACTTACACTGCGAAATTGATTTACGAACAATCGTAATAATTTATGGACGGTGGAAAAAAAAACAGTCCGTCATCGATTTTCAATAGAACCATGTTTTTCATTCCGTTTTTGATTTTTATTAGATTTTCTGCTAGGCAGTCGTCGAACGTCAACGAAATATTGTCATTTTTAAAAATCACTCCAGGTTTAACTAACAAATTAATAGCCGACCATAACACGGGAGAAACATTTGTTGCTCGAAATATTCGACAATTTTCGGATGTATGTTAACTTTTCGAATTAACACGTTGATTGCCGAACCAGGAGATTTATTTGGCGAAACAAAAAAACTGAGAAGCTAAAATTTATCATCGCGATTGCTTTTTCCATCTCCTCGCATTTCGCAGATGCTAATCAAATTCGGTGAGCTCAATACAACTACATTTTGCCGTACATCAGCACGCAAATTCGTGGTGCTGTGCGAACAGCGTCGGTGTTCAAGAGAAGAACGTGCTAACACTGTAATATTATAGTAACCCCTCTGATCAAATTAATAGACGTAGGCTTTTCTTTTATACATGTAAATAAAAGCATTACCCAAATTTGCATTGTCTAAATTTGTTTTTCTGCGTATTGGACTATTTTTTATTTTTCGTTTAGACAATTGAGTCTGACATTTTCATGTATTCGTTTCACGGTTTCATATTGTAACTCTGGAAACGGTCAATCTAAGTAAAAAATAACTACAGTGGGTTAAAAACATAATAAGATACATTTTCAAACATTTTAAATCATGTGTTCAAATATGAAACGTTAGAAAAAAAAATGTTAAAAATATTAGAAAGACTAGGCAACTGAATTATAAAGATACTACAATCCAAGTTATCTTAACAATAGATTTGGTTTCTAATTAATACATACGTTAGTGAATAATAACACTCCCTACTTCTCAAAATCAGAAAAATGTGACACATTGCGATGAGAAAGAACAAAATAAAAATCGTCTAATACTCCGTTTCTTGTTAATGAATGTTGCTCATGGTGTTCTACTCAGGGGCAGTGAAAGAAACATCCGCAAGACGTTTCACTGACACATCGGCAAAGGTATATCTTTGAACAGTAACGTATAACTTATGTGTAACTAACATATATCGTTTGCGCAAACGATAAATGTCACGTAGAAGCGTTTCGGATCTGGAAACGGCGCTAATAGCGTCTAACGAACGAATCAGCCGCGAAAGCGTAATTACTATGATTCTCGGAGAAAAAGAGGATACGCTGTCGGATCGAGAATAATACTCCAAACACAGGCGAGTGTAGTCACGTTCATCGCGTTAAAACCGTCGCCTAACCTGTGTATCCATAAATTATTCAGGGCGTTCGTCGAAGATCAAAGGATTGCTCAGGTCCGCCATTCTGTAATGAGTTCCATTCAAATACTCCTTCATTATCGAGGTCGTCGTCGTCGCCGTTCCCGGAGTGTTTGTCTTTCCCTCCTCCGGTCGTTCTTCCCCCGTTTGCCTGACACCCTCTTTGATTTTGCCGGCACTCGTTTCGCGGGACGCTTCGAATTGCGAGAGGCGGGCGGCCACCGGTATCCGCATACGTGCCGCGGCTCCCAATGCACATCCTGGGACACACAGTTCGGCCATCGGATCGAAGGATCGGCGGGGAACTGTGCACGGGGCGCCTCGGTGTCCGGATTGGTGGTGGCGTGGTACGTTGCCGACGAACCCGGGGGCTCCGGGGGGGTCCGTGGGGGTGTGTGCGTCGTTTAAAAAGCATAGTCGAATGCTGCAAAATAGGATTTTGTCTCTCTGTTTCCTTCCAATCTATCCGGGCGCGGTGGCGCAAGTGGTTCCCCTCAGTCGTCCCGGGGCCTCTTTCGTCTGCTCGCGCAACAGCGACGAGATTTTACGAGGTAAACGCAGCCATTTCAACTACCATCACCGGTCCTGGTGATTCTCCGAGCTTCTCGATCGTTGTTTCCACCCCCGAATCCGTGAATTTGATTAAACGGAGCCAGTCGAGGGTGTATCTACCGGTCGTGTACGACGCGCGCGCGCTCTCTCTCTGTTTCGTCCTCGATAGCGGCTCAGTCGAACGTTGCTTCAGCTATCCTGATTAATCGTGCCTTCCCGTGCATTTCCTCCTTCTATCCCCACCCCCTTGCCTGCTTCTTCCTCTCCGCCTCGCCCAAATCGACGCCCAAACCCTATCCGACCACCTTGCGGCGCCCCCGTTTGCCCGCTGTTTTCCGACAAAACTGCATTAACGGATCTCTCGCGCCGCCTCCTGCGGCTCCCGGTTATCGCATCCGGAAAAGAAACTACTTTGGGAATCCGCAGAATCTGCCACGCAACGCGATGCCGCGCCACCATCCTTCCACGAAATTTTCGCCACGTTTTATACCGCCTATCCGCGCACGCCCACGCGATTATATTAAGGCTGACGCTGTTCTATGCTGAGAATTTCACCGGCTAATGTACAACTATGCGTAACGAATTTTCCACGCGCATCAACCGACCCGCGATACGTTTCCTGATTATCCGCGCCGTGAGAACAAATTCGCGAATTGTTCCGCCGTGTTCGTTATTATGGATTACCGAAGACGATGAAAGTTTACCCACTCTTAACGTCCGACCAAGTTCCGCCGGCTGTTGCGCCGCTCCGTTTTACATTCGCTGCGAAATTCGGTCCGGCTGCCCGGGCTGCTCTTTCTCCTGGTTGAAGGGAGACGCCCGTGAGAGCTTCTTAGTCGATTAGTATAGATTCTATCGGTCCACGTGGGAAGTCTGTCGATGCGAATTTCAGATTTTTCTTTTTTTATCATTCCTGTTACGTCTGGCATTTCCAAACTTTGAAGGTGCGGTTACTAATCCAGAGACAGTATAAAGTTTTCTGCGACAGTGGCTGTCTTATTTTAAGTTTTCAACGGGAACAACAAAATAACATTTCGACGTCTGTAACTGGCACTTGCAAAGTATCGAATTTTATAAATGTGGATTGAGATACTCTCTAAAAGTATTTGTATGTTTTTCGAGGCATAACGAATCTCAAAATTTGCTGTTAATTTAATTTCGTAGAATATATATATGCATATTAACAAAAAGTAATTCATAAAGTCTGAGATCAGTTGCCCTAAAAGTAGCAGAATAATATACCTTGAAACTTGAAAATAATGTCAAAGTGACACCGGCGACCGATGGGAGTTAAAACCGACTGAGATAGACCGTAGAAATTCAGACGTTCTTTCGTAGAAGGAGCAACGTGTTCCATCTTTATCTTTCATGAAAAATGAAATTCGCGTTAGTTACCATTTCGTTATAAAACTGGCTATAAAGACTCGCGATAGGTATGCCTTTAAATTTTCAGCATATTTTTTCTTTAAACATTCCATGTTTCGCTCGCTATAACGGTCAGTCTGCGCAAACAACCTGACGAGGAAGCTAAATAAAAAATTCGTACCGTAAAGTAGCTCGTAAAGTAAGTAACGACTAGCGGCGATGTGTCTGGAGCAAAATAATGTTGAAAGTGCCTGCATCAATTAGAAAATAAAACTATTCGTTACTTCCAAGTATCGAACTATGAAAATCATTTTCGAAAATGTTCGTTTCAATTTTTTTCGAAGAACGGTTTGTCTTCGAAACTCGGATGGCGTCCAACGTTTCTCTTCACGATGATTCAAAGTTTAACATTTATGTTGGCTTGCGACGCGCCAGTCACTGTTTGAAGACAGAACGATCCGTCAAGTTCGCCGAGTTCTAATCAGGGACTTGAGAATTCGTCAGTTGCAGGCGCGAAAGCTATTGGGTTGGCAGGAAAGTAATTTCGGTTTGCACCAGTAGATAGCGTTATGTTTGTTTCGTTATTCTTTGTCAATGTTAGAATTTGTTTTCCTTTCAGATTTGGTAGTCAATACCTCCGTATTATTCTAATATTTGACATTTATTTCTTTGTAATTTCTGTCACTTGTTTTTCAGAAAGTGAAAAATTGTCCTGAAAATGCTGTACCATTTATTAAATATTAAGTTACTTTTCTCAGAAACTATGGCTGATATACAGTGGTTATTAAAATTGAGTCAACACTTTTAAAATGGCATAACCTTCTTAAAACTGGTCTAAATTATTCGAATTTTTCTGTAAATGTTAGAGAGACTATGGAATGATCGAAATAGTATTTTTTTAAATTTTACTATTACCTAAAATAAAAGAAAAATGTAAAAAAATTGTCGTTATATAAAATTATCTAAAATTACCGGAACGGTTAAATCTTGATAATATTAATTTATCATAAAGTATTCATTTTTGCTGGAAAAATCACAACATTTCACAAAAATAAAGCAGAAATGATTAAACAGACATTGAGACATTGTGCGTTTGTAACTTTGTCCACATAGAAGATACTTTGAGACTGAAAAGTCGTAAAAAGAGAGAAAATCCGAAAACTTGGTATCTATTTGAAACGAAGAGGGAAATAACGTTAGGTGATTCGCGACAGGCGGAATCCAACCGCGCGATCCGTTTAAAAGCCACGAAAAGCCCGCGATCGTTCTCGCAGGTATACATATTCGGCTTCTTCCGTTCGCGTGTTCGGTTTCTCGCGAAAACGTTGAGCGCAAGTTTATTTTCCGAAGAAAGACGGGCCACTGACAGCGATCAATCCCAGTCGAGTGAGCGGCTTTGGGATTTCGAGTTAATTGCGCGCTCTAACACCTGTTAATGGGACTGGCAATAGGGCTGTCAGGTATTTTGTGCCCGCGAGGTAAGCAGGGACGTGCACGGTGAACGAGGATGCGACAGGCGGTGGTGTCAGGGTACATACACGTCCGCCAATTGGGCGAGCTGTTCGCTGAAGCGAGATAACCGTTCGCTGGTTGGAAAAAGAGAAACAATGGGGAGCGAGAGAATGCGAACGAGAGGAAGCGAGAGGATCCTTAACGTTGGGAATGAGAGGCGTAGAAGGAGAGAGAGAAGAACGCTGGAACGCGGATAGAAGCGGAGAGGAGGGAGTTGCAATCTGTTCCCGATGGCTCCCTCACCGTGCTCTGTGGTTACCACTTTACAGTCCCTCGCCTGTAAAGCCATCCTTGCTTGGTCCTCTGTGCGCGCGTCAAACCCCTTCTGTCTCGCTCACCCTTGCGGCTCATCATCCTCTTTCTCTCTCCCTCTCACCCTCACACCTGCCCTCTTACTCGCGCGCACACACTCACGCCCACACACACGCACACACGCACACACACACACACACACACACTCTCTCTCTCTCTCTCCCTTTCCCTTCGTTCCACCGTCTGGCTATTCTCTCTTGTACTCCCACCCTGGAACCTATCAACGTCAGGGCAACCTCATCTGCCCGGCTGTCCGCAGGACATTAACCGAACTCAACGTTTGGTTTCCGTTTATCCGCGTCCACTTACGCACTGCCGCGCCGCACACGCTGCACATACCTCCGCGCCATCAGCTCGCATCCTTTGCGCTGTCATTTCGTTCGATATTCCAATTGAAGTTGGATCGGCTCTGTCCGAGATACCGCCGCGCGGCCCGCTCGTGGCCTAGCCCGGGCTAAACGCGGGCCAATGTAACGAGGAGCCCACCCACGCATACCACGTGCCTCCTCCTATTCTGTAAAGTGATTTTGATCGATGTTCGACTATTTTTGTTTAATCGGTGCCTCGGAATCCTTCGGCCCGCGCGGCCGCCGCTGGTTTTCGGCTTGCTCGGTCGCGAGAAAGAGAGAGAGAGAGAGAGAGAGAGAGAGAGAGAGAGAGAGCACGAGGGGTTACCCGCTGCGCCGCGCGTCGGGGGACGCAGAATCCTCGGTAATCCCTTCGATAGAAAGCGAATGTACGGATGGAAGTGTATTTACTCTCTGTTTAAAGAGTTCGGCTAATGGATTTAGATCCGGTCGTGCGACCGGCGAATTTTTCGATGGAAATGGAGGAGAAAAATTGTGGGTTTTCGGGATCAAGCGTTTCAGGATACGGTCCATTTGCTGAAACGCAGGGAATATGAAATTTTCAGGGAACCGACCGACGCGGCGAGAAATTTCTTTTGCGCGAACAGTTCCGACGAGCGCGGGGAAACGCGTTTCTTGATCTCTCTTTCGTCTTGTCCCGGAGGAATACGACAGTTTTTTGTCGGATCGTTCAGTAGAATTTCCGTGGCGTTAAAATACTGAAAATATTTTCTACGTTATTACTATATTCATCGATGCCATAAATACTGGCCGGTAATCACTTATTTATATAAATTTAAAATTTATTTACACTTTCACGGTTTGGGATAGAAAGGCCTAGTGCAACAAAGAATTATCCAGTGTTACGATTAAGTAACTTTAATACGTTGAAATTAATAGTTTCTGCTTATTTTATTTTATATAATACTATTATACTATAACGGTATACTATAATATATATTAGTATACTATTATAGTATACTATAAAGTATAATACAATACTATATAATACTATATTTTATTATACTATTTTTTTTATATAATACTTTTATTACTAGTTCCGCTTGGCGCACGATAGAATGATTTTTCGAATCGCACGTAATTTATGTCACGTATCAACAGATACAGGTTTTTTTTTCTCCGCGAGACGCCAATAAAATCGTAGCATGCAAAGAGAACCGTTTCGCTCACGGTAAACATATTTGCCGGGCTCATAAAAGACGGGCACCATGTGCCCCGTTCAACCAACAAATGGCCGTAAAAGTCCATCCCACCGTTGGAAATTATAGTAATTCGCTGATATACGAGAAGACCCTGTAACGATCTCTAAACAGGGAACCGTCACACATTTATATTCAATGTTGTCAAGACACCGATACGGTGTTCCGTTCCGGTAGCAAACGCTTTATTTGTCGGACCATCGACTCGATCGAATGAAATTGCTCTCGAAAGACGACACTCGCGAATACCTCGGCGCTTCCGCGATAATTATCGAGAGCCTCGCATCCGGCAGTTCCACAGACGTTAGAGAACCAAAAGATATATCTTAAAAACCTTATAGTTTTATTATTATCATATTAGTTCTTATCGTGGTATTATTGTCTTAACCCTTTACGGTCGAATAGCGACTCTAAAGCGCCTCTGAAAATTATCATGCCACGTTTCAAAATAATCTCTATCAAATTTACTAACATTTAAAAAATTGTTAAGAGCTATTATCTGTTACACCAGTCGTAAAATTCAATTTTATAATGCATAAAATGCTCCATGTTATATAAAATGGAAACACTACAAAAGTCTGAAGAAATGTTTTGGATTTCCAGTTAAAACGGTTCCGACTGCAACGGGTTGAGAATCATCCTGGCGCTCGCGATGAAAATATAAGTACGATGATCTTTGGTGTTTGAAAACGTTTACTTACTTTTTCCGACGTTTACGTAATTTCTCTAAAGCAGAACACGTAGTAAAACGAAGGAAGTGTAGGAGAGCAAATTTTTCACCTCTTCGATAGTAAAATTTATTAAAGGTTTGAAACGATTTTCATAAAGTATAAAAATCCAAATTAATCGAAACAAACAGGTTAACAGCTGCTACTAGCTGTAACTTAACAACCGTAACCTTTCTACAATCGGTTTCGCATATAAATTCATTGCATCTAGTCAGTCTAACGTTTCTACTTTCTACATTCTACTTTCTTGCTGCTGACAGCATAGATAACATTTTCTGCGTAACCTCGGTTCAACTGTTCTCTTCGCTTCCATTCCAACTCCTTTTAAATTATCATTTTTTCTTCCTGACAATTAATTCTTTGATATTTAAGCACAATATGTTACATTGAACTTAATCTTAAATAATATTTCACAAAACACCGAACCAAAGAGATAATAAATCCAGTTTTGTGGTGTGCACGCGACGTTAATTTTAGTGTCTAATTGTACTGAGTCAGACTCAGTAATAAATTCTTAGGTATGAATGTTCATCCGTTCCTTTAAGTAAGAATTAAATATTACTCTCTTGATAGCAATATTTAAATATTAGAGCAGATGTAAGAAAATAATGAATATAAAATTCGTTTATCTTCGAAGAAATTAGTGTGATCAAAAAGATTCTAATCATAGTAATTGTAACGAAAATGGTACGACAAGAGGTTAAGACACTGAAATGTTCTGGAATCATGTTTAATAATGTCGGTGTCACCGGTGATCCGCACGGCACTCGAATTTGTAAAAATAAGCTGTCGTTACTAGACACACTTTGGCGATAACCTGTATTCGGTGTATACGAATCCGGTTAATTTCCTTATCGATGATCGTCAAGATCGTGTCGTAAGAACCAGCAACGAGGTCCCCCGGCGAGTTCTGGCGCGTTAAGGGTTAAATAGAAATCGCGTATGCTGTTTGACCGGTTCGGAGGATTCGGCGGTTGCAAAGACGGTTCCCTAAGGAATAATCGAGGTCAAGGGGGGCCTCGCGTATTCGTTCGCCGAGGAAACGCACCGGTTGAAATTGTTTCGCCACGGCTTATCATCGCAGCGATGGTTGAATGATTGACCATAACGGTGAACGAGCAAATGAAAGAGTCACGGTCTCTCGCTCTTTCTCTTTCCCCCTCGCTCTCTTAGCTCGTCTCCCGGCGGCGTTCTCGGCCCGGTATCATCATCGTTTTGGCGAACCGATTGCACGCTTTTTCCATAAGCGCCGCGAAATACGTGGGCCGCGTATCAGAAGCGGCATTCGGTTCGCGCTTTTTCCGCGTCGATCTGCCACGGCGTCGATTGGTCAGATCGTATAAGCGTGGCTCTTTTATGAGCAGCGGTAAAATTTTCTATGCTACAAAGTTATGAATTCGTCTCGGCGAATCCCCTCCTTTCTCCACGACGAACTCCGGGGCCTCTTCATCTTCCGGCCTCTCTTATTCTTTCGCCCCGTCTTTTCCGTCCGTACCCCGCGGCGGATCGGGGCGCGCTCCGTCGACGTCGACGGCCACGTCCCTCCTTTGTTTCCCGTTCGTTTCACGAGCACGGGGCCGGGGCTGCCCGTCGACGTCCTCCTCCACCTCCTTCTCGTTTGACGAGTACACCGCCGCTTTATGACACGCGATATCCTTCATCCGAAATATTATGCCTTGCTGAACCTAGCTGGCCCTCTCGCCACTCGCCCGATTCACGCAGAGACCTGGCCGCGCGGCCAGGAATCATCATCCTGCGCGCAGCCAGTCTGCAAATGGATATACGTACGTTATATGTATTTGTGATGTACGCGCATACATATGTGCATATGTATGTGTTTCCTGCATGCCGAGAGAGATTATATTGAAACCGTAGTAAACTTTAATTTCGTTCATCCCTCACCCCCCCCTCCTCCCCCCCGGTCCGTCGCGCGTTCTGCCCGCTACCGGTTCATCCCCCGGGCCTGCAGTCGCGCGTCGAGGAATCTAAGAAGCAGAAACGGTTTGCTACGTACAAAGAGTGTGCATGTCAAAGGATGATGTACCGGCGCTCTCTGATGAAGAACCAGCTTTCTAGACACCCGGCCCGTTTTTCGTCCACGTCGGAACGACGACGAGACCGCGCCGAAACGCGTCCGTTTATTAAGTATTCTCTTCTGGCAGCGCATCAGTCGCGGCTGAACAACTTTCCTCTCCGCTACATTTTTCGCAGAGTTGGAAACTTATCGATTATTCTGTGGCTACTTCTCTAGTAATTAATGAAGAAAAGTAATCGTGGTAATCAGAATGGTTAATCGTTACTGGAATGAACCAATAATTATGATTACATTTGGCAATCTGCGACCATTAGACTGCAGATTTTATGCATTCATGACGAAATTGGGTAATTGCAAATGGTAAATAAGTATGTTAAATATGGAAGTATAGTTTTCTTGTTTACTTAATAATATTTAATTGGCGGTATCGCGTTACTATTGAATTAACTAATTTTCGTGCAGTTGTTTATATCTCTTATCAATTCTTGGATAATTCCCAAAATTACATCTTTTGATCACTTACCTGCGTCGATATATTTTGAAGATAAATTTTGTTATGCGTTTTATCGATTGCACTGAGTGTAGTCTTTATGGTAATTGTTCTAGAATTAGCTTAAAGTGTGCGAAATTTATAAATATATGACCATAAGTACTTTGACATAAATTGTAGGAGAAATATTTTTACTATAACATGTAAAATTGCCATTTCCTTATGACGTACATATATTCACGTCGTACGCAGCTAACAGGTTAAGTTTTGAATTCTTCTGGTCAACAGATTACATCAGCAACGGTGCTTTTCGATCGGACAAACGACACACGACGGCAATGCGTGCGAACGAGAGAGGAAGGATAGCGTGAAAACGTAAACACTTCCTTCTTTTTTTTCTCACGTTCCCCACTCCGCTAAGGCGCTCGCCGGTAGCTTTGCCCTTAGCTCTCGTGGCTTTGCCTTTGCCCGCCGCAAGACTTGTTGAATAGCTCTGATCTGGACTAATGAAAACAGCACTTCTTTACTCGGTAGAAATAAGTGTTGGTTTTACTATCTACAATAGTATAACGTTTTTAAGCATTATTTAATATGCCATTATAACGTTCTTTCGGATAAGTAAACTATTAGGTTGATGCATCTGAAATGTCGGAATTTTAAGTGTATATATAATATTGCATATCTTTTTCCAAAAACTATTTATTTCACTAAAATATGCTCCATTTGCTTCGATATACTTTTCCAAATAAGATTTTAACGCACAGATGGCTATCTTAAAGAAATTCTGATTTTTGGAATAGATAAACTCTGATATGAAATTTTTCAGGCTGCCTTCATTTTCATACCGTTTAGGCCTGTTCTAAATGTTTAAACAAGTGAAAGTCAATCGGCGAAAGATCCGACGAATAAGCTGGGTGCTGCAAAATTTAATCTTTTAATTAATTTCTTTTCGCAATGATTTTGTACGGCGTACGCGACCGAGACGAAATTTAAAATAAATAACAAAATGGAACGCTTTTGACAAAATTTTCTCTGTTGAAATGTGACTCTGGCAATAGACGATACGACTATAAACAAGATTATGCCGAAAACTAAAAGCGTAACGAAAACAGAGAGACAACGTTCACGTGCAAAGGAAATCCGACATTTCATGTGCACCAACCTAATATAATTAGGAAGACTTTTTCAGACTTATGGCTCGATAGAAATCGATATTGCAAGTCATCGCTTTAAAGTATGAAAGTTTGACGAAGACATTTATATTGCAATACTCGTGCAGACTAAAAGTTCTCCCGGAAGGAATTCACTTCCAAAGTCCCGGTCATTAACATTTCCCTGGCAAACTACTTAAAAAATATCTAGGTTCCGGGCATTTGTTAACAAATCCCAGTTATGGGAAACTTTTAACAAGGGCCGAATATTCGATGATGTTACAGTTCGATGATCAACTTTCAACTATCCTGCCTCGAGTCTACGAACATTGATCCTTTAAGCCATTGTTTCGAAATCCTTCCGAGTTTCATTGGGTCTAGGATTTAGTCCAACTTTCTTGCGAGTTCGGATAGTAGAATTTGTGAAGTTTAAGCTTGAGATTAAAAGTAGATTCATTTTTTATCATATATCCTATCGAGATCAAATAATTTATTTATTTCCGTCTTATTTATGACTGTTAGGTCTTGGTACGTATATACGCATCTCCTAGAGATATTTAATAAGTAATACAATCGAATTATAAAATAATACGTAACACTGTGCGCAATAAAAATTTAATATTTAACATACTTTAATAAATTCTGTATTCTATAAAAAAATATAATATAATAATAAGTCATTTAAAAGTTTACATTAGAGATGACGGCTTCAACAAAATGTACGTACTATACACAGAAAGTAAATTACTGAAACTGGAACTAAGAAGAAAAATTAAAACAAATAATCATGTAATTACTAAATATTGATCTTCGTTTGTTCAGTCTTTTCTTAAGCTTTTTTCATAAGCTAAACTTCCACGAATTAAGTATCAAAATATTGAAATAACTTCTGTCATATTTGAAGAATTTCCGTTTTTTACAAGTTTAATTTTAACAAATGAATAGTTAATCGAATTTACGTATAAAAAGTTGATATGTCTTATATGACAAAGTTAATTATGCTTGGGAATAAATAAAAGGCGCAGTAACCGGTTCCACTACCGTACGTTCACGAAAAACGATTTACGTGGCCCAAGTTTCTACAGGAAAGTGCTACAGAATAGTTTACGGAAGAAGTTCGCGCAGCGTTTACAGCAAGATTGTATATATCAAACTGAAAGCTTGAACGTTGTTCAAGTGGAATGAATGGACTGCTGTTTTTATAACACCACTGGTAAGTGTGATTTCGCGAAACTCGACGAAACAGAATATTGCGTAATCGTTCCGCGACAGTTTCGTTTCATGCATCACCTAATAAAAGTCGCTGAAAGAAACAAATTGTTTCGTCTCACCTGTCGAAACGAGGTCGCGAATCCTAAAACGTACATAAACCTCCACAAGTTGTTCCTTGCGAGATTCTCGATGAAAAAGTAGTTTAAAAGTTAATTTACAACAATATACAGAAATAGTGTTACGTGTACACACGAAACAAAGGTTATTGTATCGAAGAAAATGGAGAAAATTAAATGAAATGGATATTTTATCGCCTTTATTTCCTGTTGCAACATACAACTTCGTTCTTTTTATTACTGTAAGAAAATTCTGTAAAAACAGCGTTAGTGCGAACAAAAGGCTGCATGAGAAATGAAACTCGAGTAAAGTTCGTAAAATTTAAACAAAAAATGATATACCGGAAAAGTCTGTAGAATTTTCTGCAACAGGATATTATGTTTATCGGATCGAAGCAGTAACGCAAGAAATTACAATTCTCAGTATCTTCAAGATCTATCAATTTACTTCTAGTACCGTAGAAGTATCGAGTCATATAAATGTTTTATCGTGTTAATTCGTTTCACGGATATTGGAAAGTTTTTCAGAATAAACACGTTTCCCTTGAACAAGCAAATTCGCGCAAGGGATCCATTTTCTCTTTCGCGGACTCCGTTTGGCAACGCGAGGATAATATCACTTATCAAGAACTACCGCTGCAAAAAAGCAAACAGCAGTAACCGATCCATTTAAGTTCCTTCGGGTCTCGGGACTGTAAATATTACGTTTTTCTCTGCTAAGAGTTAGTTACCCGGTAGAAGTTACGAATACGGAGAAAACTGCAACCGGAAATGAAGGACGTATCGCGTAAGAAAAATGTCAGTGTCATTTGTAGTCGCGTAACGGTAGAACCGGTTTCGTGAACATTTCATTGTACCCCCGATATTGCATTCCTCTAACAGCTGTCTAGTATAGAATCTGGTATCTGTAAATATGCGCGCATGCATCGATTTGGCAATGCCCTTCGATCTTCCATAACGATATATAAATGACATAAACTCTCGAAGAAAAAGATAGCGCGCGCGTGCTATCTTTAATTTTTCGCGTTATAATTATGGTACAGGAAATGTTCCAATCATACAGAAAGACTACCTTCTCTACTAATATATAAACATAACTTTTATTGACTTTTCTTCAACGAATTCTCGTCGTAAAAATAAAAATACCCAAATGAATGCAGACAAAATGATAGCACAACTGAAAAATATTCCATATTATATCAATTTAAAATAGACAAATATGAAAATGATATAACTCTACTTGTGTTTTAAAATGTGTGGAACCTCGGTCATTCTCAATTACTTCCATCATTCTTTTTAAGTATGGATTTATACAGTACTTTAATTGAAGATTGTGATCAATTTTTCCATTCCTCTTTAATATTAATTTTTAAGTCATTTTAATTTTCAAATTGTCTACCTTCTGCGTAGACAGCTCTTGATAATAATCCCCAACAATTCTCAATGATATTTAAGTTCGGGAAGCACGCCGGCCATTCCAAAACAGGAATTATCTCTTTTGAAAAATATTCATGAATAATTTCTGCCGTGTGTACGGCAGCATTATCTTGCTGGAACACGAATTTTGAAACTGCAATGAATTGTGCATACTTATCAATTTGGTTTTTTATTAATCTTAAATAACTTGCACTATTCATTTTTCCTTGTATAAAATTATTATCCGTTTTTTCTCTGTAACCTATGCCGCCCCAAATCATTATTCCACCTCTTTTCATTTGTCGTCTAATTCTTATTAATTGTCCTTTTCGAATGTCATGATAATAGTATGCGCTATTATCTGGACCATCCAGACAAAATCGTTTCTCATCTGTAAAGATTATATTCCTCCAGGTTTTCCTCCAGTGTATATGTTTCTTCGCAAATTCAAGGCGTGCTTCCTTATGCTTCTTTGTTAATCGTGGCTTGGCTTTTATTTTTGATCGGTTCATAATATTACTCGTTTGCAGCACACGTCGAACATTTTGAATATTAGTTTGTGCATCAGCTTTGTAAGCAATTTCTCTTGCAGTAACACAAGAATTAGATGCAGCACGAAGTATATTACTGTTGTGTCACGGTGCGATAGGGTTGCTGGACTTCCAGTGCTTTTCCATTTACCGTAGTTATCCACATCTTTTAATACGTTATATACAGCTTTTCTGCTTCGACCAATTTCTTTCGCAATTTCTGTAATCGTTACGTTCCTTTTTCTTAAAATAAGAATCGCGTTTATTTCACTGTCAGATAATCTTTTACCACGGTCCATCATAAAATGCGACAGATACCAATATCAAGAAACACTGAACACCGACTGACCACTTTAACCCCTTGCACTATTATAACGAGTCAGACTCGTGATACAGATTTCATGCAGGATCTAATAAATATTAATATTATTAATTTCCACTATATCGAAATAAAAATAACTTCTTCTGTTATCAAAGCCTGGGAAGAAATGCACATAAAGATGATAAAAAGGAAGAAAAGTTGTCTAGTCCTTTTATTAAAAATATTAAGGATAAGTAAGTGCTGATCAACGCTACGTAAAATGAGTTGTAGTGCAAGGGGTTAACTTCCTTAAACCTCGCGACATATTGAAGAAAACCAAACTAAACGTTGAGTGAGCTATTATTTATCTAGTATCATTAATCTTGTCCAAAATGAGTTTCATGTCAACGTGAACTTTGTTATCCTTTTATTAATAATCAGAACTTTCTAATATCGTTTTCTCTCCAAGTGTCAGAATTTATTGGAGTAAAACTAAAAAAAACTAGAAAGTCGAAAAACAAGAACCGGTCTAATGTACGTTCACACTGTAAACGATAAGTGAAGTGTAGGAGATAGAAACCTATGCGCTATTGCCTTTAGCAAGAAGCGTAATTGATACGAGGACGAAGCGATGCGCTCGGGGACCGGAGAAAAACTTCAACCATAATTTGCTTCTCATCTATTCGAAATGTTCTCCCTCCGCGCCCTCCCTCGCGACTTCATTCCTTGAAGCCTCAATCAAAATTCTATTAAAACAGCAGCGGAAGAACGATTGATTTATTCCGTTCGCTCGGATCCACGTTGAGCGGCGAAGAATTTCAAGGGTGGAAAATTGCAGCGAACGTTTTCGAAAGCGTTCCGCTGGAACCAGAATTTTTCCGAGTTATTTGAAAGCACGGTCGAACTTGCCCGCGTTCGCAGGAATGCGATGGAACGAGGCTCGCGAAACAAAAGAAAGAGATGGAAATTACGATTTTGATGAATATGGGGGGAAGGAAGGAAGAGTCGAAAATGCGACGGCAAACAGACAGGGGTCCGCTGCTCCGCGTCCGCCGAAATATTATCGGGCCAGTGTAGCCGAAATCGAGGCGTTGTTATTATCTGGCTGCTATCCCAATCGGCCAGTACTTAATCCCGGCGAATATAGTCGGAATACCAAAGCATTGTTGCGCGTACGACAGCCGGGCTGCACACAGAGTATTGTCGCTGCGCGTGCGCCGCTAATCGCTCTGTCGTTTATCCATACGCCGATTAATTATCGGTCGGCTGTGTAATCCTGCGCGTCCGAATCGTGCTCAGATGTCGTCCGTGTGTCCTAGTGGAATTTTAACCGAAATCGTTCGGAATCGCAGTCGCTACACGCTTGCACCCACATCTGATTAGACTAGCCATCCGACCAATTGTTATTCGGCATACTAACCAGACAGTTTACACGTTTTTCTATGATTCTTTTTAAATACTGATTACAGCTCGTTGACACGTTCTTTTTCTCAGAATCTGCTCGATAATTTACCAAGTATCTAATGCTAGCTGTCTATCTTAGCCAAACGGAACGTTGAAATATTGAATAGGAAAATTTATATTATGTTAGTTCAGTTGTTGTTCGAATTGCAAAAAAGTGCTTAAAATGTCTGTTATTTTTAGTAGTGGCAACACACCAAATTTTATCTCGTTCGGTCGAAAGTTTTCTGAGGAAAAGGGACGTAAACACCGACAAATGTAACTTTGCAGAAAAATATGTTTTCCTATCGATTCATGTCGTGTTCACTTACAGCCCTTAAAAACTTATTGCAGTCGTGGAAATTGTCTTTGAATATATTATGTAAAAAAAGAAAAGATATTCGATTCATCATGGATAACACTGTTCACGTTTATGTTACCAGCCAAGATTTTCTCATTGGGTAAGACACAATAACGCATTGAATAGCGAAGTAGTCGTTCACATGTTCCATTGCGAATACAAGCGCTATCTATTCTGAAGTAAGATATATCGTAGTCAAAGGAAATTGAAAATATAGTGATACAATCGCGCACATGTACTTATCGAGAGAATTATTTTGTTGATTTGGTGAATAAATAATTGGTTCTCAGTCGGTGAAACTATGGGAGAAACGAATTAGATTTTCACAATTGATCGAGAAGCTTTATTGCAACATTTTCGTGGTTGGTAATTAAAAGATTTCGTAGCTTAGGCAGTTTCATGTTCGTCACAAATGTCCGATTAATTTATTAGAAGTTTCATAGCCGCCCACGGTAATGGAAGAATGTTATTGATCTTCAATCGAATTTATTATTATTATTATTCTTTATTAACGGGCTAGTAAGATCCTTTTGTGTTACATAGAGGTGATGTATATATACATAGTCCGGAATACATTTAAATAATATAAATTAAAAATTATAATATAAAAGTGTGTCATGAAGTAATTACAGAGGGTGTGTTTTAATGGCTAGAGTTGCTGCATTTGTAAATTGGCTCAATGAATTGCCAAAGAAGTCGATTTTTCTATTAAGTTTATTTGCTGTTCTCAATGCTCTGAATATACAATTCTGAGATTACAAATTTGTTTTAAAGTAATCGACGTGAAATAATTCTTTCGACCGTATTGCTTTAGCAGGGACCTTTAGTTCTGTTAGTTCTAGAATGGGTGGACAATCGATTATTTGGTTAATAATTTTAAAAATGAAAAGAATGTCTGCCAAAGTTCTTCTTTGTTTGAGTGTGCTCGTGTTCATGGTATTAAGGATAGGTTCATAATGGTGTGAATAATAAGGTATGGGTGTTCCAATTTTAAATGAAGCGAATCTTAAGAATTTCTGCTGAATTGTTTCTGACGTGTCGATATAACATTGCTGGTGAGGATTCCATATTTGTGAACCATATTGAAGATGGGGGAGAACTAGCGATGAGTAAAGAATTTTTATGGTAGTAGGATTTTTGAAATCTGTAGAAAGTCTAATTAAGAATCCCAGAGATCTGGATGCTGAGTTTGTGAGATGGGAAAAGTGATCGGCGAAGAAAAGAGTTTGGGAGAAGTGGATTTCAAGATCGCAGACTCTATTACGGTTCACTAAAAGTATATCACCGATGTAATAGGAGAACTCTATTAAATTTCTGTTTCTTGTGAATTTTCGGGAGTGACATTTGGAGACATTCAATTTCATCATGTTTATATTGCACCATTCTTGAAGTCTGTTAATGTCATCCTGTATGCTTATAGCATCATTCAGAGTACGTACCGAACGGAACATTTTTAAATCATCTACGAAGAGTAGCCATTTACAAGAACGAAAAATTTTGGTTAAATTATCGATAAATATGATGAAGAGCAGTGGTCCGAGATTTTAGATCCTTGGGTACTCCAAGTAATTTCAATAAACTTTTATGAAAAAAACTTGTTACTCGAATGCTTATCGGATACACACTAAGCAGAATGTTTAAGCAAATAATCCGTCCAGTAATCGGAAAACGTTTTGCGGTGAAGTTTGCCCAGCGTCAGCTATATTTTCTGTGATAATCGGTTCCTAATTCTTGTTTCCCTTTTTTTATTATTAATTTACTTCGCGCGCGGTAAGCGTTTCTCGATCGAACGAGCAGATAATTACTAATTAGTCCCGTCTACGCAAGGTCAGCTTGATTGATGCCGCCGTACATGTAATGATCTAGTTTGCTCTCTTTGCGGCTTTGTGGCAGCTGGTGGATCGATTCCGACTCTTTCCACTCGCGCCGCACTTCCCGTTCAAAGCGACGACAGCAGGCACGCCAAATGACAGTAGTAATATATTTAATTAAACACGATCGTTTATACTTATAATTGAATACAAACTTCGCGTTATTCATTAACGTGCATACAGTAATCGTATTGTACACGTCATTTACAGTTTAGCTGTACACTTCTCAGGATTCGTCAATATTTTTTCGTGTGTTATTCGGCTGACTGATTAACTCGTTCCCTCATTTCCTATTCTTAAATACTTTGCTCGATGGTATCGTAAAATGTACTTTTTCAAACAATGAAATTATTATGAATGAAACAATTTTTTAGGTACGAATATACGATTATGGCAGGAATGAAAAATATATCAAGTATTATACCGACTTTAATTAAGCATTGTTCTTCTGTTTAACCCCTTGCACTATTACGTCTTTCAGAGCTGCGTTGATTACGACAGCTTCGTCCTTAATTACCTCCTAGATGTAATGAGATGATTCTAGTGTCCCGATTGCCCCTATTTACTTTCATTCCCAGTTTTCGATGACAGGGGATTCGAATTTTGTTTCGATTTAATAGAAATGATTGGCAGCCATATTTATCGAATCGTGCGCGAAACGTTCGTCACGAGTCTGACTCGGTATTATACTGCAAGGGGTTAAATAAACAAAAACTTTTCAACCTCGAGTCTTAAAGGAACAAAGAAAGATGGATAGTGCCAGAATAATCGCAGCTGGGATATATCAGATAATATTTTCAGTGTCAATCCTGTGATTACAATGCAATAGGATTAGAACTATGGTTGAATCCAGTTAACGTTATTGTGCACGGTACAATCGGATCAGAACCATGATTCAGTTCAGGTAGAATCATTACGCGCGTATACATACATATATAAAACCGGAGGAAGAACGCGACAGCATTTCCGGATCAGCATCTGCATTAATAATATCTCGCGCGTAGGGCTCTGAAAGCGTTGCAAAATTAAAGCGCGAAGATCGTTACCTCCGAAACCAAACGTTTCAGTTGGCCCGGCTCTCTCAAGTATCGATCTATATTCAGCGGAACGGTTCGTTTATTGCGGGACGTACGCAGACGATACGCGCAGCTCATAACATTTGTTACAATTACCACGCGATGCACGGCGAAAAAAAAAGTTTAAAAAAAAAGAGCGAGCCCAGAGAAAAAAAAAAAACGAGGAATGAAAATTTGTGCTCGTGTTTTACTGTCACCTGTCACTTTTTATCCGCGCGCGTAAAAAAGCGACGATGCACCGCGACGCATGTTGATTCCGCGTTTAAATATCCACGGAAACGCGCGCGCGCGCGGGCACGACCCGGACGCGAAAAAATATATATGCGATCGTATATGCACACATACATGAATGCAAATAATACCATAAATTTCGAGTTTAATTTATTTGGACGTTTTAAGAGTGCCTCTTCCGACGGGATATGACGTTATAAATGTTATTGGCCATCGAAAACAGTGGTATCGGGCACACCGCTCGCTTGCTCGCGCGCGCGCGCGCGCCCGTTTTTCGTGCGATCTAAATTTTCTAATCGCCAGAACGGATTTCTCTGTTTTATGGTAATGCGTTTGTACGCGATGTTCCATTAGAACTCCAAATTTGACGTTTCGTCTGTTAGGTGGAACACGCAGTTTCCCTCCATTTGCCGATCGTGGCTCATAATTTGATTCCGAAACGCCGAAACTGTTCCGCGATGGAGTACGAATGAAACCGAAACGCGAAACACTTGTATCACATACAATGGAGTATTTTATTTTTGACGTTCACGCTACTTTGCTCTCCGAGCTTGTACGATGATATTGGGTTGGCAACTAAGTAATTGCGGATTTAAAATAAGAAGGAAAATTCAATTCTTTTGCTTAAAAATATAAATTTATTCAATTGGACAGATCAATTAATTTGGACGCTGCCTTTCTTTCAAGGCTTCATTTTAATATTCGGTATATATAACATAAAAATCGTGCTTGCGATGCTTGCTTTTTTGGAAATAATGTAATAAAACATTGTGTGAAAAATCGGGACAAAATTGCGATTTCTGCGATTTTTAATTGTTTATAATCCATACCAAAATCGTCTGCTACGGATCAAGTTTTCAACATGCATATAACTTACCAAGATCTACAAAACGTATTTTGAAACTTTCTTGAGAAAGGAAAGTTAAAAATTAGAGTTTCTTTTCTTTTGTTTCGTCACTCGAAATAATCGGAAAACTGCAACAAAGTAGTTTAGTCATTGTATACCACATTAGTCTCTCTATCATCTAAAGGATTTAACCAGTTAGCTGCGTGATTTTATTTTGAAGATAAATTTTGTTATGTCCTCTTTCGATCGCAGTAAGCATAGTTTTGTCGACGGTTGTTTTAGAGAATTATTTTAAACAGTGCGAAATTTATGGCTATGTCACCAGAAGCAATTTTACATAAATCGTAGAAGAAGTATATTTATTATAAGATGTAAAATTGCCATTTTATTATGACGTGTATACACGCCGTACGCAGCTAACAGGTTAAATCATTTGATCCAGTTTTGAGAAAGTTATTGCATTTAGAAAATGCGCGAATATTAATTAATAGGAGTATACATTGTACAGATTTTCCCCATAATTGCATAAAATCCATGGCCTAATAATTACACAAATTATTCTGTATTACAAAATGCCAGCGTATTCCAATTCTTTCTACGTTCGTTTTATCTTTCTCGCTGCCTTTTCCGACAGGTGTTGCACAGAGAGTGGGAGCACTGGTTCCCCGACACTTTTCTCGGGCAACAAAGTCGGCCGTTTCGTTGTTGCCATCCACTCCGCCGCAGTTTTTCTTGCCCAAGACTCTCGTCGTTCAGAGGTCTTGTCACGCACACACGCCTTACGCAAATTGATACGCCTCCTATTCATCGTCTCGTCTCTTTTTCTGTACTTATTTTTTCAAACTTTCACTCGCTATTGTAGCCACTTACGAGTTACTAGCCGCTCCAGTAATCTCGCCGGCAACTCCATATATGTATAATACACGGGCGCGTTGCGAGTGACAAGAATCACCGAAGCATCGCGTACGCGTTGTCAATTTTAAACGAACGTTTTCCCGAGTGACGCCTTTACCAGAGCTTATCGAGATTAATCGAGAAAGTATAGCCCCGACTGCATTAGGACAATCTCTGTTCCCATCTAGTTTTCTCCGAAAAGAGAGTTTCATAGTCGAGATTCCTTATGCAAACGAAGCGCGGTATTAAAGAGATTCGAATCGTACAAATTGTGGGTAACGATACTTTGTAATTAGGATTACTGAACATCGAAAGTGTAACTAGATCATCGTCTGCGATTCCCGTGACACCGTAAATAAATTTATTCAGACATTCTTCGGCGAAGATATTTTTATCGGTGCAGTAATTGCAAAATAGAAAATCTGAAGATTATCGTTTTAACGAGTATATTCAACAGATCAGAACATTCTTTTAGAACAATCAGAATGAGGAAGAAATCTATTTCGTTAATAGAGCGGTACCATCAATCCTGTTGGTTAACTTAAATATTTTCTTGTATTTTTGCCATTTTGGAAATTCCATAAATACATAGGAATTCACAGTTAATTCGCTGACCACGTATTTCGTACGTGGATATATTAAGTTGGCTTAACCCGTAACTATTGTAGGCGATCTGCGCTAGATTTATTGCAATATAATTGCAAGAAAAATTATTGGAAGGGAACGTTCTAAATACATTCGCCTCTATTCAATCGGACTGTCGAAGGTGGATTTCTTCATTATTGCTGTGTAGAGTAATAACAATTGATTTTTATTCTTTATCACGTATACGCTAATTATGGCGCAGCAATAATAATTTGCGACCTTTGAGACTACTAATAACGGTTGCACAAGTTTTAATTGGAGTAAATATAATAGGGTCAAAATAATCCCAAGAAAAATATGTTATAGTAATTCGTGCAATAAAAGAAAAATCGTGTAACACGGGAAACCATGGCACAACGGAATCAGCTAAAATTTCCGCTTGTTAACCAGTTAACTGTGGCGCCCTCATTTAAAAGTGCGTACAGTTTTGTGTCGCCAGAATCGAGCCACGACGAGTATATTCGTCGATCACAGAGTAAGTTGCGCTGGTAAGATATTGGATGAAAAAGATGGGTTTATTTTATAAAATTGAAAATTTTATTACTAATATTTACTTCTTTGGTTAAAAGAAGCACTTTTTGGGGTTTGATACAGCAAGATGAAGATCAAGATCACCGAAAATTCAAAGTTGCTGCACTGCTCACGAGTTAGCTTTCTAGTTTATAAATCCACTTTTTGACTTTTGCCTTTGCCCCTTTTAGGTTAACATCTAAAAAAAACGTTATCATCGCACATAAATAAATTCATTACGCGAACTGGTAAACTTTTTCAACCAGTGCATACGGGGACGCATGACATCATTTCAAACTCTTTATATTTTCTATTTGTTTGTTTTATTCCGGCAAAGCCTCAAAATATTCTAAATATCTTGAAATTTGAGAATATGTTTTGTTTTTCTGAAAAATGGCAATTTAAATAGCTAATGGTCACTGATTTATACGCATGACGAGTATACTCGTCAGTACACAAAACTTTGTCACTTCTCCATGACGAGTATACTCGTCAATCACAGTTAACTGGTTAAGGGAACAACAACAGCAACAGAGTCGCATACCTTGAGCAGTTTCTCAGATTTGCATAAAAATTTGCAATCGAGCAGCAGAGTGGCGTTTCGAGAGTCATAATTGCGGGGGCTATCGCGTAGAAAAAATCAGACTTCCCACGGTATTACAATAGAAATCCGACGATCGAACGATAGAATGTACGTTAGCGGTTATAAAAACCGAGGGTGGTCGCAATAAAACGTAGCCAACCTTCGATAAAAATTCTCTTTGAGCGACATATTGCAACGCACGGTTATTTGGCAAGCATAAAGCGTAAAAACACCGGAGAGAGCTCAGGGTCGCGTGTTTCTTTCTTCCGCGGGACGACGTTGCGACAGAGAAATCGATTAACTACTTACTTTAGCCCGAAGGTCGGGGGCTGATGATCGATCGATCCGAACGAGCAAACTAGCGAGCGAATGAACGAACGAACGAACGAACGAACGGTGATCGAAACGCTCGGTTCAAAGTGGTGTCGTTTATACCGTCGTTAATTTCGTCCGGGTTGGAAGAGATATCGATAGCAAAAAGGAAACAGCTCGCGGCAACGTTTGGCGATAAAATACTAAACGCGGGGATAAAAATAGAGGCGAAAGGTGAACGAAGCTCTGTAGCGAAAAAGCACACCGTATCGCACAAATATCCGCGGAAAATGTCTGTTTCCATTCGGTCCGGCCCCGATCCGCGGAGAATTTTTCCCTTTCAGCGATACAGACCGTCGCTATTAGTATGACGTTCGGTTCAAAAGCTCCGACAAAGTGATTTCCGAAAATAACTTTTGTCGAATGCTCGATTCTTCAGATCGTCTCTGCGTGCACGTTCGAGCCGCGACTGCTTGCATAAAACCGGATTAGCCTTGGCGACGCATTTTTCTTTTTTTTTTACTTAGCTTACCATAGAACCGAGTTGAATCGCTTGATTCGGTTAGATCGAGTCTCGTCAAGTTTTTGCGGTGCTCGATTCACGGGACACGTTGTTGTCCGCAGGACACGAACGATTCTATCGTGCATGTAACTATTAAAGTGTATAACTAAAACTTTGCTTATAGTTTATAGTAGGAGCGCGAACCTTGAGAATATTCTGTTGAAGATCGTACGAAAATGATAGTAGAAGCCCTTTGATTGTGTGAAGATTGTTGTATTCCTTTAAAAGATCAATCTATGAATGAAACGAAACTGGATCATATCATATGCAAAATGAAAATGGGTTGAAGTCACGGAAGAGTTCTGTGTACAATTATTTGCAAGGGACACGCGAGAGAGAGAGAGAGAGAGAGAGAGTTCTCGATACAGGGTCCAAATTGTTACCGCTATTATAAAATTAATTAACCCCTTGCACTATAATAACGAGTCAGACTCGTGGTACAGATTTCATGCGAGATGTATTAAATACGAATATTATTAACACGTTTGTCGCCGACAATTAGACACTAAAATCCCCACATAATTAAAGCAATTTAATTAATTAAAATAAAACTAAAAAGTTCACATTTATCATACGGGATGACATTAGAACTCTTTCGCATTCGAAAAATCATAGTCGAATTCATTTTGCTCGAATATATTGCAATAAAAATAAATTTTCAAAATTGTTCAGAAATTAGTTTCACCCAGATATGGGTGACGCGGTGACGAACGTGTTAATTCCTTTTATATCTAAACAAAAATATATTTTTCTATCGCCAATGTCTAGAAACGAAAGTATATAAAGGCAATAAAAGAAACAAAAACCGTCCGGTCCTATTATTAAAAATATCAAGTACAAATAAGTGCTAATCAACGCAGCGCGAAAGGAGTCGTAGTGCAATGGGTTGATCAGTGCTTCACCAGATTTCAAGGAACGAGTTTCTACTTCAGACTCCGCCGAAGACAGAAGCTGCAAGCGTATAAAATCCACTGATCACTCCACGTGTCATTAGTTTTCACTCTGTAAGATACATCAGACACAAAGAGATGCGCAAGAACAAAGCGCGCGATATTACTATGCAATTATACAGTTCTAGTTGAAGCACACCCGATCCCGCGGTATCACCTCAATTGCTCATGTAGTGGAAGACGATGGACGTATTTCCTATAAAAAAAGAAAAAAAACTTGAAACAGAGAGAGCCCCACATGCTCAAGTTGTTTCCGCGATTCTTTTGCCGCTTTGGCGAGTAGATACCGCGCGTTATATTAAATTCTTTTCAGTTCTCTCGGCGGAGAACGATCGAAGCCGGAGAAATCGTCGATTCGTGAAACGATCAAGAGACTTCGCCCCGGCGCTAAAACATTCAGACGTGCCCGACGCAATAAGGATCTCCTCGGTACATAAAGCAAAGTTCATTACACAGAGAGACGTAGTAACGCTGCCCGTTTTCCCCCCATCTCGGCGGGCGTCGCCGGGAGTTCCGTCGATTTGCCCGTAATTTATTGTCTTAGCGTTCGCAATGCGAAAAAGAGGTCGCTTTATTGTGAGCATTTTCACCGGGCTTGCATATCTCCTGCAGTTCGGGCTGGGGCGAACCTTTTATAAGAGTTTCCCTGTAAACCCGGAAAAATTCAAGAGTCGGCTGCTTACCTCTGGCTCGCCGAAGGGATGGACATGCAACGAGGGTGGAAGAAAGAGAGACGAAGAGCAAGAGGGAGAGAAAGAGTGGGGGGAGGTGGTTTTGTTGGTAGGAGAACCGGAGAAAACAGAATGGGGTGGTGGCAGGTGACGAGAGGGAGGAACGATGAGCCGACGGTATGCATTCGATAATACAATTTACGGTCGCGAACGATGGCGTATAAATTTTTATGGTGATCAGGTAGTACACCGGTTGATATACCCATAGCCGACGCCCACGGCACCACATCGTATGCATCGTGAATTGTGAGCGGTATGATCACGGGGGTGACACGGGGAAACACAGGGATAGCTGTTCAATGACGGCGTTCCTCGCTTCAATCGAACAAACAATCCTTGCTCGCGCCTCTGTAAACCCGGTCCATCACTGTCGCTCTCAGGCACGAGACGTTTATGAAGGGACAAAGGGACGTTAATACGTTGCCAACGAAACCGGCCGATCGACTGCTGCGCGCAACCAGCGTTCGTCCGTTTTTAGCAAGAAATTATCCTTTATCGTTCGCTCACCTCTTGCGGCTGATAAAGTATTTTCATTTCTTGCAGTTCGTAATCGGATCGCTCGAAATAGTATTTACTTGTGATTACAATGATAATATCGATAACTAACCCATGAATTTTACGTGTAGCGAGCAACGATAATATTTAGACCCTTTTCATATATAATCACTTTTTATAATAGAACCAAATTACTTGAAATTTTTTTAAATATGTTCGACTAGTTTGCTACACAATTAAGAGAAATTAGGTAGCATTATTTTCAAGTTATCACAACGATCGAAAGAGGAAATACATTTGCATGCAACCTAGGTTTCTTTTACAATTAACTTGGATCATTTCGCATCAAAATCCACGGTCTACTTCTACTGCCAGAGGTTAATGAAAAACTTATTTCCCTGGCAGAGAGCGATATACTTGAAACAATTCGATTATTGGATAAACGTGTTACACATCTCTTTCACGGAAGCCACTGTAAAAGGATACCATAATTACGTTACACAAGGACGGTTAAGCTTCCGAGATGCGGCGCGCGCTTTTGGCGACCCGAATCGGCGGAAAATCGACTTACAGAAGTTCCGCGCGTCTTCGAGAATTCGTCCCGGTCCGATTCCAAGGATCGATCCCTCGAGGGAAAAGGGAAGTAACGGAGCGACTGTCGGACCCCCGAACTTTATCGATTCAGAATTCAATGAAGTGGTTGCGTGTGGCTCGTACGGGTTCCGGGCGATTGCTCGAATAATTGCGTCCGTAGTGGCGCGCTCGGCGCAAAAATCTCGGGGCTGGCGAGCCAGCGCGGACCGGAGCGGAGAATACATTTTGCTGGAGTGCGGATCGATTGATCGGCCACGCGTGGATACTCGTAGACACCGAGCGGAAAGGTGCCGGAGGAAAACCCGTGAGAGATCGCGTGTCAACGCTCGAATAGATTCAGCGAACTAGCGCGCGACTGTATTTCCGCGGACCTACGCGAGGGTTGCCCTTACAGTCCTGCTTGCTGGTAACGATGCGACGCGATAGCAAACAGAATTGAACCATAAAGACGATTGGTTGTCCTGCGGTCAACAAGGAGTACCTTGATAATGGAGAACCGACGTTTTGTTTACTGTCGCACGAAGATAGAACCCTTTACAATTGTCTGATCAACTGAAACGCAGTTAGAGAGCGCTTTTATACTAGATTAAGCTTAACCCTTTTAGTGCTGGAGGCCGATATATTGGTCCGCGCTGCACTGGCGAAAACTGCCTTATACTTATACCTTTGTTATTTATGCAATTTCCAATGAATATAGAAAAATTGGTGTCACTGTTTCATTCTCAATTTCGTCCTTAATACACTTCTTTTTGACTTACGTAAATACTGCTTTTCGTTTCGTTTCGTTTTTATCAGCCTTTTTCCAAACCCTAATAAAACCGTGAAATTTGGCTTTTTCGCCCGGCACTAAGAGGGTTAAGGAACGGCCCTTATGGTGCATCATCCATATGGTGCACAGTTACTTATTACTTGTAAAAGTTGTTTGGTTTATCTAATAAATATAGAAACAATTTTTATATGTATCCCTTGAATTCTTAAGACAATGCAGCTTTGTAGCTCTCTGTCGAGTCTTTATCCTATCCTCTTGACAACGATTTAGCACTTTCTTGTCACTACTATTTTTCTAGACAAAGATATTCATTATACAGCAACTTCAACCTTAATGTCTAAAAATTGATAATAAATTCGTGACGGCATTTACTTTGAACTCCTTGCTCCAGTGGCTTATTCATTCTTTGAAGTCACAGTTATATTGAAAAGTGCGCGAAAGTATTTTCTCCAATGGCTGCATTTCTAATAAAAGTCTTAATTATAATACGAGATCTTAAAATCCTCAAAGACCTTAAATGCCCTAATCAGCAAAAGACGTTACTCGCTATTCTGTCCCGTTTAACGTTTCGCGCATCGCTTCTCTTCCGTATTCGAATGCTGGGTTCCTCGAACGAGACCCACCCGATACACCTTGTCATCAAGCAAGCAGACTGTTCGTCGTTCTTCATTATCAGCGGCTCCCGCGAAAAACAGCCGACAGATGAATCATCTATTTTATATCGGACGGGGACTGGCGCGGGATTGTTATCGGCGCAAATATAATACGCGGGAATCAATACTGTTCCATCATTCGGCTCTGTGTCTTTCCTATTACGCGTCAGCTTCTGTTTCGCCGTGTCCCGGCGGGGTCCGCCGCGGACAATGAAGATGATTCATTTTCCGCGCGTTTTCGACTGCCGCGTCGACAATGATCGCTGCCGATAATAACGAGATTCAAGTAATGCGCCGCATTCGTCGCTTATTTGACAATATTTATTAGATAACCGTGCGCCACGCTCTCGTTATTTCTGCTTCCCCCACCCCCTCTCTCGATTCAGCATGCGAACGAGTGCCACATTGATCGTTGGTCTTTATTGCGAATTCAATTGGACGGCTCGGTGTCCGTAATCCTGCTCGTAAAACTGTTGGCGGTTTCCTTTGTGCGGCTCGTGATAACCGTATAACCGGTAAGATAGCGAGGATGTAAAGACCTCTGCCGGGATAGCGAGAGCAACGTACAACCCCCGGCAAAAGGTATTCGCTCGTATTTCAAAACGTAATCACTGTTTCTCAAAAGTGGAAAATTATTTGAACTTCTCGATGATGTTGGCGGGACTTCGTTTACTGCACGATGTCTAATACACTTTTTTTAAATTATGCTATCACTTGGAGTGAACAAATGAAAAATTCTCGTCTTTCAACTTTCTAAATTTTCAGCATGCATATATGTTACCGAGGTCTAGCAAATTTATTTGAAATTTGAAAAAATGTTTTCTCGTCACTCCACGTAATAGTGAAATTATTAATCCTAATTTGATGGGAAAAATTCTTGGACAGCGAAGTCAAAATCGGTGAATTTTCTCCTACGCATTTGTTTTCTACCGAGTCGATTTTTTTATTGAAATATCGAAGCAGCGAATAGGCTTTCAGTGCTGTTAACCCCTTGCACTACGACTCCTTTCATGCTGCGTTGATCAGCACTTATTTGTTCTTAATATTTTTAATAATAAGACTAGACAATTGTTGTTCCTTCCGCTATTTTTATTTAATTTAATTTTTAAACTTTGATCACAGAAGAATTTGATTTCGATTTAAAAGAAATTGATAATATTGTTATTTAGTGGAGCTTGCATGGAAGCTCTGTCACGAGTCTGACTCGTTATTATATAGTGCAAGGGGTTAAAACCCGTAGACGGAACAATTCCGCGGGTTACGCCGCAGTCGTCGGGTCGCGCGCGCGCTCGTCAACGGAGAAACGTTCATAAGGAGGCGCGCGGGTAACTCGCCGGTAAGTTCATGAACGATTCCGGCGGCGAATCGTCGGTTCCTACGGATCGAAACATTTCGTACACAGAAGTGTCCGTGGACGGTGAGGTGTACGAGTGACGGAATTAACGTCGTTACGTTTTACGGCCGCCTCGTCTGCAGAAACTGATTCGTTGTAAGGAGAAAAACGAGCGAGGACAGCACGTAACACGGCGAAACAGCGTCGCGGCGGTGTTTCACGATCGCCGGGGTGGAAGTGGAACCGTTTTCAACGGGAAATAGGGGCGCGAAACGTGGCCTGGCGTGCCAGGGGTCGGCGACGGCAACCCCCGGCGCGATGGAGGGAAGCAAATAGAGCTTTTCGAAGACCTTTGTCAGCGTTTAGTACTCAGACGACCGTAAGAATTTTCCGCGAGCCAGCCGCCGCGATGTGCCGTACGGTTTAATGGCTATGCACATGTTTTCCCGTGGCCGGAGTTTCCCCACCGTAAATCCCCCGCTACGCGCAACACTCGTCGACATTAATTCGCCGCCGGGGCGTTTCGCGCAACCCTCCCAAATAGTTGCACGCGTTTCGAATAAATTTTTTCCGCTTTCGGTTTATCTGTCTTCCGTCATGGAAAGACTCTGCCGCGCGCGTGAATCGTTGTAACGAAACGCGCGGAATAATTCACGAACGATAATGTTCTCGTATTTCATGACCGCTAACCGTGTATCCCGCGACTTTTTCTCTGCCGTCGTTCTATCATCGGCTATTATTGCCCCTAGAGGAACACCGTTTCAAACACGGAACACCATTTTTACATTTCGAACGACGTTCGGACGAAATCAGAATGTTTCACTGGTATTTACGTCGTAGTTAAAAGAGGGCCAGGAAATATAAGTACGAGAGTAGATTGGAATAATATCGTTGCTTTCGTCGACTACTAAAATAGAAATAGCTTTAATCCTTTTACTGGCCGAGGTTTGACACGAATGATTCATATTTAATCATTTTTCTCTGTGGACTGACCCGCGCAGTTCGAGCGGATTGTATTTCGTGTGTTGGTTTAGAGATAGACAAAATTTTTGATTGATACGAGAAGGTTTAGTTTCTCGTTCATTTTTTAATAAATGAAACGATACAACTAAAAAAGATAAATGCCTCTTTTTTAGCGGAATCCCATATTGTGTTCCGCGAATCATTTATCTCGGTATCGTCTGCGCAAACGAGTATCCGTGAGCGATGCTAAAAAACCGATCTGTAAGATATTTTAAATTTTCGGCCTGTCGAGAATGTTCGATCCGCAAATATCTCGTAATTCGTTTCTTTCCGATTTTTGTCAAGCAATTAATTTTGCCGCGTTCACGGAGTTTTTTTTCCGACTCGTTCATATATTTAGTTTTTCGCTTCATAATCTTTTTTCCTTTCGCTGGGCAGCGGTCCCTCTGATATATTAACCCTCCACGGCTCGCTATAATTTTGGAGTCACATACCGGTTTATCAGCGTTTTTAATTTCATTTCATTGTCGGCCGTAATATCGTACCTTGTACTGTTGTTTCCCCTTCGCGATCGAAGAGCCGTAATTCACGTCACTGTGATTTTAACCCATTCAATTGTAGTAACAATATATTTTGTAGTACAATATATTTATTATACTACAGATTTGGATCGAACAGAAATTAGAATGTATTGTACGATAGTTGCGCGGTTTAACAACTTGTAAATGTACTATTACGACAACTTATAAATACAACTTCCAACTCCGCACGACTTATCAGCTGTGGCGGTTAATAATTCTTAATTTTTGTCAGAGATAGCACTGCGAATGTAAACATGGTTGATATAAATGTGTCGTATGTCATTTGTTCGTATGTCATTACTCTTTGAAACAAAATAGTTTTTTTCTTAGAGGTTTTACGTCGCATCAGCTAAATAGACCTTATATTTTGTTTATTAAGTTTTTTCAAAAAGTTATTTTTTTTAGTTTTACACTTCAAAAATTACGAAGATGTCGAAAAATGGCTTGAAGACTGGACCGCTTCAAAAGACGAACAATTTTTTTGGAAGGGCATCCACAAATTACTAGAGAGGTGGGAAAAATGTGTAGTTAGCGATGGCGCATACTTTGGATAAACGGTTTTTCCACTTGGTTACCTAAATAATGTGTTTTTTCTTCACAAAAATTAAGAATTATTACCGCCACAGCTGGTATTATAACGCATGCACTACCGCGACTCCCTACTTTACACAACTTAACCCTCTTAGTGCCGGAGGGCCGAAATATTGGCCCGCGCTGCAGTGGCAAAAAGTGCCTTATACTTATACCTTTGTTATTTATGTAATTTGCAATGAATTTAGAAAAATTGGTGTCACTGTTTCATTCTCGATTTCAGGTCCTTAATACACTGCTTTTTGAATTATGTAAATATTGCTTTTCGTTTCGTTTTTATAAGCCTTTTTCCAAACCCTAGTACAACCGTAAAATTTGGCTTTTTCGCCCGGCGCTAAGAGGGTTAATCTGCGACCCTTTCGCTACGACTTTTAAAACAAGAATCTCCCGTTTTAACCCCAACTCGGCTTCTTATGCGTATCTGCCTCCCTTTTCCAAATTTCCACAAATACAACTTTACTACACTAATGTCCTTAAACCTACTCTCAAAATTATCTATCGGCTACCGAAATATTCTCGATACCACACAATTATGAGATCGGCAAAACGAGCGGAATAACTCAAACGAACGATATATTAATTAAGACAAATTAAGACCAAAGATTACGTATGCCACCGAAGTTGTATTTTTCCAAGAGTGTGTAACGAAATCACGTTTAACCAGTCGAGCGACCATGTCTTAACGTTACCTCACGATTTCGCAAAACCGAGATGGAACGCGCGTGGGGATACATGCGAAATCCCCGATCGTGGATCGATATCTGAAAGGAGAAGATGCTGCGAGCGACACACTGGGGACGGGTATATGTTCGCGATCTCGGAGCACCCGGGAAGCGGAGATCGGTCGAATCAGCGCGTCGGAACGAGCGCAAAATCGGATCCTGTTTTTCGAAATCAGCCGTTCTGGGTCGCGCGACAAGCAGCGCGGCAAGCAGCGCGTCGGTCGCGGACAGAAAATTCCGTGGGAAATTTTCTCGTGGCCCGTGTCCTTTAATTTGCATCTACTTGCGGACTTAATGATCGGAGACGCGCGTTGTTCCCGCGGAGTCGTGGTACCTGTGGGGCCGGCGCGTAATGAAATTCGAGAGGAAAATCAGCGTGAACGGGCCGCCGTGGGCCGGAGTCGAGAGGCCGACGCGACGTTTCGAACGTGACGTGGCCAGTCCTATCATTTTATGCAAATAAAAGCGGAGAACGCTTGATTTCCCTTGGTGTTCGGGGCGCAAGCGACGACGACGTCGTCCTCGACGGTGTCGCACATACCACGATGCTGACCGGAAACGCGTCCGCGTTTGGCCAGCTTTTGGATTATTATTCTCTAATGGGAGCGAGTACATCGACCGAGAGAAAGAAAGATATTCGGAAACCCGCGCGTGTCGAGCCGCGACTTTCTCATTTGCGCGTCGATCGTGTTTGGACATGTGCTGGCTGTAGATGGTTTCATTGATTACCAAGTAGGAAGCATTTAGCAGCTTTTATTGGTAGAATTCAAGAGTATCTCGTTTGTACTATTGCGTTGGCAATTAAGTGATTGCTGATTTTGTTAATAGATGGTCTTAGCACGTTCTTTTGTTTTATCAACGTGTACAAAGTAATTAAGTTATATTGTTTTCTTACTGTCTGAACTTTCATCTACAATTTAATAAGAAAATTGTATCGATTAGTTATTTAGTTTCGCATTTTATCACTGTCTGAAAATGGAAGGACAAGGCGCGCATTTTAGACATATTTTATTGTATTATTTCCAAAAAGGCAGGATCAAAGCACCTGATCTGAATTGTTTTCTTGCTGTTTGGACTTCCACCTTTAATTTAGTAAGAAAATTTCACCGATTAATTATTTCGTTTCGTTTTAATTACAGTTTGAAGGTGGAAGGGCAAGACGCGTGTTTCACACATATTTCGTTATATTATTTCCAAAAAAGCAAGCGTCGCGAGCACGATTTTTATGTTATATACAGTATATTAAAATGAAGCCTTGAAAGAAAGGCAGCGTCAAAATTGATTTGTCTAATTGATTAAACTGATATTTTTAAGCAAAAGAATTGAATTTTCCTTCTTATTTTAAATCCGCAATTACTTAGTTGCCATCTCTTAATTAATTTGCGTACCTTTTAATTGCGAATCTCGTATACTTCTAGCAACTATCAGGTTCAACATTTAACACATTGAACACCATTAAGTTGTATTTAATCTGTGTTGTTAGCAAGCTACATGAATTGTCTGCGCGTACGTCGATTGTATACACGTGTTATTACGATTAATACATGTGTTATTACGATTAATACACGTGTACCGCTGGCTTTACATGTTTCAATTAGTTTTGATATAGTGAACGCTCCAGGAGACTGTAAAAACAGAAAACTATAATATATTCATAATAGAATATTCATTCATTGTTCGTAGATTTTCATAATCTGATTTTAACTCTTTGGGGCACGCTGGGATTAAAAATGTCCCATATCTTTTTAACCCTTTGCACTCGAATGGTGACTCTGAAGCACCATTCAAAATTGTTCTATCATGTCGCAAGATAATTTTTATACGAACAAAGTATAGGTTTAAAACATTTTTAAATAGTGAAACTGTTAATACGAGTCACAAACATCAATTTCATGTGCACAAAAGTGCACTTTGTTGCATAAAATGGAAATACCATAAGAAATTATATTTCAGATTTATAATTCAAATGGCTTCGAGTGCAATGGGTTAATATACGGTAATGCATGATGGGACCATTTAAGTCTCATTCTATAAATTCAGTCTCATTCTACAAATTCAGTTTCATTCTACAAATTCAGTTGAATTATTATTTATTTATGTTTTTATATGCTTTCAATACAAAGATACCAATTTTATTTAATTAAAAACGCGACAAAAATTCTGTGCAACATGGGTCTATTTATTTCCTGAAATCCTGTGCCTCGAAGAGTTAAGGAACAAATCAGTTGTCGTGAAAAAAATGTTTAAAGCTATTTCCTTATGTGAAATATTTGTAATATGTAACTTAACCGTGACGTGCTATTAGTAATTTACATGATTTCGTAATTGCTATTCGTTCTCGTTCTACTTTTGCGAAATTGTGTATCCGGCAACTTGTGAAACGGATAGCGTGCGCATTAATACATTCTTCGAAATCGTTAGAAGCCAATAAAAGATTGCGATACTATACTGTATAATCATACGTTCTTACAACGCGATCGTTTGTCAAACACAGAAAATTCGAAACATGATTTCAACCCCTTGCACTATAATAACGAGTCAGACTCGTGACAAAGCTTCCATGCAAAATCAACTAAATATTTATATTATTAATTTCTTTTAAATCGAAAACAAATTTAATTCTTCTGTGATCAAAGTTTAAAAGTTAAATTAAATAAAAATAGCGGATGGAACAACAATTGTCTAGTCTTATGATTAAAAATATTAAGAACAAATAAGTGCTGATCAGCGCAGCATGAAAGGAGTCGTAGTGCAAGGGGTTAACAGCACTGGAAGCCTATTCGCTGCTTCGATATTTCAATAAAAAAATCGACTCGGTAGAAAACAAATGCGTAGGAGGAAATTCACCGATTTTGACTTCGCTGTCCTAGAATTTTTCCCATCAAATTAGGATTAATAATTTCACTATTACGCGGAGTGACGAGAATACATTTTTTTTCAAATTTAAAATAAATTTGCTAGACCTCGGTAACTTATATGCATGCTGAAAATTTAGAAAGTTGAAAGACGAGAATTTTTCATTTGTTCACTCCAAGTGATAGCATAATTTAAAAAAAGCGTGTTAGACATCGTGCAGTAAACGAAGTCCCGCTAACATCATCGAGAAATTCAAATAATTTTCCACTTTTGAGAAACAGTGATTATATGATCATTAAATCTCATATACTTAATCTAAGTATATCGAAGCAAATGGAGCATATTTTAATGAAATAAACAGCTTTTGGAAAAAGATATGCAATGTTATATACATATACGCTTAAAATTCCGATATTTCATATGCACCAACCTAACACAAGACGTGCTGCTTGCCGTTCACCAACATTTCCTGTCGGCTGCCTTTCCTACACCGAAATCGGTCAATCGAACTCTTTTCCGTTGGCCGTTAATTGCTCCGCGGTTACCGAATACGCTGCAATCGCAGGATGACATAATATATCCGTTTAACAAATAGACTCAACAAAAATGATTTGTCAACGTTGAAACGTGCACGCGCAAAAAGTAGTTTTCCGGCGTTTATCTGTTCAGTTTGTGGCCCGAAATTTGCGGGAAAAACACAGAGTCATCATCGTTCCGCTAGTGAAAAAAAAAAGAAAAAAAAAACGGCAAAACTGAAAAATCCGAGGAAAAATATCGTGGCACGGGGACAGCTGGTTTTTCGTTTTTCTTGCGATTCGAAGCGCGCAGCCGCCCCGCGCGCGCCACCACAGTTTCCACCGCAATTCATACTTTCATACGGAAACAGCGGCGGTTGCACTTAACCAGTCCGTATCGATTCCCACGGGACCATAGGCGGCACGTGTCGGCGAATACGTGTTTACACCGCGTTCTGGGACTCGCTTCACGCGCCGTTTCAGCCGTTCCGTTCCGTTCCGTTCCGCATTCGGTCCGCGTTCTCCGATCGCTTTACACCTGCAACGCCGGTCTTTCTCTCGTTGCCGGGTCGCGGACCAGCTTCCTACGACTACCCGCCGTAAACGAGGCGGCCTCTTCATTAAGATAATGAACCAATATCAATAAACCGAGATCGATTCCGCCGTTCGATTTAATGCCGGCGGCACACCACCCCCGCGACGCCTCCCAAGGTGTAACAATCAAGTTCTGCGAACTATGCGCGACAAAATTGCTGCGTAAAGATCAATTTATACCGTCTGTGTTCTCAGACGGAGAAACGTTCCATTTCGGTAGACGTACGATTTTTAGTAGCCGCGTTATCGGTTTACGTTCGATGACGGAAATCGGCAGACATAAGTGGTCACCGTTTCCAAATGTTTTCACATCTATGGCGGATAGTTTTCTATCGCATTGCGATATTGTTGGAAAAAGAGGAACGAAATGGAAAAAGATCGTATACTGGTCGATTCCTTTTAAAAAACAAAACAAAAAGCGTGAAATGTACCTAATCGTAAATGCACGTATCATTTCTGTCAAATAATGACACAACGTTGTTCGTAACAATATAATTTATTTATTTAATGTTAAAATAATAGGCAACACGTATTTTATATTTTTGTCGCATGTTTTAAGGAAATTGTGCGTTATAAAACTTTAAAAATCGATTGCCATAGTAATCCTTAATTTGTTATCTATTATTGAGATAAATGTGTTGAATTGTACTACAAGCTTCAATATTATTATATAAATTTTTAAATATTAAATACCTTTCGCAATTAATAAGATAAATAAAATCAAACTAGAAACGAAAATTTTTACTGATTCGATTTTTGATTTATTGAATAAACTAATAAAGTGTTACTAAAGCTATGGCAAGGAGTCGAAAAGAACAAAATAAATGGTGGCGTGCTAGATCTTACGAGGAAACTACACGAGGGATAATTTACTAGCTTGATCTCTTAATTAGGAAGTTAATTCGTTATTCTTCTTTCCCATTATCATCTGATTTCAATCTTACTTTCAGATATTTACGTGCCAATTTTCTTTCAGACAGCTTTCGATATCTTCGGATCAACGTTTCTCTTTAAATTGGATATAATTGATTAACCCCTTGCACTATAATAACGCGTCAGACTCGTTATGCAGACTTCATGTAAGATCTACTAAATATGAATCTTATTAATTTTCTCTATATCTAAATAAAAATAAATTCTTCCGTTATCAAAGTCTATAAATTAAAGTACATAAAGATGATAAAAGAAACGAAAATCGAATAACCCTATTAACCAGTTAACTGTGATTGACGAGTATACTCGTCATGGAGAAGTGGCAAAATTTTGTGTATTGACGAGTATACTCGCCATGCGCATAAATCAGTGACCATTAGCTACTTAAATTGCAATTTTTGAGGAAAACAGAACATATTCTCAAATTTCAAGATGTTTAGAATATTTTCAAGCTATGCCGGAATAAAACAAACAAATAGAAAATATAAACAGTTTGAGATGATGTCATGCGTCCCCGTATGCCCTGGTTGAAAAAGTTTACCAGTTCGCATGATGAATTTATTTATGTGCGATGATAACGTTTTTTAGATGTTAATCTAAAAGGGGCAGAGGCAAAAGTCAAAAAGTGGATTTATAAACTAGAAAGCTAACTCGTGAGCAGTGCAGCAACTTTGATTTTCGGTGATCTTGATCTTCATCTTGCTGTATCAAACTGGTTAAGGAAAATATTAAGGATAAGTAAATACTAATCAACGCAGTATGAAAGGAATCATAGTGCAAGTGATTAATAATATGAACCAGCTACCAGATAATTCATGACACGCTTTATAAAAGCAATCAAGAGAGTTGTTCTTGATAACTAGAAACTTCCTTCTAGACAATGTCGGACGAGCAGCTGCATTGTCGCGACACAAGGATTATTAAGCATAGAAAAGTTCGATGTTGTGTCATTGAGAAAGTTCTTGGCTAGTAAAAAACTAACTGTAAACGGAGCACTCTCTGCATTCATCGTACGACAATGACTTTCTTCTGTCCCCGGAGAAGATGCACGTGCGACATTTACGACGTCTGGGATATGGTTATTGCAGTTCCGAAAATTCTTCTGCGAAACAGTGTTCAAAATTATTTCGGCGGTCGACTTACACACGTGGGTCAACGAAAGGCATGCAAAACGACAGAGTTCCTCTTGGACCAAATTATAGATATACAGATACTGTTATCGAAAACAATATCTCGCACGATATAATTCAATGAAATTGGTAAAAATCGTTGATACCAGCAACGAGCAAATCCTTCTTTCATTTATACCGATGAATAAAGTCTATATGAATAAGTCAAGATAATGTTGTATTTCGGCCTGGGAATGCGGATGTTTATGTAGCAAGAATGTTAACCCCTTGCCGTACTATTTTCTTTATAGTTAGAAAGATGAGCAATTTTTCTACTGTAATCATTTCTTAGAAGAAAAAGGAGAAATGTTTATTGCCTTTGTCTATATTTATTTAAATGATCAAATACCGATGACAAGGGGACAGAATTTTATTTCTGCTTAAAAGAGCGGGGTAACATTTATACTTAATAAAATATTAATAGAAATATTGATGACCAGTCAGACTCGACAAAATACGGCAAGGGGTTAACGAAACTTTCGAAGGTGGGAACGTACCGATTCTTTACCGTCTACTGTTTTTCCGAGATACTAATACATATTTTAAGAGACTGTAGCACGAGTTCGATAGAACGGTATACAACGAGAACAAATAGAATAATCATACTACAGACGAGATTACAGACTGCATTTAGAATTTAGTTGTGAGAACCTTACATCGAATTCTGGATTATCCATCAATTTAATAATAATTTAGATTTACCCATTGTTAATACTAAACATTTTCAACAGCTAAGTTTTCTTATATCGTATAAAACGTTATTTTTGTCTAAAACATCTTACGATTGAGTAGATTTAGAATGATAGTGGCGTAAGTCATATTTTCAAAAATTTTGACCGACATTTTAAATTTGATTTATATATTCCAAAATGTTAACCCTAAATTAACTTAATAAATTCGATCGATAAATAATACACATGCTAGTAAACAATAACACTCCTCGTTTTCCATAATGAGGACAACGTGACTGACGCCGCTATAATTCCAATCATATAATTCAACCCGCCAACTGAATTGTCTCTAATCGAGCCTCTATCGTCGCTGCTTCAATCGAAAATTTCTTGTACTATTAATTCAATTTACGAATCTATTGGTTACATATAAATAGACTTGTTTCAAAAACAATGCTATTTAGCATAACTATGAGGCGCGTTCGGGGGTTCTTGTAACTACAGTTACTCGATTTAATATTCGGACACCATGGTACTTGCGTCATTATTGCTCTATATATTTATTTGAAATAGTTCTATTGAATTTTCTGATCTGTTATAGTTTAACAGGTTGATGCCGGCGCCGATATTCGCGATTTTCTCTGCGAGTCGGCGCCTGAAATTTACAAAAATTAAATAATTATGTTAAGTTTATAATATTAAATTTCTATATTTTTACTATTGAATATTTGTTTATAGTGTTCAGATAAAGTAACATAAACCTATTTTGTAGTATCTGTTTTGTGAAATGCAAGCAAAATAAACAAACGTACGCATAACCGTCGTCAACGTGTTCAAGTACATATCCTAGTTTACAAACATGTAAAATTATATATTTTATTCTTCATTACTATATGCATAATGAATTATAAACGGAACTGGTGTCCGATTATTAACCCCCTGCACTATAACAACGAGTCAGACTCGTCACGAACATTTCGTGTACGATTCAAAAAATAAGGCTGCCAATCATTTCTATTCAATCGAAACAAAATTTGAAACCTCTGCCATCAAAATCTGGGAATGTAAGTAAATGAAGAGTAACTGAGAAACAAAAATCATTTTGTGACATCAAAGAAATGATTAATGATGAAACAGTCATAATTAACGTAGTTCTGAAAGACGTAATAGTGCAAGGGGGTAAATCGAGTAACTGTATGTACACCAGCGTAGGTGCTGATAGCGTTGCGTAGCTTCCAAAGGTGACCGAAGCGCTTTATCCAGCAGGTGGATCCTTGGCAATTCTACAGCGGTGGGGCTCACAAACTTTGCACTCGGGCCCTGTATAATGAAACCGATCGAGTCACTAGCTTTACGGTTTCTGCACGGCGTCGCATTTTTTAGACGTAGGAACTTACGAACGTAGGAACGAGCGGTAGATGGGGGAGCACCTTACTCACCGAGAACACTCAGCAAAACGTAAACGAAGCACACCGGCACACTCGGTGACCGCATTTTCCCGCAATCCTCGGGGACACACTGTCCACCAACCGGCGGTTATGCGAACGAGACGATCGTGGGTAACCGCGAGACGGAAAGAGGACACGCGATCGGCGTACTCGACGTGCCGAAGTCCACGCGGAAACTGGCGGTTTCCGATGGCACGCCGCCGCTAGTATTCCCAACACTTGGACCAGAACAGGCCGTGTACACGTTCGTCGACTTTTGCTTTTGCCACGGTTTGCCAGTGGCACGCTGCTACCGGCGGCAGCGGCGGCGGCTCCCTTCGCCGTGGTGGGAACGAGGAAAGGAAGCGGCGGGCGGAGGCGCGCTCTCTTACATCCGACGCTCAGACCCGTGACCGCCTTCGCGCGGATCGCTCTTCTCTTCTCTTCTCTTTCGTCGTCGTCGTCGTCGTCGTCTCTGGTCCCTTTCGAGACCGTCTCTCGCCGAGATCGAAAGCGCAACACGTACCCGTCTCGATTCCTCGGCAACTGTTCAGGCTCGGCATGGTCCCAACGGATGATCGGCCGGCATGGCATGGTCGGTGAAACCGTTTACGATCACCGCAATTGCGACCGAAACGTTCGCGGATCACGTGAGATTAACCCAAGTGAGAAGACCTTTCATAAATAAATTACGACATTGACAATAGGACGCTACTTTCACTGACAGTTTCCCGCTCCTCCGACTGAGACCGTTTCAAGCACGCCTACGAACCGACAAGAATTTATGGCAAAAGTTACTAAGAGTGATTTAAGACAATGAAAGGATTGAAAGAAGTGAAGAATGTTGATATAACAATTTCAACTTCGGAAAATGATTAAAGGAATACGGATGCAGACAATCTTTATTTTCCGTAAACATTCTCAGTCTATGGAAAACCAATCGTGACAGAACTAAACCTACAGTAGACTCCCCCATGCGCTGCGCTATAAATTCGCTTCGTAGGAAATCTTGCTGCATTAAGAGTGGCTGCGTCAGAAAACAAAACGACGATGCAACGGAAGAAGTCGATAACGATGAAGAAAACAATCTAGTGCTCAATCGAAGCACTTGCTCATTCATAAATCTAGTCTCAATATTGTTGCGAATAAAAGAAGCGAGAGTCTCGACTGTAACCCTACAACTACAAGACCTACATTGCAATTCCATAAGTTTTCAAAAAATAAATAAAAAGAGAACAATACCATAGAGCTTCTATTATTCTAACATTTATTTTTACAATTTTCTAGTATTTAAACGTTCCATTGTATTATTTAGATACGTTATCGGCTACTAGAGAGCTCGAAAACAATTTTGTTTAGATAAGAGATTGTGTCGATATCAGGAAATTACAGAAACAAACTGTCGGATGAGAGAGTTACTACTGTTACTCCTTGCGATCCAAATAGTTTGAGTAACCAGTTACCAAATGCCCGCGATACTAACCCGGTTAACCCGCTAAGATCGGGTTACGATCCCAAAATTCTATGACAGGAATCGTAACTGCAACCGCAATCGGCTTCGGTTGTCTGTATAATCGTTCGCAACCTATCGAATGAAACTCTGTAACTCGTCCTAATAGCAACTTTTGTGTACAGAATTGATAGCAGCTTGTTAAGGTGAAAATATATTAGAGTGTCCTATAAGTTTCTTCCCTTTTTTTGATGCGAAATGAATGCACGATAATTGTTGTTTATGGTGGATTCATTATGTCATATATGAACCGTTCTGTTCTATAACCTTCTTCCATCTATCAGGAAGCCTCATTATGCCCTCTTTCCAAAATTGTTCAAGCTTATTTGCAAAATATTCATCTAGGTGCGTTTTTATTTCGCTTATGGATTTCAAAGATTTACCACGGAGAGAATTTTTTAACGAGAGGAACAAGTGATAATCGGATGGAGCTAGGTCTGGGGAGCTAGGAGGATGAGGTAGAACGTCCAATCAAACTGTAATAATTTTTGCCTTACGGCCAACGCAACATGCGGTCTTGCGTTGCCGCGATGGAAAACAACGCCTCGTCGGTTCGCCAATTCTGGTCGTTTTTCTGCTATGACGGCTTTTTAATTCACCCAGTTCATTGCAATATTTGTCAGCATTGATCGTAGCACCTAGAGGAAGGGGCTCGTAGTACACTACACCTTTCCAGTCCCACCAAATGCACAAAAGAACCTTCTTCGGATGAAGTCCAGGCTTCGCAACAGTTGAAGGACTATTTTCCTTGGACCAAGTTCGTTTTCGATGCACATTTTGGTAAAAAATCCAAGTCTCGTCTCCAGTGACAAGCCTCTTTAAGAAAGGATCCCTTTCATGTAGCTGGAGAAGCAAATCGCACGTAGAGACGCGGTTCATAAGGCCGGTCTCCGTCAATAGGTGTGAAACCCATACTTTATATCAATTCGCATATCCCATCTTGATTAAATGATTATGTACCGTTGTCCTTAGGAATATTAGTGGCATCCACTATCTCACGCACACTATATCGCGGATTTTCAGTGAGCACAGTCTTGATAATGTGCGTATCCGTCCTTGCTGGGCAGCCTCTGCTGTCTTCATCTTTCAACTCGAAATTGACAGCTCAAAATTTTTTAAACCAATTGCAGATGGTCCTAATAGTCGTAGTACCACTCCCATAAACCGTGCAAATCTCGCCTGCAGTGTCCTTTGCACTATTGCCTTTTTTAAAGCAATGAAGCATAACATGCCGCAAATGCTTCTTTTGGCTCCCCATATTGAAGGATGCAGAAAAAATTTTAAAAGAGACTTTGTCACCAACGAAACGTACTTTGAAAGAGCTCTGGGGCGTCTGAAACCGATGCCATAAACGGCTAAGAGATAAGCCTGGATATTTATATACAATATACAGCCATTTAGAGTCACTCGTAGCGTGGCGCGGAAGTAACTTATGGAACAACCTAATACAAGTACACTAAGTTCCTAGTAACGATGGAGTATCCGATACAAGCTAAAACAGGCAAACTGATACAAACTACAAAATCTCTAACGGTCCAGTTCGAAATACAAATTCTTAATCCTCTGTTGCGCAATCCCATGCTAAAGTTCGCGAAGGATCAATCCTTTGGTAGGAGTATATACGTATATTATTCCATGGAGACTACATAGGAAGGTACACGAAGATCCCTCCTTCGAGGATCTTTGCCCATAAACCGGTATCACCTCAACCACGGGCGGGTCTACGATACAGAAAGCAAATTGTATCAGTTTAACCCGTTGAGCTACGACTTCTTTCATAGTTTTATGTCTATTGGCATTTCTTGGTCTTTGGTGATTTCTTTCTTTCAGTTGCTTCGATTGATCGGCCTTGAAAACAGAAATTATTGCTATCAAAGTGAAAGTGATTGAAGAATTGCAATGTGTGCGATGGGATGCTGGGTAGTGACTTCAACTTGTCGAAAGATGCAGATAATTATAGTACAAAGAAGAACAATGAACGACCTCTCACGATTTCTCGCGGAAAACATGCCACTTTGCGTGCCGCGGCAAACTCCTGTTTTGCATCGCGAGAAGTTGCTCAGAAAACCATAGCTGGAACCTATTTTACAAAGAAACTTGACTCACGGACTCCAGATATGTATAAGAGAATATTTGTACAATTAAAACGGATGCATTGGAAGCGGGTCACATAGGGAGTGTCTCTCGTCTGACTCACTAACATGTACCATGGGAAACGAAGTGGTAGAAAATTATATGTACCCATCCAAATGGATTCAATAACAATGGTTCAGGACATAAAATATGCAGTGACTTTTATTAAATATTCGGACAACTTTTAAAAACAGAATAACGTTTTTGGAACTGGACTAAATGACTTGAATGGTTTTTTTTTAGATGATAGAGGGATCAATCTACTAGACCATAACTGAAATTTGTTGTTTACGATAGATCTTTACTTTGTTTTGTCGCTCCAAGTAAAAAATTGTAACAAAGTAAGAAATCACTTAATCCAGTTTTAAGAAAATTATAGTATATTTGAGTCACTGTATATTTGCATAAAATGCACGACTTTAAGTGATATAAAATTCAAATACTGAACTGAACAAAAATAAAATTTACAGATAAAATGGCTTCGAATGTGAAAGATCAAAAATATTATGACGACGCGCATCCACGATAAGTTTATTGGGTCTCATAGTCACGAATGGTATGCAAAATCCAGCGAAGCCGTGAAAGTGTTTTCAGCAAAATGGAAGACATTCTTTGTGCCTGGGAGAACTTTCTTTGCGGAAATTTGAAACCGAATACGTCGGGGTTCGCGCAGTGTCTACGAACAAAGTTCCGGATATCGTATAAGACACTCTCAAAATGATAATCGCGTGGCGGTGAACCAGACTCTCTTGCTTTACAGCTGCGAAAGGGATATTTCACCGAGAATTTGAATTTCTGCGAGTCCTCCGTTCGAGGGCAATCGCTTTGAGGAATAATCGTTCAGTTCTTGACTATCGCGCTCCATTCTGTATTCTCCGACACGGACGTGGATCACACGAGGATGTCGAGTCAGGTAGCCGGTGACCTCCTTTTCAGTTGGGGCAGTCTGGTTTTTCAGTTTGCCACGGTCGTGTTACAGTTTTGTGTCTCGCGCGCGCTTTTCACGATTCCCCTGTCTTCTAGGATTCTTCTCGATCTCTAATCACCGCGAACCCTTGTCGCGACTTGTTCCATTACTCCACTGGTATAGCCGTGTGTAATACTTGTATTCCTCGCAACTCTTTCCCCCTGTTCCGCAATTAAAATTTCCCTTTGAATTCTGTTCTTTCGATATTGTTACAGGCGAGCCGTTTCCTCATTATTTTTATTCTGTTCAAATAACATTGAAGTCTAGAAGCAGGTAGAGATCCGATTTTCACAAAACTTCACCGAGTATTCTTCAGAATTGTTCTGTTTCGCAATTAACGCACGCTTTATTCTTCCTTTTTCCATCGACGCGCGATGTTCCGAGTAACATTGCCACGTTATTTACACTTTGATTAAACAATACCGATAAGTGCGAATATATCGGGGCAGCCGATTTTATCGCGTCGACTGAAATCGAACACTATGAAGAAATGCTGCACCGTTCCGTTATGTCATTTTTGAGCGTATCGTTTCTGAGCAACAACACAAGTGTTATATAAATGCATTGTCGGAGTGGGGATTAATCAGTTTTATAACCTGGCCGGAGTGAAAACTATCGCCAGATGTTTTCAATTACATAAATTGCGTTTTTATGCAGTACTATGATCCAGTTTTTATCGTATATCTAACGCGGTGTATCGTATATCTAATGTAGTGTATCGTATATCTAGATTAGTCGATTCATTTATAATTCTATACATTTCAGTAATTTAGAATGTTTCGACCGTTTAGAATTCCAGTGAAGCACCAAGTATTTCGCGAGTAGGTTCGCGTCGAAAATGGAGTTGCACACACCGACAATCGTCCACGGCTCCAGTTATGCGCGCAGCTAATAGTATTCTCCCCTTGTTTTCTTTTCGGAACCTAATTAGTTTACCAATAACAACTTTCAAATGTTACCTAAGCTTCCGATAGGATTGTATTTCTTCTTGGATATTAATCTCTATCGAAATAATTCGTTCTATCAGCTGAGAGACTTTCGTGTTTATTATTGCAACATACCATTTTTTCGTTACTGTTAATCACCGTAATAAACTATAGCTCGTTCATGCAAATACGAAGCTTTATGTTTTCATCGGTGTTTATTTCGTTAGAAATCGTACGAAATAGTAACTGTTATTAATTTCGAAGTCTCCCGCGATTTTCAAGCTGCATCTGAATCATAATAACGAAACCTTTTTCTTTTTGTTTCAGGTATGTGACTTTCAGTACTACGAATCTGAGCGGAAATTTTTCTATCGATTTCAACGTGAGTTGTTCATATTTTCTCAATTCTTGACGAAATAACTCTCCAGTACGCCTGGTTTCTTAACCCGAGCTTTTATACCAGAAGGTATAAACAAATCTCATTCTTTTTACATAATGAATTTAATTGGACGTCTTAAAGAAATCTAGTGTCTCTACAAAAAACAATGATGGAGCAGATACGTTTAACTTTCGCTTATAAATTCTCGTTTAGACTGGATTTTCCTACAGGTTTCACTTTTCAAGGATCAATCGATCGCTTCTTTAATTAGCGTTCACCGCATGAAAAGAATACCCGTGTTCAAATATGTTGTAATGTTTAATTTCCTAGTCACCGCCGGAGATTCCTCGAAACGTGTAACATCTCGTCATTAGCTATCGGATTAGCATTCGATACAAGCCATTGTATCCGTTGTCAAACACGAAAGTGCCGCGGCATGTCCCGGTTACCTCTAACGAATTCTATTACCTACTTCGCCGTGTACTATCAATGTTAGAGCGTTCGGCACGGAAAGAACTGCTACTAAACACGGCGTAGCCGTCGCGAAGGTGCCGTCCGGTTACATGGCCGTAACGCTGTTGATTCACGACCGTCACCAGTTTTTGGAACTCACGGGATTGGAAAGTGATCCGACCGCTTTCGACGATTTGCGTAGATTCGTTTTCCGTGGCTGATGCCGTTAATTTTCTAGAAACAGGTCGCCCGCCACGTTTCTGTCCTTCTGGAAACAGAACGGGAACAAAAATAACGAGCGACTCCATTTGCGAGCGCGCGCGCGCGCTAAGAAATTCTACGCTTCGCGTCGCGCCGCGACGAAAAGCGCACGGCCGACGACGAACTATTTCGAATGTTGAACCGTTTGACTTCGTTAATTTAACACGTAATATTAAGTTAACGTTTAATCCGCAAACAAACGGTCTCGAGTGGGGGAGGGGTCCGCGCGCGGCTGCCATTCGTCCGGCAACAGCTCATCATCTTTATCCCCCGTCGTTGGCGTTAATTCGTTTACCCATTGAGTCGCAACTTGCAGAACGTCATCGCCGACCGAAAAGAGAACTACTAGCATAATTATGATTAATTACACGCTTTTTAATTAAAACCGGTTGTACCCTTCAACCGTCTACCTCATTCCTTCCGTTTCATTCTTTTTTTACCCGTTCCTTTTTTTTTACCTTTCACCTCTTTCGTTGCTCGTTCATTTATTTACTTATCTGCGCGTTAGCGCGCGCGACGGAAAGAGCCGTGGAAAGCGGGATTTCAAATGAACGTACTTTACAACTCGTTCGCTTTTTCATCGTTCCGCGGTACAATTTGTTTGACACAGTGAATTCGATCGACGCGCCGCCGTCCGTCTAAATTGCGTCTCATGAATGACGAAGGAAGGGGTAATGTTTTAACCTTCTGTGGAACGATCTATTCAACCTTACTGAACTTTTTCTATTGGGTCGTTGGACCAGTAGAATTTCGCCTATTTTCTTTAGAAATAATTCAATCGTTTGCTATTTTAGATGCTGCAGAGATTCGATTTTCAAACATTGATTATGCGTAATGAATTTTGAGACATCGCGAGAACTTATTCAAAAAGCGGTCAAAACCAGAACGAGTGTTCCAAAAATATAAACATAGTAAAAAATATAAAACTGTATGTCGTTTCTATTGAAATTCAGATATTTCAGATTGCGTTTGAAAAAGACAGTAAAAATGCATATATGTACAACGTCACCAATGTGTTGCACTGTTTGTACGTATTTAAGAGATTGAAATTTACAATTCCTAATAAAATAATAGCAATTATTAAGTGAATAATATATCAATTACTGCAGTTAACAAAAAAAAAAGTGACAAACGGACTTTGGTCACTTCCGAAATAAGCGACTGAATTATTGATACGATTGATTGGCATACAATCAAACATCTAGAATAGATTGCATTTTATTATTAACCCTTTGCACTTGAAGCTATTTTAAATTCAAACCTAAGATATTTTTTCCAACGTATAGTATTTCGATTTATTATTAATTTTGCATTGTATGCATATGAAATTGAGCTTATTCGCTCTAACAGAAAAAATTAAATAACAATTTTCAGTGGCGCCTGAGAGTCGCCATTTTAACTTCAAACCTAAGATATTTTCTCCAACGTATAGTATAGTCGCCATTCGAATGTAAATGGCTCAAATAGTAATTATTGTGTTTTTATTAAATATCCTTTAGAGCTGGTATACTTTTTAGTTTCAGTGGAGTACAAATGTATCTGCAGCATGAATTTATGTGTTCTTGAGGGATATTCAAATGTTACACGTTTCTGACTAAAATTTAACAATATTCAAGTCTTATATACGAAATTGAACAGTATTCGAGTGTTACATGGTTTTGAACGATATTTAACCTCTTACGCACGGCTGGATTTTGTGCAAATATAGTTTTTCATACCTAAATTACCATTTTTCATAATATATATTTTTTCTGTATAGCTATATATTATATACAGTATTATTGGCATATATTCTTTTCTTAGTGTATTGTACATACACACGTTCACTTTAATCGTTCACTTTAATAATTAATAAAACAATTGAGTAAAGCACGAAACATTCATGAAAACCACTACAGTAGCGCGTCGTGCCTAAGAGGTTAAATGCATTAATATTATCCTTTATTTAACACCAATGTTCCTTCGAACGATATTTTAAAGGTATCGGTGATCTGAGAATGGAATCTTAAAAGAAAATTTTGCACTTAAAGATACTCGAATATTTGAAAATGTTTGAACTCAATTGGAAATAATCTTGAAGAAAACCAAAAATACTGACCGCGTTTGGGTGTTCAATCTTAAGTGGGACGCCCACCACGTAAGAGAATATCCATTTGGAAGTTCCAGTGAATTTAATGAAAAATGTGAAAGTCCTGCACGATACCCGCAGAGAGCCCTCCCACAAGGATACCTGGCGACGTTGCTTATTAGTGTCACTATTTTATGAAGCAAAATATATTTTCGCAATCGTTAATATACCGTAATGGAAACTCTTAATTTGGTCTAACATTTTATCATTAGGAGCTCTAAATTTTGATACTACTTTTAGAAGGCATTTATCCACATGAAATACGTTTTTATGTTTTAATAGTTTCACACTAAAGAGTTGGAAACAACCCTCAAAGTCAGAAAAATTATATTATAAATAAAATTCTATTTTCAATAATAAATGTTTCTCTCTAGAAATCAGTCATCTCGTGTTTCTTAATTTGCAATTGTTAAACTTGTCACTTCTTTTGTGCAGAAAATTGTCGAGCAACACGTTCCAACAAATAGATTATTATAATATTTGCGCAGAACGAAAGGTCTGTCAATTGCAGTGCTATTAATTTTAATAGATATAATAAATGCGCGACTTTAAGATTGGATGATTAGGAAGATCCTTTTGGAATGCAGATAAATACTTTTCTTTATGAAAACACCGCAGCTAATTAGATGAGAACGTTTGTTAGTGGTATTTGCGGTTAACCATTTCCGTCATGGTCCAGATAAGATTTTGATAACGTAAATGGTTGTATACTGCAAAGTGGAAATGCTAATCGAAAGTTTTTGTGCGTTAATGCTGTCACGTACGAGCGTACATCAAATAGTTGCCCGGAATTATTTTGTTTCACTAGTGTGGAACATACATATGTCGAATTATGCTTCTTATCCACGAAATAAATTCCTTCAACATAATATGCGTTTTCATACGTTTATTAATTCTTATCATTCCATTATAAGTTTTATACGAAGTTACTTGTACTTCCTATCGTTTTAAATCTTATTTATTATTTCTTTAATTAACCCTGAGAAGGTGAATGAATTTTGACGGATGCCCTGTTTGAATTTTTCACGAAGGACTTAGTTGTAAAAATGCATATTTCTTCTCTTTTTATTTTGTACACAAAGTCAGTCTATTTCGGGGATCATTTTTACGAATTGATTCACGGCAATTTGATAACAGCGACGAAATTTGATTTATTCGAAACGATTTCGAGTTTATTTAAAAATTCCTCTTGAAATGATTTTTATAATATTCGGAACTATAAATGAAGAAATCAGAAACCTATCATTTTAACACGTTTGGTAGTTCTACTGTTTTCTACGAATAGAATTTTTACGAAGTTCTCTTCGAAGTGAATGTAAATCGAAAAGTGAGATTACAGGACGTTACAAATGAATATTTCATTTCTCGATATTAATGAAATTTTTCGGTAACGAGTTCTCCACCTACGAGAGCTTGCCTCTCTAATTATTCAAACTAATTCCAGGCGACGCATTGAACAAAAAGTGGAAACAAAATGAGCGGTCGGCGATCAGAATTCTGTTGAAACGAAATGACTGGTAGATAATTCCGCGCAACGAAATGGAAATTTATAATTTATCGAGAGACAGAGGGAGAGAGAGAGAGAGAGAGAGAATTACAAAGTGAGAATTACGTGAATTCGTAATCGGTTTCAGTTAGCGTCCGCGAAACGGTTACTTATCGCGTCGCGCGCACGGCATAATATACATATAATAAGCGCAATAACGAGGGGTATCTTCGATTTAATTTCCATTCCCGCGTTGCCGTTTTGGCAGCCGCAAGTGTGTAACACTTATATTCGCCGCATTGTCCTCTGAATTCAAATTATCGTTCTCGGTGTTGTTGCAAATTTTATTCTCGCCCCCTTCCCCCCCCGCGCCCCAATTAATTAACGGGGCAAATTTAACGTGCCCGAGAAATGCAATAAACGGGAATGTATAAATTATTGGTCTATTTGTCTATACTACGGTACATAATTTGCGGTCATCAATAAATTTGCATCGTCATTATAAGAAATAATTAACCAGACGTGTCTGCGTGTACACTTTTCCGTGATGCCGGGTCTCGACAATAGAGCCGTCGCGCTCGTATTTAAAAATCCATCGTTTCTCTAGATGCAAATCTGAATTAATTTTCGGCAATTTTAGTATTGATTTTGTCATTAATTCTGTTTTCGAAAGAGAATTTGCCAATGTAAACTCGGCATTTGGCGATTCGATTATTTATCGCTGCTGAAAAGACAGCGATTCCAATTGGTCTGATAATTGCTATTATTTTATGTTGCGTTTAAAACTTAATAAATTACAGTTTCGCCGTGCAGTACTTTTTCAAATTTCTCACTGCTTAATATATTTTAGCAACAATCCAGTTGCCAGTAAGCGTAATTATTTTAACATCTTTCGAACTTCGTAATTCATTTTGGAATTGCTAGCGACAATGAAAAATTAATGCGAGTTATAAAATACTTATTTGACACATTTCTACGCATTCCAATTGAACAAATCGCGATCAGCTATTTCAAGTTGTTCATCGTCGTACGGATCAAAATTGTCGAACGTTTATTCACCGTTAAATCAGTTCAACGTGGATCAAATTCTGATCGCTGACGATCGCGATTAAATTAAAATTGTAACGATCAGATCCCGATTTCAGCGACCGCGTTCAAGTTTAAATTCGAACGGACAATGGCTAAAAATAACATTTATCGAACGCGTTTGACGTCTAATTGCAAAGTTCGTCGATAATTACTCTTTTACTATGTACCGATTAAACAAGAAATCATTGAATGCGTTAAACATTTCGTCGATGATGGATGACTGACGTTAGCGGTAAACTTTGTTTGCACCTCGTTGCTCGCTGCTGATTTATGTTGCTAAATGTATCGAATGATGATTGACGATGTAACGTGGATAGGAAGACGAGCAGCATTACTACGAATTATTATTATTATTATTCTTTATTAACGGGCTAGTAAGACCCTTTTGTGTTACATAGAGGTTGTGTATATATATACATAGTCCGGAATACATTTAAATAATATAAATTAAAAATTACAATATTCATTTTGGTGATTTCATTATGAAATGTATTTCTCTTCTATTCACCATTATCGTTCCAGTTAAATGACATTGCATATTAAGTAATTTTTCGCCATGTATGATGCTAATATATAATCTATCGGTGATCACTCGAGTTCGTATCTGTGTAACGTCACACTCGACATTGGACCTGTATGGGTTAATGGCTAGACTTGCTGCATTTGTAAATTGGCTCAATGAATTGCCAAAGAAGTCGATTTTTCTATTAAGTTTATTTGCTGTTCTCAGTGGTCGCGCCTTTTGGCCCCTACAATGTCTAAAAAGTTACATTGTTCTTACAATCTAACGCTCGCCTTACTCTCACGATGCTACATTAATACAAAGTACGCGAATTTCTAACAAGAATACAGAACAAGATTAATAAACAAGTACAAATAAATTAGTGTTTACTAAAGCTATGTAATATGCTTTTGTTTAATTATTTTAAAGCAACTTAAATCTTATTACCTCTCTGTAACACGAATTTTTAATATTCGTCTTTTAATAAAAAAACGTTTCACGATATTTATAAAATAACCAGGCGAATGGTACTCGAAGATCAAACGAAATCATCAACATTTTCGATATTCAATTCAAATACGAAATGTGTTCCCCGTACAGATGATTTTCTCCCAAGCACCACAATTTCGAGGGCAGGGGTTGGACAAGAAAAAAAATAGAAACTCGAAAGATAGAAACCACCCTGGTGGTGTTTCGTGGGTCGACACGCGCGTTGACGAGCCGGCAACAAAAACAGCTCGGACATCTTACAAAACCGTTTGCACGATTAAACGTAACCAACCGATGTTTCCGCTGATAACGTTGGAGAACGCGTCGCATTTCTAGCGCGGGAGATACAGCCGGCCGGCGCGACAGTTACACTTCTATAATTCATACGGTCCTCATCGAATAAATAATCGTCATAGCGTAACGTAAATAGTTGGTCGGCGGTTGCGAGGATGGCGCACGCAGAGTCGTACTGTAGTTTTTTCCTGGTTCCATTACGAATGGAAATTCTCGTTCGAGCTTAATCTGGGGGATATCCCGTTGAAAAAATAGCGACGATAACGAACACATCAGCGGCCGGAGCAGTAATTGTCGGCCGCGAAACCGTGGCCACCCCGGCGAAAAGCTTTTTTCGCCTGCGCACAGGCGCGCGGTTCCCATTTGCCGACTAATTTCCGTTCTCCATTGCAAGTCGATACCGGCGAACGCATCAAGTCTCCTCTTCCCCACGCAGTTAGTGTAACGTATTACGTATGATTATGCCGAATGAGACCAGCTTGTCCGCAGACGAATGTTCGCAATTATTTCTACAGAATGCAACGAATCGTTTCCGCGATGATAATGCGGCGAAATGAAAATGTTTCATTTGTTCTTTCTGCTAAATAATTTGCTAGTCCAGTAAATGTCGCAACGCAATTTATTCGAAGCTATTGACACTTAACATTAAATTTTCGTTTCTATTTTGATTTTATTTATCCTATCAGTCGTGAGAGATATGTAATATATAGACAATTATATTTCAGTTTATCTTAATAATTGATATTGAATTACATATTTTAATTTGCCGTATTACGCAGTAATTTAATTTTTTTATTATTTACTTTTTATTTATTCACTCTATTTTAGCACCCGCGAAATAGCGGAGACACTGTAATCACCCCCGCGTATTCTACGTAAGCCCGGGTGAACATTTATTGATGAATAAATTTAGAAAATTATATTTTAGTTTATCTTAATAACTGATATTAAATTATTGGTTACCATGATAACCGATATCGGTCGGAGAAAAAAGTCGATTTATGGGCTACCGGTCGGTAAAGTGTTAATTGTAAAGACGCGGGGTGCATAGGATTCTTTCAGTTTAAATAGGAAGTAATCGAAAATTAATTTGACATGCGTCGAAGCTGATGAAAGCGGTTATGCGTATTCGTTCACTTTGGCAGCATTTGTGCGAACTCGTTCGCACACTCCAGAATTGGGCGAAAGGTAATCTGATTAATAATTAACGATTATAACTCGTTGGTTATTATAACTAATTTATAATCATCGAGCAAACTGTGTTCCGATTAGCGTTTAATGATTATAACTCGTTTAACTAATTTATAACAATTATTGTGTCTATTTATCCCATTAATTCGAACAGTTAATATGGAAGAAATCGATAGGCTATGAAAAAAAAATACTTTATATTCTATCATCTCAATTTAAATCAATTATTTTTCGTTAAACTATTTCTCAGATTGTTCGCGAGTGGATACTTGACCACGTTCCCCATTTTTTACATACACCTCCTCTGAGTCCAGATACAAATCCTGTAGAAAATTTATGGGTGGAAATAGATAAAAGACTACACGAGCATGAAATTTGAATAAACAAATGCTAAACAAGAACATTTTAGAAGTTTGGAATAGTATTAAACCAAATATCGCATTAAAACTGGTAGAAATTATGCCAAATCGATTAAACGATATAATAAGGCATAAAGGTGGACCCATTGAATATTAGAAAATTAATATAAAGTAAAAAAGGTACTCTAATATGCGATTTTTTGACAAAATCTACACTGGTACGAATACATTAGTGGCCTGTTATCACGTACTACGAGGAGTAAAATCAATTTATTTTTGTTATTAGTTAATCAATTTTGTTATCATTTTGTACAAATAAATTTTATAAATGTGTTAATTCATAAGAAAAAGTTTATTGCAATATCTTACACGCGTCTCTTGATTTCAACAAATTTCTTTTATAAGCCACGAGGCTACGAATATTTATGAGACTGACTGTATGATATATCTTGTTTTGATATATCTTGATATATCTTGTTCTTATTCAAATTGCAATCCTATTCTCGCGTTGGGCGTTTCTTTGGACTTTTGCAACGTTTATTTCGTGGGATTAAATAGCAGTGCCTCGGATGTGAATTATTAACGTCAATTAGAAGTATAATTTGTAGAGAGCTGCGAGGAAATTGAACGGAAATGCCGGGAAAGAGCTCGCGAACAAAGGAATCTGTTCATTGGTACTTGAGCCCTTTTGCTGGCGGCACGTCTCAGGTGGAAATGGTTCGCTGTTTGCGGAGCAATATTTGCATGTCAATTGTAGACGAGTAAATGTCTCAAAGAATGAAATGCATCTCATAAATACCTTTTCCGAGCTTAAGCACGGGGACAATTTCTTCTTCGCTACTGAATTACCCGTTGCATACTTAAAGAAGATGCCTCTCCCTTTTGTATCAAATTACGCTTCATGGTGAGAAGTATGTTTAAATTTGTTTTCAGCAAGAAACCGTAAACAATGGTTACAAGATTCTCAAAATTTTGATGGAAACCGAATCGGTAATAGAAAATTTTGTGGCGACGAAGTCGAAGATATTAGTCCCTAAATATAAACAGAGTTTTTACGGCACCGTACGGTTAACCTCTTGCCGTACCATTTTCTTTACAACTACTATAATTAGAATCTTCTCGGTCGCACTTATTCCTTAGAAGAAAAAGGAATTTTATATTTATTGTGTCCTTATATCTAGTTGAATGTTTAAATATTGGTGACAATAGAATCAAATTTGAATCTTACTTAAAGGAGCGGATGAATATTCGTAACCAATAGTTTATTAATCAAAATCGCCGTCACAAGTCTGACTCGTCAAAGTACGGTGAGGGGTTAGAAAGTTTTCATTATTAATCGACGTGGTTCGGATCAGAAGTGCTCGAACAAATTTTTTCGTTAGAATTATCTATTATTAATAAAAGATATTATATTATAATCGGTTAAAATAAATCACAATGAGGCACAAATCTATTTTGGTTCGCCATGACTCAGAGTCTCGATGCAAGTCACTATTTCCGCTGGTATTAGTAATACAATTAGGTTCGACACTCTAGAACGACCTTTCGCTTACCGTTGCTTCATAATGTTCTATTTCAATGGCACAAATCTTACGAGACAAGCAGAAATAAATCAAACACGTTATGTACGAGAATCGCAACATATTAAAAGCTATTATTTTCGATAAAATCTGTTCGATAATAAAGTTGACAAGAAATACTTGAAAGAGAACAAGAACGATTTGGAAGAATTTCAAACGGTTGAGATCGAAATATTTCGACGTGTTCGAATAATATGTAGCGTTGTAGCAGGCAACGACGATAGGATTCGAGCATGAATTACCGTGAAATGGAACGTCGACGTTTCGCGTCTCGCTCTGACCTCCCGTTTTCCCCCCGTTCACAATGAGATAGCTTAATCAATTACTCGGTCGATTTCGGCGCGAGGCGTTCGTTAAATTTGCACGTGTAATACCTGAAATAGTTAGCGCTTATCGTGCCGGTTAACGGAGCTCCTAATTACGCAAGAAAATGGGGGAAGTAGTTCAACGCGATTAGAAACTTCGAAGCCAGAAACGGAATCGGACCGTACACGTGAACGACCTTCTCTCGCCGTTTTACACAATAATCATCTGGCCTTCCAGGAAATCACCCACGCAGAACTAGAGTAGAACGCAACAGTCGCGGAGCAACGATGTGACGCTGCTCGGATAAAAAAAAAAAAAGAAAAAGAAGAACGACCACACACAAACAACAGGGGAGAATATACGCACGCGCGGTTATGGGGGAGACAGAGCACGGTTGAATCGAGCGATATCAGGTCTTATTGTTCGAGTTCGAGCTCTTTGTCTCTTTCGTTTCGAAATGTTCACCGCGAAGAGAGAGAGAGAGAGAGAGAGAGAGAGAGAGAGAGAGAGGGGGAGAGAGAGATGGATGCCGGGAGAAAGAGCGAATATTATGGCCGGGCCTAGTAGTACCGTTGAAGGGCTTCGCCGACAAATGCTTATTGTACCGCGGGAATCTTACGTCAACGGTGAACTTTCGTTTCGAGCATTCGGAGCGAGAGCTGCAGTTCGTTTCATGCCGAGAATCGTTCGAACGGCGAGCGACTTGTTCTGAAAAGACGAGTCAAAATTCTGAATCGGGAACTTGTATTTTTCTACGGGGCTTTGTTCGCGACTAACGTGGACGTCGCCGATCAGCACAGAAGACACTTCTTCAGTCGCGTCGTAGCAATAGAACTTTAACTGCGAGAATCGAAGGCAAACTCTCTCTCTCTCTCTCGCGCGCGCGCGCGCGCGGATTATCTTCGATTCATATGATTAAGTAATCGATTGCACGAAAGATTTGTAAGATACTTTGACATATTCAGTTCTTGATTTTGCTTTCGAAATTGCAAAACATTTTCTATACAAGTTCTACGGTATCAAATCATTTATGCTCTATGCATTGACGCATTCCTCCTGGCAAATGCATTCCTTTCATTTACTGAATGGAATTATTTAAAATTATTCTGACGTGAGGAAATTAAGTGGCTTATGGACGACACTTGCTCCGCAAGCTTTTCCGTGAGCTTGTTAAGGGCCTTTCATAATATTTCGTTTCAATTTTCTCATGTTTTATTAACGGTAACATTAACATTTTCCTTCAAAGTACAATGAATTACTTCGTTAAACTCTGTATCATTTGTTTTGCTAAGTTGCGAGAGAAATATGGTGTTCATTAGCGTTCTATGAGCTTGTATCGTCAGCAGTATTTTTCTTAGAAAACAAAGAATATTTATGTTGTCTTTATCGTGTAATTTTCTCAAATGCTTAACAAGTGCGAGTCAGTTAGAAAAGCAAATATATAGATTTATTTGAGTAGAGAGAATTTAGATTTTACATGAACTATTTTCGAAACGAGCGTAAAGTTCAAATGGAAAGATCTATTTGTAACATGGAGTATTCATTTAATATTCCCAGTTGCACGCACGCATTTCGAACGATGAAAAGTCCCCGAGGACTGACTTCGCTTGAATGGAGAGTCAAGCAAAATTAGCTTCGCACTTAACTTGTTAAATATCGATAACAGAAGATCAGGATTTTATTCCTACTTTGAAGAACAGAATAACATTTATATTCAACAGATTATTACCAAAAATATTGATCACAAGTCGGCCTCGTTATAGTGTAACAAAGCCATAAGTTATAAAAGTGTAAGTTAAAGTATATAAAGTTAAAGTTAAAGTGTATAAAAGACTTTAATCAATGTTACGATTAATTATCAGCGAGGTCCACGAACTGATACACAATATTTTCTAAAGGTTCTTATATTGTGAGCAAATTGGCGTTACAAGAACGACAATTTTTCTGATACAAAGTGAAGTTTTGCTTTTCTCGTTCGAGTTTTTAGTTAACCTCGAACGACGCACCTATTTCGGAATTTTATAGACAGCGACGTCTAGGTTCATCCAAGTGCTCGCTCGTCAATTTTTCCTACGTGTATACATTCGCGAACCTGTTTCCCCGGAGACGCATCTATCTCCTTTTTAAACTCTTAAAGATCGTCAGCTCAAGCTGACGGCCGGAAATTGAAAAGTCGGATCACCGTTCACATTTTGTGTTATAACTGACCAGGACTCGGTCGTCCGAGCGTTAATCTTATTAAAATGATCATAGATCATAGATTGCTGTCATCTATTGTATGGATGACGAATCTTTCCATGCTGAATTTCCATTTCTATCGAGTATACTAGGCGCAAATTAATAGTTTCAAGTAACATTCTACCAATTGGATATAGATTACAATGAAAACGTTATCGCAGTTTTTACTTTAACTTTGATAAACGGATCAGTAGACTGCGGATTTAATGAAATTTTAATAAAATCGCTTGTGTCATCTACATTTCAATTTAAGATAGAATTAAAAAATAGGAAATGTCAGTGCATTACTTTTAGAGACGCGGTTCATAAGGCCGGTGTCTGTCAATAGGTGTGGAACCCAATCTTCACATCGATTCGCATATCTCATCTTGATTAAATGATTATGTACCGTTGTCCTTGGGAATATTAGCGGCATCCACTATCTCACGCACACTGTATCGCGGATTTTCAGTGAGCACAGTCTTAATAATGTCCGTGTCCGTCATTGCTGGGCAGCCGCTGCGGTCTTCATCTTTCAACTCGAAATTTCCAGCTCTACATTTTGTAAACCAATTGCGGATGGTCCTAATAGTCGTAGTACCACTCCCATAAACGGTGCAGATCTCTTCTGCAGTGTCCTTTGCACTATTGCCTTTTTTAAAACAATGAAGCATAACGTGCCGCAAATGCTTCTTTTCGGTCTCCATATTGAACGGTGCAGAAACAATTTTAAAAGAGACTTTGTCAGCAACGAAACGTACTTTGAAAGAGCTCTGGGACGACTGGAACCGATGCCATAAACGGCTAAGAGATAAGCCTGCATATTTATATAAATACAGCCACTTAGAGTCACCCATAGCGTGGCGCGGAAGAAACTTATGGGACCATCGAATACATTGTTTTTCTGCGGTATAATTCTACGTATTTACATGCCGTGTGCTCCCGTGGAATACTTGGAGCAAGGTTATTCGAACGCAGCCGTTGATCCCGTCTCTTCGTGGAACGAGTTCTGTCGGCATTCTCTGTCCCGCGACTCTTTGCGCGGGAGTTTCTATACATTTCCGAAATCAAAGTCTCACGAATTGCAGGCGCGGATACATTATTAAGTATTCAGCGAGTAGAGACAAATTACTGAAGACTGTCACGCGGAATTCGAAACTTTTCTCATGAAACAAGTTCGCGCGAGACGTCTCACGGGGAGAACGAGGGATCTCTCACGGCACGATTTCGTCGAGCGTTAATGTTTCCAAACTGTCGTTAGTTATTAACTATTTTTTTTCCGACTGCTCGTCATCGTCTTCGTAATCTTGCCAAGGATCCATTAGTGGCTGAAAACTCGAACGGCGGATCTTTTACACAAAAATACAACTGCGTATGGTTGGGATCGTCTGTGTCGAATTTCATATCTCAATTTTCTTCGCAATGATGTTGAACGCTTGAAGCTACTTCAAAGTACAAAATTATTTCAATATTTTGTTCGAACAAAGAATTACACTTGAATGAATACATGGAATAATTTATGACGAATAATTAATAATTGTTATTCGAAAAGGTATTAATTATCTTGTACAAATATTTAGTCGAAGCAGCGCCAATAATGTCAACTCTGTTGTTCGCGCACCCTCTGCAACTTTAAGTATGCAAAGCAGTTTGTAAACAATTGCTAGTACTTTTCTAAATAGTGAACGTCGTGGTCTACGGAACTGCGTGTGGAAGTGCACGGAAGTAGCTTTGCAGTAATCCGTATACGATCGAAGAAAGTTAAAAGTATGCTCTGTAATGGTTGGTTTTCGCTAAACGGAAGCAAAACGGACGTTTCTTTATTAATATGGCAAAACAATAGCCTGGCTCTATACCGCGTCCGTACGATACTATCGAGCACATAACGAACGTGAGAATAAAGCAGCTATTGTGACACGTATTACCCCGATTATTCTGTAATTATTTATTCATGCGGGCATTGTTTGCAGCGAACAATTTAACCTGCAGTTAACTGCGAATTATTAAACTTGAAATTCTGTTGAGGATAGGTTACCGGCTCTTTTGAAGAAGTCCTTATTAAAACCTTTTCAGCGGCAGCGATTCCAGATTTCTTTTGCGTGGTAGTCGCCTTCTGTCGTGTCGCGGAAAATCCGGAAAAAAGCGTAATGCAACAAAAGAGATTAAGCTTTTTACGCAATCCCCGCGGAGCTCTGGATTACACGTGGGAAGTCTGGATCCAACAAAGCCTGCTGCTTGACGTAAGAAATTGTGAACGCGAGCCTCCGCTCTCGTATTTGACCACGGTGATGCGCCGCGAGCAACGTTCCACCAAGCCCGTGATACTGACACCGACTGTACCAGTTCCGTTCACGCGATACGTCTTTTCGACGATCGGTCTTTTCACCGATTCGGCCATTTCACCGAATAAGTAATGACCGAAAACGCAATTTCATATCCACGCGATCAATTTAATTGTTACTCGTTCACATGTCCGCTGATTTTCTTTTTGCTCAGAGAACGTTTTCGGTTATTATCAATTAGATAAAGTAACTGAAAAATTAAGTAGAATACGAAACCTTATTCGTTATTGTATTTGAATTAAGTTAATTATTAAGTTTAGGTCTAATAACGGTCGATAGTTTTTTACTTAGAATTACTTAGAATATTCTTCCATATTGTTACATAAAATTTATAGCATTATATACAAAAAAAAACCTATAAAAAATAAATGGATTAAATAACATGCCCTTTTAGACCACTCAACTTCTGAAAAATTTGTTGCCGAATGAATATTTTGGGAGTTGCACGATATGCAGAAATTGAATGGACCACCCTGTATATGGCGACTGAACCTGTGCAATACATTATTCAGAAGTGTAAGAAATTGCCAGAGTAATATCCGGAGTTTTCGAAATATCAATTGTCTTCGTATTAAACTGCAATCATTTGCTCACTTATTTTTCGCACGGAAATCTTATTCGAGCTGTAGCGTTCCGTGAAATAAGTGTATAATGGAATCCTAAGCTCCACGCGTGAAAAATGTTCGGCCGGTTCGTAGGATAACACGAGGAAAGATACTCTGTTATAATATTGATAACGCGAAGGAAACGGCAGATTCCTGAACATTATTTTCTCCGGTAGGATAAATTTTTTATCTTTTCCCGCGATGGTCCGCGCGGCTCGAAAAACTGTATAATCACTACATAATCGGATCAAAGCGCGGAATTCCGAAAGCCGATTACCGACTAATAACATAATGAATTTTCATACGCGTTGAAGGAAACCGTGTAAAATAAATTACCGTGGCCCTCGAATCTGCGATTTCAAAAGCATCGAATTCGGTGGGGCGTCGCGGCGTCGTCAGGAATAGCGACGAATTGTGACGTTATATGCGTGGACTGTATTAAACGGAGAACCGGAATTTAGTGGCGAAAAAACTATATATTGGGTTGTCCGGAAAGTTCGTGCCGATTTTTTAGGAAAATCAAAACGTAGCTCATTTAAATATGAGTATACATTTATTAAATTATGTGCTTCCAGAACCTCTCAGGTTTTTCGGCAAACAATTTGTCCAAATGGGTTTTTATCTCAACCAAAGAGTTGAAATGTTTTCCATTAAGGGAATTTTGTAATGATCGGAAAAGGTGGAAATCCGAAGGCGCAAGGTCTGGCGAATACAGTGGATGGGGTAAAACATCCCAACCAAACTCCAACAATTTTTGCCGAGTTCTCAAAGACGCACGAGGTCGCGCATTGTCCTGATGAAACACGACGCCCTTCCGATTCACAATTTCTGGACGTTTTTGTTCAATTGATGTCTTCAATTTATCTAATTGAGAGCAATACTTTGCCGAATCTATTGTTTCATTATTTGGTAAAAGCTTATTCTGGATTTCTGTTCCAATCGTATCTTCGTCTATGGTGGGCGGCCTACCTGGGCGTTCTTGATCTTCAAGGTCGAAATTTCTAGCTTTAAACCGAGCAAACCACTTCCGCAGAATTCTTTCGGCTACAGCATCCTCGCCATAAACAGCGCGTATCTTATTTGCCGCTTGTGTGGCATTTTTGCCCTTTCGGAAAAAGAAAAGCGTTAAATACCTTAATGCACTTTATTTGCCACCATATTCTAAGGCGTACAAAACTGATAAAAATTAACAAATCGTAACCGAACTTTTTTCCAAATATGGTTGAAGTTATCTCTTTTAGAATATGTACACATGTCATTTGTTTTCAATAATTGTGATATATTCAGTCAGGCTTCTCACGCTACCTACCGAAAATCGGCACGAATTTTCCGGACAATCCAACATTTAGCCTCGTACTATATACACCTTTCCTTAGGAGGTCTGAGGTCCTCGAATTCTATTCCAACTCTGACGTTCTAAAAAATGTTCTCTGTCGTCGTAAACTGCTACCCCTAATGCTACCTTCTAATACTCGCTGATTGGTTTTCCATGATTTTGACAATAACCAACCAGCGAATCTGTTTCAAGAAGACGGGATATTCCCCCAGGTGTGATTACGGCTGGCCACCGTTGTAAACTAACATGGGACTGGGAGAACATTAAAAAAGAATTGTACCCTGGAAATTTTGCGAACAAATTCACAAAAATGACGAAGTTGTAAACTATTTAAAGTGACTGAAAATTGGAAGCGCCAGGGCTTGAAAACTTTAAACGCATTTTTTGACAGTTTGTTTTTTTTAAAGCTGCGTGACGGTTCGAAAACTAATTGACCGACCAATTACAAGTTTGTCCAATTACGATAAAAAACGATATTAAAATTCGTTTTTCTATAGAACACGTGTTTCCACAATCGAATGTCAGTTTTTCTGATGCCGAACTAAAATTTCCCTCATCAATATCAAAACTCGTTCAGGGCTCGCATTTTGGTTTTGGAAGTTGGCACAACGTTTGCGACAGCGTTGGGCAAAATGTGATTCAGTTGACGGAAAACCTGAAAAGTTCAGTAAAACGAAGATAAAAGGAAAATTTACTAATTTAATCATTATAATTAAATTATAATTATTTTTAATATTTTTTTTTATAAAAACTTATATTTATAGATTAAATTTTTGAGTCCAAAATTCAAATAAATTGTGAAATTTTTATTAAAATAAATTAAATTTCGTAACTAATTATTTAGAAACCATAACCTTAATTATACATTAAATCTAAAGTTTATCCCCTAGAATCTTAAAATTAAAACCAAAAGATTTAATTTTTAAAATTTTATCAAACTAATTATTTAATAAATCTAATAAATCTAATATATTCATTTATAAAAAACTAGGTATCAATAAAACCGAATTATTTATCACATCCAATTCTATATTTATAATTAAAATGATACGTAAAAGATGATTTGAAATTAGCTCTTTTGTTTTCGAAAAAGAATATACGGCGGTAAAATTCACGTTAAAATTTGGACAATTAGATGTGTGCTTCGTGTGCATATGGCTATAACACGGCAGTCGATTGTTAATTTGAAAGCGGTAATCCATTGTTCGGTTCTGCGGAAACGTCCCGAAACTGCACACGAGGAACATCCTGATGCAGTGAGAGTTCCGGATGAGCCGCATCCGCAAGAAACGTATCGCGAAGCAGATAGAAAGCCGTGGAATTCGGTCGCTGATACACTTATGCCGGCCGCTGAATTTATCCCGGCCTTGAAGGCGATGTAATACGAATTTAAGCAACGGTGAAAGTAGCCCAATCTCATGCTCACTTGGGCGGATCTTGTTTCCAACAGCTGTAACAGCACGTTGCATTATCCTTGGCCAACAGCTTACAACGCGAAGGACGTTTTGCTGTCCTTGCGAGTGCTCCACTCTATAACTTGATCCTGGCAAACATTCACGAAAAGACACCAACTTCCAGTGTCAAGGATTTTTTAATGTTTTTTAACCAGTTAACTGTGGCGACCTCATTTAAAAGTGCGCACAGTTTTGTGTCGCCAGAATGGAGCCACGACGAGTATATTCGTCAATCACAGAGTAAGTTGCGCTGGTAAGATATTGGATGAAAAAGATGGGTTTATTTTATGAAAATAATATTTACACAAACTCCAATGAAAAAACTACATTTACGCAAATGCTACAATCGATATGCTGAAGACATTGACGAACGATTGCCAAAATGAAATGTAGAAAATATAAGCCTGCTAATATATCAAATTCTGAAGTAGTAAGAATAATTTAATAATATTATTACGCTTCGTTTAATTGATCAGAATTATTAAAAGAAACAAATAGCTTCATTTAATGTCTGTTTTTTACGATCTTTTCGGAAATCTTGATTTTTCGTAAAGATAGGCAGAATAGTTATTACTTCGAGTAGTGTTAGGATGGTTTTACTTGTCTGTAACAC